>NT_165936.1:191800-219210 GCF_000149615.1 Aspergillus terreus NIH2624
GACATTGAAATAGCAGCTAAAATTACACGACCATGAACAACCAGTAATAGCAACATGCAGGAAAATAAAAAGGTAAAAGATACAGGGTACGGTCGACTTGCTGCCATGTTCCAGATCATACCATCCAAACTTCCTTAGAAGCAAATCGTCCGAGAGGTTATATATGCATCGTCTATTGCGGCGAAGTCGCGCCAGCCTCCTGGCTCGTCTTCGTCGGTTTCGCGGGCTTCGTCTCCTTGCCGTTGGACAGTTCCAGTTTCTTAATCTCCCGCTCCAGCTGGTCCACGCCGTCTTTGCGGAACCGCGTCACCTTGCGCACGTTCAGGGTCGTCAATTCGTTGAGAGTGTCGAGGCCCTGGGCGCGTTGTCGGGCGACGGTGCGCGCCGTCATGGCGAAGCGGATATCCTTGGGGCCGTCGACCAACTCCAGGATGGCGCTGGGGGCCTGGTCGTCTTTCTTGGGCTCGACGCGGAGTACCCGGGTGTAGCCGCCGGGGCGTTGGGCGTAGCGTTCGCGGAGGGGGCCGAAGAGCTTTGGGAGCAGGTCATGGGGGGTCTATACACATACGCGTTAGTTTTGGTCTTGGTTCGTCTGGACTGGGATGCTGCGTGAGTTGGGAGGGGAAAGACGTACGTAGAAGTTGACAGGGCCTGTCTCCGACTCGCCTCGGTGTTCTTCTTGCCCAGGGTGATCAGCTTCTCGGCTAGGCGCTGGGCCTCCTTGGCCTTGGCCCATGTCGTCGTGATAGACTCGTGTTTGAAGAGGGAGGTAACGAGGTTGCGGAGGAGAGCCTGTCGATGCGACGACTTGCGGCTGAGATGGCGGTATTTCGTTGCACCACCGGCCATGGCGATGAGTTATTGTGGAGTGGGATGTGGAGGCGGGAGCTAGAGATCAATTGCACAGGAGGATTCGGGAGAAAGAGACCGGAGAGGTAGAAGTGTTGCAGAGGGACAATGCTTGATGGTCTGGAATGATAATGTTGGAGGTGGAAAGATTCGATGCCGGGCGGGAGCCAATCGGAGGGCTGCAATGGGGTCCGCCTTTGAATTCCATCCCGACAACAATTCCAATGCTTCTCGACTTCATCCCCTCCTACTTAGGTTCTTCTCTACATTCTTTTTTTTGTTAACCGCCTCGATCTGCAACAGATTTGATTGCGAGGGATCCCCATCTACGGTGCAACAGACGTAGACATAACAGGCCAACTCGATCAACGAGCCAACATGGGGTTCATCTCTGGATTTGTACGTGCGCCTATGGCACTATAACTCTGCGACGGCTACTCGGTACCAGGACTAACTGCGATGACAGTTCAGCGGCTTCGCTCTCACAACCTCCGTCCTGTACCTCTCCATCCAAGTACACCGGTCCAACCGCCTGGAACAACGCAACCTCATCCGCGAACAGACGCAGTTACTCAACTGGCTGGCCTCTCCGACAGGCGCATACGACCGGCGGTTGATTCCGATCGAAGTGCGCCAACCCGAAAAGAAGGACCCCGCCGAGCCACCCCGATACCCCATGAAAGACCTGCTGAAGCACCGCTGGAATGAAGAGGTGCAAACACTAGCCCGAAAGGCGGTTGAAACCCGGTGGGAGGATGTGCGGGATACCGCCGGTGAAAGTTGGAAAGTCCTTATGAGACTCGTGAAAAAGGAGTGAAAGCGCGTTTTTGTTTACGTATATGTCTGCATCGTTGGTGTTGTTTGCATTTGAGCCCAGCTCTGATACCCTCTGATTGTTATTACAGCGGCTAGTATTATACTATTGTCTGCCTTGCGTATGTTATTGGCCTCGTGAAGATCGTCTCTTCGTGTCGTCTTGAACCTACCCATTGCGACATAGTCTGGACAGATATCGTCGCGATGCACTCTGGGTTGCGTAGTGATAGGTAGGCAGGCTCCGCCAGTCGTTGGGAGTTATCCCGGCCACATCGGAGGCATCCATCGTCGCCAGTCATGTCCAATCACCGTGATTGGGAGTGAATATGGTGATCTCGTCCATCTGCATAGTTCCGCATTGATAAGACCGCCGCTCAACTGGCGCTCATGGATGTCTGAGTCGTGCTGCTCATACTGTCGCTATCGCTCCAGATATCCCTGCTTTCTCTCTCGACCGCACGCATCGCCTGCGCCACTTCCTCCAGTTTGGCGACGACATCCAACACCCCATTATTAACACGATCGAAATACCGGTCATTCGCCTCGCGGCGTTCGCGCGCAAGCAAAATATCTTTCTCTGTTTCCTCATCCAAGCTCTTCGAGGCGTCATCCGCGACAGCAGGTTCCGCCGTAGTCCCCGTCGCACGCGAGTTATTCCTTTGCTGGGCGGCGGCGGCGTTTTTCCCCGCCGGATCCACCACCTCATCGTCTGCTTCGCTCCGCGCCCACGCATACGCGAGCTTGAGCTGTTTCATGCGCAGGTCCTCGCGCGCCTCGGCGTGCTTTTCGCCGAATACGTGCTCGCTCGTCACAGCGCTCAGCTCCACTTCGGACAGGGCGTTCTGCATCTCCTGCCAGATCGCATCGGAGCGGTCGACCTCGCCCTTCGATTGGGTCCGCGACAGGAACGGTGATAGGGAGCCTGGGGCTTCCAGCGAGGTTCTCTGTCGGGGAGCGCGATGCTGCTGGAGCGGAGGCGCCTGCGTCCCGCTGGACGAGGGGACGGGCGGCCCAGGGGGGGAGAGAGAGAGATTGGATGCATTGTGGGAAGGAGGTCCTTGAAAGAGTGCCGGGGGCGGAAGCCGCTGGGAGGATACCTTCCTCAGCGACTCGACTTTATCCATGGCGAGGGAAATTATTGTCGCGACGACATTCACAAAGTAAAATGGTAGACGCCTACGTCTACATCGGATGATGTTGTTATCTTATCGTTATCGGCGAAGCGGAGGCAGGTTTGTCCGGGCCCCGGAGCGGGCTCGCTTAACTGCCGTTTAGGGTGTAGCGCGCACAGCGAACAATTTCGCCCTCGCCCCCTCGAGCTGACTTTAGCGAAGACCGCCGGCCGTGAAGGAACCCTTCGACCTTCGACTTTCGACAAACCATCCCCATCCAGGCCTGTTGGCGAATTTTCTTCAGTCGGTACGTATCAACTCCCCCGTTCGATTTTCCTCCGTCGCCTCTAGGGATTCCCGTTTTTCCCACCGCAATCCTGTGTCGTCCGGCCGTGATTTGGAAATCCGTATCGAAGAATCACACCAGCCCATCTATCCACAACCGTCACCACGCACATCTCTTCGGTCCCCCAAGAAATCAAAACAACCCTCTTCTAATACGCTCTTCCGTCTACAGTTCTCCGTCTTCGAACATAATCCGCCAAGATGGGTAAGGGACAGCCCCGTGGTCTGAACGCCGCGCGCAAGCTCGCGAACACTCGCCGTGAGAACCGGTGGGCCGATCTGCACTACAAGAAGCGCCTTCTCGGAACCGCCTACAAGTCCTCTCCCTTCGGTGGTGCTTCTCACGCCAAGGGCATCGTCCTCGAAAAGGTCGGTGTTGAGGCCAAGCAGCCCAACTCCGCCATTCGCAAGTGCGTTAAGGTCCAGCTGATCAAGAACGGCAAGAAGGTCGCCGCTTTCGGTGGGTTCCCTCTTTTTATACCCTTTACATGGAGGATCGAACGGGATGTTGGAGATGGACCCGGCATCGGGGGTTCAAGGATGACGATTCGGAAGACATTTCGTGCATGATACTGACTGAGTACAGTCCCCAACGACGGTTGCCTCAACTTCATCGACGAGAACGACGAAGTCCTCCTCGCCGGTTTCGGTCGTAAGGGCAAGGCCAAGGGTGATATTCCCGGTGTCCGTTTCAAGGTCGTCAAGGTCTCTGGTGTCTCTCTCCTTGCTCTGTGGAAGGAGAAGAAGGAGAAGCCCCGCTCGTAAAGGATTTCTGCCGAACGAAAAGAAACATGCAGCGGGATTGACGGGAAGGGGCCCATTCCATGGAAGACGGGAAGAAGATGCGACAATAGGATCTGCCTTCGGTCTGTGGTCTGGAAATTATGGTTCAGGACGGATGACCCTGCAAACACCTTGCAGCTACTACGATTGATATACTCATAAAAAGATGGCGCCATGATTGATTTCTTTGGGAAGGGCCCGAAATATCAAACCTTCAAAAACCTTGGTC
Organism: Aspergillus terreus NIH2624; assembly: GCF_000149615.1. Taxonomy (NCBI): domain Eukaryota; kingdom Fungi; phylum Ascomycota; class Eurotiomycetes; order Eurotiales; family Aspergillaceae; genus Aspergillus; species Aspergillus terreus. The sequence goes on from NT_165936.1 coordinate 195,935, forward strand.
TTTGCGTAGTAAGGTAGTAATGATTCGATGTATGGAGTACGAGTGATCTACAGTGGTCCACTTGAGTACTCCGTATCTACGTTTAGGAGTGATCTCCTGGTCCTCGGTACGTGTCACATTAGATACCAACATGTCTTCATGTATATGCATTATATCCTGGTGGGTATCGTTCTCTTTTTTTCTACCAGTTCCTATGCCTTTTCCATGATCTCTTTGGCCAGTTCCGAAATTCATTATACTCCTATGTCTCCCTTGCAACAGCTTAGAGGTTGATATCCTCCCTGCGGTAATGGTCTGAGACGATACGATAAAGATAAGACGGCGCATGGCCACCCCTATAAAAGAACTGTTAGCTCGCTAACTTGATACGATGGGTAAAGGGTTATGAACACGTACAGATTGGTGATGTAGAGATCGATCAACTCAGCCGGCACATAGTCATAGATGGGGTTCTGGACATCGATCTGGTCGACCAAGTCCCCATCCTCATACGGAATGACTTTGCTTGCGTCTCCGTATTCGATCAAGGAGTCAAAGTCAAACGGGTACACCGGACTGAGCTTGTATACACCGCTGACCACGACAACCGGAGTCTGGTGGACCTTGGCCGCACGAGCAATGACCCGAGTGCCGGCGGCCGCGACCAGACCGCCATTCGCGAGGACCGAGTGCGTGCCGAGAATGACCTTGTTCACGCGGGACATGAGCGCAAAGACAGCGGAATCCGGGATCAGGATGACCGTAATGCCTAGCTCGATCAAGGGCTTCTGGAAGGACTCGGTGCTCAGAATTTCGTCGTCCTTGGGCACCTGCCCGCTGACGGTGGCGTGTGTAGCCTCGTGGTTGTTGGGGTAGGACTCGGCATGGATTACAGTGAATTTCCGCTTGGCCGCGGCCTTGAGAAGGAACCTCTGGACGGTGGTCGACGACGTGTGGGTGAGAATGATTTCGTTCGAGTGAATGTGGTCAAGGGCGTAGGCCGCGATCTGGTCGTCGACCTGGCCCAGCTCGTCGATAATCTCACCAATGCCGTCAAGGACCTCAGCGCGGATGTCCTTGCTGGGGGGATGGCCGAGTCGTCCGGATGGCGACGCGGAGGCGGGCGTGCTGGGCAATGACGGGTCGGGCTCGGGGTGTGAAAGCAGACTGAACATGGAAATGGGAGCGGTCATGGACCGAGAACCTTCGTGACGGAAGTTCATAGCCTCCGCTGGGTCTAGACGTTCCACTCGTGTTAGTTTTCCGTCAATGATCGAAACTGGGGGGTAAGAGACGGACCATCAGCAGCACGCGGGGTCTGGGGCTGGCTTTCAGATGCCTCGCTCAGGTTGAAATCTGCCTCTCTGTCGTCTTCGGCTTCGTCTCGGATCAGACCCAGCACGCGTCTGACGATATTTCCAACCACCATCTCTTTCGGCTGTGCCGCAATCAGCCGTCTTCCCACGCTCTGAACTCGCTCAATCAGCTTGGCAGCATCGGTCGTTCTGCAGGCGGAGATGACACGGAGGAGAAGGTAGGCAGTCGCAGTTGCGCATGATCTAGAGTGACGGATCTGTCGGCGTTTCAGGAGTCTAGAAATCGATTAGTTCTGTCGAGCAGCCATGCGACAGACGGTGTGACAAGGGGCCATACGAGATCAGGTTGTCGATCGATGTGTCAATGGGGTTGGTCTTGAGGGATTTGAGAAAGGACGCCAGTCCTGGCGTCAAGGCCGTGGATGTCGAAGGCATTGCGATAGTCTGGCCTTGCCGGGGAAGTAAGTGAAAGGACTCGATAGCTGTGCGCGAGACGTTGAGTCACGGATAATTTTTGCCGGAGAGTGATGGTCGTTTTTCAACAGGTTGCGGGTGTCACAGTCGAGATAGAAAGACGACCCAGAGAGAAAACTCTCACTTTTCCAACACAGACCGGTGAAGGCGCAGGAAGAGGCCGATATATGCGGTGGTGGAAGTGGTGATGCGAAGGTGGGATTATTTGGTGGGATGTGACGGAGGGAGATTTTGCCCGCGTGGAACTGCCGCCGCTCGGCCCAACGACCGACAACAAGCACTCCTCCTGCTCCCCACACCTCGCCATCATCCTCGCTCGCGCTCCCGCGTCCTCAACACCTGCTGTCACCCCTAGAAAGCCTCCTCTTCTGCTCTTTTCTTATTACTTCTCCTTCTATTCTTTCTCTTTATCCGTTACGATCCCTTCCGTCCGATTTCTGGCCTTGCGAATCCGTTCTTTGTCCTCCCCAAGGGTTGGCGTTTACGGTCGTTCCGAAGCACGGGTTGTCGACTGGCGCATTGAGGTGCGGTTAAATTTCTCCCGGGGAGGGCTGATCGGATGAAATGACGTCCTTGATGCCCTTTCTGTCCATATCGCGTGGTTGACTTGCGTTGGGAATCGGCTGACTGACATGCGCATCCTCCTCAGATACCTGCGCCAGCCCGGACTCCCGTGGGCCCTGTGGGAAGATGAACTCGCTGAATATCCTGTCATCCCGAGTCATTGGCCAGTCTTCCAGTCCGAATCGTAGCCGTCAGCGATCTCGTTCGCAGGGAGACATTCCCCCGTTGAGTTCGCCAGCCGACCTCGCCTCGCTCCGGTCGTACAGTGAGAGTAACTTCCATGCGACGGACGTCCAAGAGAAAGACAGAGACGATGCGATCGAATCGATAGAGGATGTCGACCACTCCGAATATACCTTGACGGAGAAAACGCCCCTGATTCGAGGAATCCAGAAAGACGGTCTCGCGGCAAGAAGTACATTGGGACTGGTCGCCCAGCGGTTCTTCGAAGCCATCACCGAAACGATCAAGTTCATCTTATCGACCCTCGCAGCACCTGGTATCTACGTGGCTCAGTGCTTTCGGGACGATGACGGGTCCTATTCTCCGATGACCCCAGTACGGAGGCTTCGGCGATCCCTGTTTGGCCCGTCCTCAACAGATCCTCCCAGCGCGCTGCGCAGAGGCGCTAAATCGGCCGACGGAAAACAGCGGACTGGTTCCGCACGCAGACTGAAAGCCCACGCCTCACGAGAATCCATCGCCTCTAGTACTTCCGAGTCCGAAGGGGACCGTCGAGCTGTCAAAGGTCTCACGACGAGTAAATCTCGGCCGTCAAAAGCCAGATCTCCGAGCCCCGACCAGGCTTCCGACGACAATACGCCCCGCCGTTCCATCCGCATCAAGCTCAACAATGAAGAAGCCCTCAAGCGGCAAAGACAGCGTCGATCTCAGAGTGCCGACCTCGACCAGGCTGCTCGTTCTGGACTTCAGGGCTCGTTGAATCCGGACAGTCTCAAGTCCCCAACGTCACCGTCCGTCCACCGTGTCACCCGGTATCCGCACTCTCCTGTGCCGCCACGCCCGTTGATCCCTCCGCGTCTCCCGTCGTATACGGCCTCTTCGCGAAGTTCCCGGTTGCCTCAAAAGACGCTCGTCCTGGACCTGGATGAGACCCTCATCCACTCGCTGGCCAAGGGTGGCCGTATGTCTAGTGGCCACATGGTCGAAGTCAAGCTTGCCACGCCGATGACCACTGCTCTGACTCCCGGCGGACCGGCCACGACGTTAGGACCGCAGCATCCCATTCTGTACTACGTCCACAAACGACCGCACTGCGACGAGTTCCTGCGCAAGATCTGCAAGTGGTACAAGCTGGTTATTTTCACGGCCAGCGTCCAGGAGTACGCCGACCCGGTCATCGACTGGCTGGAGCAGGAGCGCAAGTACTTCCAAGCGCGGTACTACCGTCAGCACTGCACGTTTCGCAACGGCGCCTACATCAAGGACCTCAGCTCCGTGGAGCCGGATCTGAGCAAGGTGATGATCTTGGATAACAGCCCTATGAGTTATATTTTTCACGAAGGTATGCACCGTCACCATGGACATTAAACACCCAAGACTAAACTCTTCTTCCAGACAACGCCATCCCCATCGAAGGCTGGATCAACGACCCAACCGACAACGGTCTTCTCCATCTCATTCCGATGCTGGAAGCTCTGCAGTACGTGACGGATGTTCGGGCGCTGCTCGCATTACGGCGCGGTGAAGTGGAGGCCTAGCATGGAGGGTGATGAGGACGGCCTAGTTTCGGAAACGAAGTATACATGAGAAGCAGTATAATTCCTCGCATTACCTCCTGCCACTGTAAAGAAGCTGGTTTAAGCATGCTGAATGTTGAGCATTGCCTACTTCATACCCCATTGTTTGTGACTTTGTTGATAGTGTTTGTAATTAATATTTCTATTCTTGTGGTGCGAGTAGTACCTTGGAGTACGGGTGTAGCTCTGTATCCATGTAACACTTGTATACTGAGTATGAGGACTGTATAGATATTGCTGGGGGTAGCATGGGCGATATATATAAAGCATAGGCAGTATACTCAACCGCCAATATAGCCAACACCCATACCAAACCCATACAATACATATAACCCCAGGATTATCAGAGACAGGGTGTCTGACAGACCATGTGTCACAGAAACTAATTGCCGCATTGGGTAAACAGCGCACACCCGTGGACTCCGCAGACAACCTGCAGTGCTACACATGGATTCTTGTACCTGACGGGCTCCGCCTTGCATAAGCTTTGCGTGGCTGACGATCGCTCGCCTGACAGGCTGGGAATATTCTCCGCTTCTGGTCTACCTACGTGTACATGGTACAAGCCCCCCAATTACCACACCTGACATTGAGGTATTTTTGAACATATTTGATTCTCTACTCTCGAACAGTACATTTACAGTCCCTTGGCCTGCTTGGCTTCCGTAATGGCCTCCTTCAGAGCGGCAATGGCATGGTCGATGTCCTTGCGGCCGGCCCCGGTGACGCTGACACCCATGTGACCAAAGCGGATGTACTTGGTGGCCACCTCCTTGTGCAGACCGGCTGCAAAGATCACACCGCGCTTCAGCAGGCCGGGGAGGACATCCGGGGGCGCAAGGCCGTCAGGCAGCCAGATGGCGGTCATGGCGTGGGCCTGGTTCTCCGGGTTGGCGGCGAGCTGCTTGAGGCCGAGATCGGCAACGGCGGCCTTGACCTTGTCGGAGGCCTGGCGGTGGACGGCGAAGCGGTCGGCCATGGGCTTGGCGGTGATCTGAGACAGGGTGGTGTGCAGGGCGTGGACGAGCTGGGTGGGGGGCGTGGCGAAGTAGGAGGGCTTGAGGTTCTCGTAGTTCTGCATGATGGGGAGCCAGTTGCCAAGGGAGGCGTAGTAGGAGGCGGGCGGGGTCTTGCGGGACTTGAAGGTGTCGAGGGCGCGGCCGGAGGCCATGAGGATGCTGAGGCCGGGTGGGCAACCAATGGCCTTCTGGCTGGCGGTCAAAACGACATCCAGATCCCAGGCGTCGAAAGCGATCTCCTCGCAGCCAACACTGCACACGCCGTCCACGACCACCAGGGTCTGGGGGCTGACGCGGCGGACGATCTCAGCGACGCGCTTGATGTCGCTGAGGACACCGGTGGAGGTGTCGACGTGGGTGATGGTGATGATCTTGTAGGGCTTCTCCTTCAGGGCCTGCTCGATCTGCTCGAACGAGGGGCGCTCGCCGATGGGGGCCTTGAGCTGGGTCGCGTTGGCGCCGTAGGTCTCCAGACAGGCGGCGAAGGAGTCGGCAAAGTAGCCGGTGTGCAGGACGAGGGCGTTCTCGCCCTTCTCAACCAAGCTGGAGGCGACGATATCCCAACCCAGGGTGCCGCTACCGGAGATGACGAAGGGCTGTGCCGTGGGGGCGGTGGACTGGAAGAGCTTGCGCACGAGAGTCAGGGTCTCGCCGAAGGTCTTGACGAAGCCGGGAGCGACGTGGCTCTCACTGTGGTAGACGGGGGTCAGTCAATGGCTGTTCAATGGATGGACGCATTGAGGGGGGGGACTCACGCATAATGGGCCATGGACTGGAGGACGGCATCATCGAATTCGATGGGCCCGGGGATGAGGAGGGTGGGGTGAGGGACTTGGGTGGACATGATGGTGTCTGAAGAGGAAGAAGAGGTGGGAGAGGGAGTAGTGGTAGGAGGAACAGAGGGGGGAGTTGAGCGGTCGAGGGGGTTATATTCGATGTCGTCGGGAGCGAGCGAGTTCCTCTCGGTCGAGAAGGGCGTGTTAAGCTCAGGCAGCGGGAGTCGCTGATCCAGATGTCTGGAAATCAGGCTGAGCCGCTGCGTCGTCTGTTTGGTCGCCAGCTTTTCCGACAACTTCGGCTCTCAACGGGAGCCCGCGGGGTAACCAGGTGGGAAATGGGTGACGATGGAGGGGGAATCACAAGGAGAATTCGGGGATCGCCGGGCGAGATCGGAGGAGCGGCGGTGTTTATTGGAGACGATCGGTCTATGTATAGGAATTGATGGAGTATGTATAGAAGCGGATGGAGTGGAAGTGTTGATAGGAATTGTCCTTTTATACGCGGAACAGAAGAAGAAGAGAAGATTTCTCCTTTTGTCTAGATTCTTTTTCTCTTCTCTCTGTCGGGGAAATTCCCAGCGGGCGGAGCCTTCCGTCGGCAGGAATCGTCCGTGTACATAGGAAGTCTTGTTGAGTTGTTGAGATGAGTCAATGGATGCTTACGGGTTTTGATCGAGTAATAGTGATTGACTGGGTTTGACAATCTATCCGGAGTGGATTGAGCATCCCCTATCTATGTTCAAACTGTATGTGGACGGAGTATGCATGTAGAGAAGATTGTTTTGTATGGGAAAAAAAAAATTGAGAATATGCTCACACTCGGACTTGAACCGAGGACCTCGTGATTACTAGTCACGCGCTCTACCAACTGAGCTATGCGAGCTGATTGGGTATAGTTCTGTCATTTTGTGCTACATAGTCCAGACACATACCTCCGTACTACTCAGGCGGTGAGTACGTACTAAGCTTCCCCGCGAGCATCAACTGCATGCTCCAGACGTGCCTTTCAGATAAGCATCTACCAGTCGATCCACCCACACCCAAACGTCCTTCTCCTCCCACCTAGCTCTCTATACTCCCTCGACTACTCCCCTGACCTGCATGGGCCCGAATTGCCCATCCCTCCTTCAGAATGACTTCCCGTTTGGTCCTGGTCATCGGCGACCTCTTCATCCCGGACCGCGCTCCTGTGAGGAAGCCTGCATTCCCTCCCACTGCTGAAGCTGTCGCTAACCCATGCGCGCGTCTAGGATCTCCCTGCAAAGGTACACTCCTGACTTTCCGATAGCCCCTCATTCCTTATCCTCCCATCCGACCATGATTGACCCGTCTTAGTTCCGCAAGCTCTTAACACCCGGCAAGATCGGCCAAATCCTGTGTCTCGGCAACTTGACCGACCGGAATACCTTCGAATTCCTTCGTCAGGTCGCCCCCGATCTCCAATTGGTCAAGGGTGACTTCGATGTCGATTCCCCGAACCTACCCCTCTCCAAAGTCGTGACCCACGGCAGTCTCCGCATCGGCTTTACTCATGGTCACACCATCATTCCGCCGGGCGATGCCGACGCCCTCCTGATCGCCGCCCGCCAGATGGATGTCGATGTCTTACTCTGGGGTGGTACTCATCGCTTCGAGGCCTTCGAAATGGAGGGGCGATTCTTCGTCAACCCCGGCAGTGCGACGGGCGCCATGAGCACGGGGTATTGGCCGGAGGGAGAAGAACCCACGCCCAGCTTCTGTTTGATGGATGTAAGTTGTCCTCCTCTTTTCTACCATCTGTCATCGACTGTATGCTTACTGCTCCGTGCAGATCCAAGGTGATGTGCTCGTGCTGTATGTCTACCAGCTCAAGTCCGACGACAACGGAGCCGAAACCGTGGCCGTCGAGAAAGTCTCCTTCCGCAAGAACAACGTTCCATCTTCATGAGTTGACGCTTTGATTCCCTGTATATATGCCATAGAACCTGATACGATGATGACGTCCAATCCTACGTACTAGCTAATCTGGAGCTGCCCTTACTCTTCTATTTGCTCAATCCACCCTGCCTTTGTCTAGTTGCTAGCTAGTTTAGCTAGTAGTCTTATATTGATGGAACCTCAGCTATGTCTTGTGATGTACAAACCCCACTAATGGGTCTCTTTTTATTAAATAGGCGCCAAGCACAGCAATCAATTCTTATCAATCTCGCTACAGATCGATCAGGTTGTACTCCGTAGGTACTTCCATGTGTTGTTGTCGGTCCAATGCCGATGTGGTTCGGATGACAAAGTCGCTAGGCCGGAAATGGCAACAGTGACTTCGGGGTCGATCCCACGCCAGCATCTCCGCCAGACCTGGGCCCTCTTCATTTCCAATCCCACTCGCATCGCTTTTCCCTTCACTCCTGCGATCTTCCCGATAGAGAGTGGTTTGGTCCCGTTCTCCCCCCGGACCCTTCGGATTTTTATTTTTCCCTGCAAGCTCGTGTCCTCCACTGCGTGCACGGACTGAGCGTGACGTCGACGCTTGGAGATTCTTCACGACCTTGCACCATCCACGGACGAGCGACATCCCATACCTCCAGAATCCTTCCAGCTTCATAATGTCGACCGAGGAGAAACAGATTCCCGAGGAGCGTCCGGAGAACCCTGAAGAAGGTGGTGACGATGAGGTAAGGTTGCTTGCGCGAACCTTGCGCTTGCTGCGTTCCGACATCAGCTCTTTCGTGTCAAACGCGATCATTCCCAGAAACAGTGTGAAGTAGTTTGCTAATTGAATTGTCTCGTATAGGAGGAAATCGCGGCGATGAAGCGACGGGTGGCGGAGATGGAATCCGAGGCCGCAAAGCTCCGTGAAATGCAAGCGACCCTCGACCAGCAATCTGAAAACCTCCGCGAAGATAAAGAAGAGATTGACGCCCGGAGTATCTTTGTCGGCAATGTGGATTACGGTGCCTCTCCTGAGGAAATCCAGGCGCACTTCCAAAGCTGCGGCTCGATAAACCGGGTTACGATCCTTTTGGATAAGTTTACGGGTCAGCCGAAGGGGTAAGATTGTTCGCTGGCCTCTGTTGGGCATATGTTTGCTGACTGGTCTACCATAGTATGCCTACGTCGAATTTGCAGAGCCCAGTCTGGTGGCCCAACTCTGGTGTTAAACGAAAGTGTGTTCCGTGGTCGCAATCTGAAGTGAGCTGCTGCAGATCTGTGTCTACTGTGATCCCCACTAACTGAATTAGGTCGTTCCCAAGCGCACCAACCTGCCGGGCATGAGCCGGGGCCGCGGACGCGGTGGTTTCCGTGGTCGTGGATACCGCGGTGGCTTTCCTCGTGGGGGGTACCGCGGTGGATATCGTGGCCGGGGACGAGGCTATGCACCCTACTAGCCGCTGGCAGAGACATCACCACCACCGAGTGCCTGGTACAACCGAGCAATGGACATGGGTTACCGTCCCGTGAGTCCCGACCCGGAGAAGCCGACTGCACGGCGATCAACCGGGACGACGGACCGGCTCTGAATTGATGAAAGAGCTTTCTTGGAGTTCGGGAGATTGAATTGTATTGTATGATAGCTATCTGGTCATCGTGGGTTGGCAGCATGGAGGGTTTATGGAGATGGTTTTGTTTGATATCATCTCGATTCTACACGGCTTAATTTTTCCTTTCGTCATGAACATCGAAACAGCTCTTTTTTCCAAGACCATGACTCTATTTTTGGGACTGTCTTTCTGTCTTTTGCTTACGGTTATCCCTACCTTCGAACGCTCTAGATCGCAACAAAGCGCCAGGATTTGATAGACTGGGCCTACTATCATCCGGGCGGAGCCAGAAACAAACGGGAATCTCCCGGACTGGACTGCCCCACTGCTTCGCAAGAAGAAACGAAAGGAGAAAACTCGTCATCCGATTGGGGAGTGGCGAGAGTAACTACGTAGTGCCCAATCGAACTGGAAGCGATATGCAATGGGCTGACTGGGGGGTATAAGGGAAGCCGACGGAAGCTATGGATAGAAAAGCATAATCTCTGCTGCCTGGAGGCGCCCCGACTAGTTAGATGACGGGTACTTGGCTGGGGATTGTGGCTTAGGGTGCCTTCTTTAGTGGTAGACGTTATAGTCGTAAGGACGATTACCGGTTGCCCAAGTCTTGTACCTAAATCAGTACCTCAGCTACCTCCCGTAGTACTTGGGGAATTCGGATGGATGAAATAAGAAATAAGTCAATGATCTGGACCAAGATTGGATACGTCAGGCGTACTGTATGGTACAACAGTCGGACTCATACTTACCTATCTGGAGGTAGATCGATCGGTCGTCTGAGAAGATCACCGCCGGCGATAAAAAGACCGTCCTTCGTAGAAAAGCCCTGATCACTCTCGTGTGCTCGCCAACACGAAGCCAAGTACCTCTCCATAGAGAATTGGCAGAGAAGTACTTCCGACAAGGCCAGGAAAATCGGGCCTAGCGAGGGCGGTGATTGGTGGTGCTGCGCCCCATTACCGTCATCTTACCCGTTTGGGGCAGGTGAACCTTACCTCGACTTCTTCGACTTTCGTTGTCGTTTCTCTCCATCCTCCAGACTCTCTCCCCCCCTCATCCATCCTCTCATCGTCGATTCATCTCGGGGAAAGAAAAGCTCAAGGTCTGTCGCGGTACTCTGGCCTTCGACATCCTCCCGTCCGGCCGTGTGCTCGACTCTCTGAGTTCTCTCCCTCTCTCTCCTCTCTCGCCATCCCGCCTCTTCGCTGCCGAAACGCCCCTCCCACCGCTCTCCCTTGCTCTCCCCCTCATTCGATCCGCCTCCACCGCGTCCGCAACTACTGTCCGGTGTCCGCTCTCTGGACCGCGGTGGATGTGCTCGCCGCGAATTTCTTCTTAGCCTTGTCCTGATCGGCCTTGCGCTTCCTATCGCCGTGTCGGTCGCCTATCATCTCGACCGGACAACATGGGTTCCAATCTCCCCGCGTAAGTCTTTCTCGATCTCTCGTGGAGATCTAGTTTCATGACCTGTGAGCTTCTCGACTAACAAGGAATCCATGTGCAGGCAACCCAACCTGAGGGTCACGAGTAAGCCCGTCCCGATGTCCAGAAGCATCTGAATGCGAGGGGGTGGAATTCTCGGGGACTTTCGTGCAGATAAGCTAACATGGACCGTCTTGTGCAGTTATCGCGGCCGACGGTCTCTACAAACGCGATGTCTTTCGTATGTCTCCCATTTGTGCTCCCTCTTCCACGTTTCGCGTTCAGCGGGACTGACCCCTCCCGTGTAGGATTTCCCGACCCGTTCGCGGTGGCCACCGTCGGTGGTGAGCAAACTCACACCACCTCCGTCATCAAGAAGACATTGAACCCCTATTGGAATGAGATGTTCGACCTGTGAGTGTCCTGTCGGCCATCAGGTGGGAACGCCGCTGACATGACGACCTCGACTTCAGGCGGGTGAATGAAGACAGCATCCTTGCCATTCAGATCTTCGACCAGAAGAAATTCAAGAAGAAGGATCAAGGTTTCCTCGGTGTCATTAATGTGCGCATCGGCGATGTAATTGATCTACAGATGGGCGGTGATGGTGAGTCAGAGGCTATTAATATTCTTTGACATGGGACCAAGCTGACCGACGACAGAAATGCTCACACGCGACTTGAAGAAATCCAACGATAATTTGGTTGTGCACGGAAAACTCATCATCAATCTGTCCACCAATCTGAGCACCCCCAATACTAACCAAGCAAATGGTCTGCATCGTTCGAATCTTCAGTCGTCCACGTCGAGTGGGCTTGTGCCGCAGGTTACCGCCCCTCATGCATCCCCCGGCCCCAGCCAACTGGATCCAACCGCATCGAACCCCTCGCTCAACCCTCAGCGTGTCCCATCCACCACGAGGCCGTCCAGCACTGTCGCGCCGGTCAACGGAGCGGCGGCTCCTGGCGCATCCCGCACCAATCTCAGTTCATTCGAAGACAGCCAGGGTCGATTGCCTGCCGGTTGGGAACGACGAGAGGATAACTTGGGTCGGACGTACTATGTCGATCACAACACGCGCACCACCACCTGGACCCGGCCGTCGTCGAATTACAATGAGGCAACCCAACGGACCCAGCGGGAGGCAAACATGCAGCTGGAACGGCGAGCCCATCAGAGTCGGATGCTCCCCGAGGATCGCACCGGCGCCAGTTCACCGAATCTGCAGGAGAACCAACAGGCCCAGACCCCGCCGGCCGGTGGTAGTGCCAATGCGGTTTCCATGATGGCCACGGGAGCGACTACGGCAGGCACTGGAGAGCTTCCTCCTGGATGGGAGCAGCGCACCACCCCCGAGGGACGGCCATACTTTGTCGACCATAACACCCGCACCACGACATGGGTGGACCCTCGACGGCAACAGTACATCCGCATGTACGGGCAGAACGCCAACGGCAACAACACGACCATTCAACAGCAGCCGGTGTCGCAGTTGGGACCGTTGCCCAGCGGTTGGGAGATGCGGCTGACGAACACCGCGCGAGTGTACTTTGTCGACCACAACACCAAAACGACGACCTGGGACGATCCGCGTCTGCCGTCTTCGTTGGACCAGGGCGTACCGCAGTACAAGCGTGACTTCCGGCGGAAGTTGATATACTTCCGGTCTCAACCTGCATTGCGGATCATGTCGGGGCAGTGCCACGTCAAGGTGCGCCGCAACAACATCTTTGAAGACTCGTACGCCGAGATCATGCGACAAAGCGCGTCCGATTTAAAGAAGCGCCTGATGATCAAGTTCGACGGCGAGGATGGTCTGGATTATGGTGGTCTATCTCGGTAAGTTGCGTTGGCCGTTTGATGATGGTGTAGACTGACGTTCGCAGTGAATTCTTCTTCCTTCTTTCTCATGAAATGTTCAACCCCTTCTACTGTCTTTTTGAATATTCGGCACATGATAATTATACCCTGCAAATCAACCCTCATTCCGGTGTGAACCCGGAGCACTTGAACTATTTCAAGTTCATTGGGCGTGTTGTTGGGCTGGCCATTTTCCACCGCCGATTCTTGGATTCGTTCTTTATTGGCGCGTTCTACAAGATGATGCTGCGGAAGAAGGTGTCGCTTCAGGATATGGAGGGTGTGGACGAGGATCTGCACCGGAACTTGACGTGGACTCTGTATGTGACTGCTGTGGGATGGCTGTGGATTGGTGCTGACTGTGATAGGGACAACGATATCGAGGGCATCATCGAGTTGACCTTCGCTGTGGATGACGAGAAGTTTGGAGAGCGTCGCACGATTGATTTGAAGCCGGGTGGTCGGGATATCCCCGTGACCAATGAGAACAAGCACGAATACGTCGAGTAAGTGTCTGTCGGGAGATAGTCCGGACGCGGCTAACGAAGTAGGTTGGTTACCGAGTGGAAGATTGTCAAGCGGGTGGAGGAGCAGTTCAATGCCTTCATGTCTGGATTCAACGAGCTGATCCCGGCGGACCTGGTCAATGTGTTTGACGAGCGCGAACTGGAGCTGCTGATCGGTGGCATTGCGGACATTGACGTGGACGACTGGAAGAAGCACACGGACTACCGTGGCTACCAGGAGCAGGACGAAGTGATCCAGAACTTCTGGAAGATTGTCCGCACCTGGGATGCGGAACAGAAGTCTCGTCTGTTGCAGTTCACCACGGGTACGTCCCGGATTCCGGTCAACGGATTTAAGGATCTGCAGGGATCAGACGGACCGCGGCGGTTCACGATCGAGAAGTCGGGCGATCCGGCGGCGCTGCCCAAGTCGCACACATGGTATGTCTGGATTGCCGATTTTGTAGGAAGTCGACTGACGATTGCAGTTTCAACCGGCTGGACCTCCCGCCGTACAAGACGCACGAAACACTGGAGCACAAACTGTCCATTGCGGTCGAGGAGACCTTAGGGTTCGGACAGGAGTAAGGGCGAAAAGATTTTGGCATGACTATAGTAATTCTTCCGGCGAGGAACGGCAGCCCGTCCTGGCCATGATATCCCCTTTGCTAGTTGAGTTGCATGTGGAGGTTTGGAGCAGGATTATCTATACTATACGCGGGCAGGAATTGATAGTTTGAGTTTTGCGGTGATTGTATATACTGTATTATCCCATGGAGTTGTTGTGGTCAAAGCAGAGGATTCTGGAGTATGACAGGTCAATGTGACGTGTGTCTGCAAGAGTCCAATGTGGCTTCGGACTATTGTTGCGGACTTTGTGTAGGAATCGACGTAGTGAATAGGGGTTGCATTGCAGCTATAAAGGTCTGCTTCTTCTCTACATTCTGTCGTTTTCCTGTCTTTTGTACAACTATCTGCAGATTCAAGTACAATGCACTTCCACACTGCCGCCCTCGCCGCTGTCATCGGACTGGCTGCAGCCTCGCAGTCGGCTGCATCCGTCCCGACAGGCACCAGCTCTAGCTCTAGCTCGGCCAAATGTGCTGCGCAGAGGTAGCTCACCCCTACCTATATAGAAGCATACCCTCTAACGAGTATAGCATCCTGGACGCCTGTCTAAGCTCGCTGAAACCCCAACTCGACGACTGCCCCCCCAACAACTGGAAATGTCTCTGCGAGCAGAGCACCAACGTCCTGACGTATGCCTCCCTCCCTTCTTTAGCCCCCTTCACCCCTATCGTTAGATGTAGGGCAAGCTAACAGCAACAGGTGCTATAACAACTGCCCCGACCACGCCGACCGCTTCGGCGTCTCGCAGCAAACAGACTCCTACTGCCGTGCATACCGCGCCAACTCAGCGCTATACTCGTCGTCGTCGGCGACGCGGACCTCCGCCGCGTCGACGACCACGGCCACCGGGCCCGCGACCACGGCGGCCAGCGCGACGGCGAGCGCTACTGCTTCGGGGGGTGCGGGGCGATTGGAGGGGGTGGTGGGGGTTGGGTCGGTTATGGGGGTTGCCTTGGCTGTTTTGCTTTGATCTCTTCATCTTTCTGTGAGCTGGCTAGGGGGTGGGGGGTTGGTTGATATGTAGTGGTAGTAAGTAATATGAGTTTGTGTATCATCGAAAAGACTGGGTTCGCGCGCGCAGACACAGACGACTTTTCCAGCAGGCGGCGAGGACGGCGCCCAGCGCGCAGGCGCCGACGAGGGCGTGCTGGAGCGGTTCGTCGACCGCGCCGAGGGTGTCTGTTGATGTCTGTGGACTTTGTTAGCACCTGCATGTATGCATGTATGTGCGTATAGATGGTGCGTGACATACCCCGTGCGAAACGGTAAACACCTGCGACACACCATCCTCCATCTCCTCCCCGTCAAACCCCACCGCCACGACGCGGAGGTACCCGTCGACGCCGGCGACGTCGAGGGCCGTCTCGAACCCGCGCTTCGGCACGTACTGCACCGTGCGGAACCCGTCGTCTGCGCCGTGCGTCTGCAACGCCCACCCCGCGACATCGGTAGCGCCGTTCCAGCTAACGTAGACCATCCGCGCGGCGTCATCAACCGCAATGTCCGGCGGGAGCGTCGGCCGGCCTGTCCAGCGACTCGTCTTGAACACGCGGTAGGACTTGACCCAGCCGAACCAGAAGAACACGCGCGGGGCGTAGTGGGCGTGGCAGAGGACTTCGGCGCCGTCCGCGTCAAACTCGGTAAAGGCGGCGGCCTTGCCCCAGCCGACGAAGACGTTCTGCGACGCGGCCAGCCGCTGCAGGTTGCCCTGGGAGTGTGCGCTGAAGCGGCCGGGGGCGTCGTAGACGGCGGTGACGGCGGCGGTGCGCGCAGCCGGGTCCAGATCGAGGGCGATGCGGTAGCCGCGGGAGTGGTCGGAGGTGCGGAGGTGTTCGTGGGCGCCGTTGTCGAGGAGGGAGATCTCGGTGGGTGAGAGCCAGCGGGCATCGTGTTGCCAGGTGAAGGCGGTTGCGAGGTCGTCGACGGGGGCGAACATGTTGCGCTTGCCGCCGAGGATCCAGAGGATGTCGCCGGTGGGCGCGATGCAGGTGACCGTGTGCAGGTAGCGGGAGGAGACGAGGTAGTTGCCGGTGGTTGGGTGCTTGTCCACGCTGTTGATGTGGAAGTAGTCGTAGGGGGCGGCGGGGGTGCCGTGGTCCTCGTCGAGCGGGTAGAAGGACTCGTCGAGGGCGTGGTGGTCGCGCGCGCGCCACTCGAAGAGGAGGGCGCCGGTGTCGATGTCGATTTCCTGGAAGAGACCGTCGTAGATCCAGCCGTCCGCGGGGCCGCCGACGGGCGTCAGGTCGGCCGGGACGATGTCGTAGACGGTGAGGAGAGCGGTGCCGTGGTCGGTGATTTTGAACTCGTGCACGTCGCCGTCGTGGCCGTTGGCGGCGGAGACGACGTGTGCAACCTCGTAGGAGGAGTTGAGCTGGGCCGTTAGTTGTGGTCGGTTGAGATGCATGGTTAGGGTTGGTACCATATAGTATGAGCCAATTCCCCGGGTCCCGTCGTCGTCACCCGCCCAGAAGGTGAGATAGTCCTGGCCGCGGTAGTGCTGGACCTTCAAGTCCATGACCATGCCGAAGCGCGTCTCCATCCAGACGAGATTGCCGCGGGTGTCGTAGATGAGCGGACCTGGGTCCGGATAGAAACGGCCGCGCGGGCTGAGTAGAATGTAGCCGTCCTCGCAGCGGGGATCCCAGCGCAGGATGTCGACCTCGGGGGGTTCGAGATCGAACGAAGCATACTGGACGGTGGGGTGGGGACCGAAGAAGCCCAGCTCATAGAAGAGCGAGTGCCAGAAGGCGGAGGTTAGGGGGGCGAGGAGGAGGATGAGGAGGAGCAGCATCGCGATGAAGCAGACACAAAGCCATGGAGAGACAGCGAAGAGCCGTGGAGATATAGAGATATACGAGACATGCTGAGGGATCAACAGGGTCCAAACGGATTCTCCTGAGAAATCTGTACTCCATAGTAGAAGAACGTATGGGACGGTGGATAGAATGACGAATGCAGGGCCAATGGGCCGCGCAAAACCCTAAGATCCGTCCCAAACAGGCAATTAATGAATATCACCACTTCCATCGACTATCTTACTGTGTATGAGAGTAACTACGGCTCCTGCTACTCCCGCTTGCGCTTCTTCCCCCGCGTCTCCCTCTCCGCCGCCTTCTGCCACCCCCTCTCAGTCTTCTCCTTCTGCCTCACCTTCTTCTCCCGCTTCTTCGCCTCCACCTTCTTCTTCTTCTCCAGTCGTTTCGTCTCCTCCTCCTCGTCATCCCGCATGTACTCCGCCCTCCACACCAGCGCCACCTTCTCGACGTTCTCCCCGCACACCTCCTCCTGCGCACACCCCTCGCGCACCAGCCGCTCCTGCAGCTCGCGCACCTTGCCCCAGAACTCCCGGTACTCGCCCATGTTGTACTTGACGTTCAGCTCGCCGTTGCCTTTGAGCATGCCGCGCCGCGCCCCGGCCGCGCACACCACCCACAGGTACGTGTCGTCGCTGTAGAACGGGTGGTCGCCCGGTCCGACGGACAGCATCAGCGACGCCGTCGCCGGCCCGACCCCGCGCAGCGGCGTCGTCAGCGCCTCCATCGTCGCCGTCGGGAAGTCCATCCGCCGCGCCAGCTCGTCGACGCCCGTCATGGCGGCATAGGCCGTCGACGTTGCTTTGCGGATGGTCTTGTCGGGGTTGGAGCGCAGCATTCCTAAGAGCGTTGGGCGCCATTTGCCATGTTTCCTGCATCCATTGCATTAGTACCAAGGCACACGTAGAAGGAAATGTAGGTAAAAGGTAGAAAGTGGAGGTACATCTTCCACTCGACAAGCCGCTCGGCCTCGCTGCGATCGAGATACCTCTCTGCGCGACTGCCCACCACCCCCGGCAACCCCCGGTACCGCCAGTCGTCCAGCTCGAGGAACTCCCGCACTGCTGTCGTGATCTCCGTCTCGCTGGGTGGCTCTGCATTCTTCCTCTTGCGCGGCGTCGACGCCTTGCGACGCGTCACCGCCTCCACGGTGTCGGGATACCGCGCCAGGAGCTGACGGAAGGTCTCTGGCGTGATGGTCTGGGGTTCCGCGGGAGGTCTGTCAGGCGTAGCCATCTTCTGTTCCTTGTCTGCGGTCGCGGAGGTGGTGTTGAGGTGGGAGAAGTTTTCCACGTGGGAGTCACCAAGATCGGGTCAATGCCCGTACCAGATTTTCAATACATGTACTCCGGAATATACGAACACTGCAAGAACCTTGAATTGAATCTACGGCGATATTTTAGACTGATGCTTCAGGAACCCAATCACGTGATATTTATGCTCCAGACAGCAATCGACGCAGCTGAATGTAGGTAGGTAGATACGCTGTCCAATATTAACATAACAATACATCACCCAATGCTCCAACGTGGACAAATCCAATACATTACAAAACATCCATCAACCAAAATCAGCCACTCTATCAATCACGCCCCTTGCGTTTAGCGTCTTTGTCTTTCTTCGGCGCATCCTTCGCAAAACTAACCCGCTTCTCATCCTTGCCGCGGTTCAACGACACGATCGATGCCGACAACAGGCCATCCTTCTTCTTTGAACACTTCGATAGTGACGCCGACGGCGCCGCCTTCTCGGTCGGCCCAGACCCCGTCGTCTCCTCGCCGTCCGCTACGTCAATATGCCGGAAGTCTTCCTCCGCGTCGCCGATATCCGATGATCCGGGCCCCGGACTCTCCGAGTCCGACGCCGCGCCGTACTCATCGTCATCGTCATCGCTGACCAGACTGGGGGCTTGGTTGGACTCGACCGTGTTCGGGCTCAAATTCAGCGATCGGTCCATGCCGTCCGCGGGCGGAGGATCGTCTCGCGTCCGGGATGGGGCCGCTGGCGAGAGTCCATATGGGGACTCGTAGGGGGCGGTCCGCGACGGCGTCCGGGTCTCCAGCGACAGCGACGGGGGCACCTCGTTGGCGGTCCCTTTGCGACTGCCCGGACGCTGCGACGCCGTCTGAGACACGGTGGTCCGCATGGGCTGGCGGCCAACGCCAACACGCGTGCTGGGCGGGTCACCAGGCGGCATGACCGCGGTCGATGCCGGCGTGGGGTTGACGTCTGACTCACCCTCGTCATCCGAGTAGGCGCTCAGATCGACAGGGTTCTTCGCCTCGCCGACCAGGCGGTCCAGGTCGACCCCCATCCCGCGCCCTTGCATCAACGAGGAGAGATGCGGGGTGGCGGGGGAGGCTGTAAACGCATCGTTCGGGGCTTGCGCCCGGGGTGTTTCCACCGTCGACGCCGACCGACTGCCGCCTGGACGCCTGGGGGTCGCGCGACCGCTAGAGGGGTCGGCAGTGGACGACGCGGGAGTTCGAGACGAAGACGAGGATGAATCGATGACATGCGCGGAGCGAACCAGGGGATGGACGAAGCCCTGTGTGGTGGCGGTGGGCGTCGTCTCGTTCTTGCTCCCGCCAACGACCGCTCCGGCCTCGTCGACTTCGACGGGTTCTCCCGAGGCGACGGCGGCGGCATCGTGGCTGGCAAAGTTCCGGTTGTGGGCGATGCGGCAGTGATTGATGAAGCCCTGGGTGCTGGAGAAGTTGTCGCGACGACAGTCGAGACAGACCAGCTTGACAAGCACGCCATCCGACTTTCGTCGGATGATCATGGGTCCAGCCTTCTCCTTGGGGGCGGGATACCCCGTGGGTAGCGACTGAAGTCGAGCGCCAACAGAGCCTCTTTGCGGGCGCGATTTGCCAGCGAGGAAACCGGCGTCACTGCTGGAGGTGCCTCGCGTCGAACGACCTTCGGCCAGGGGCGTACCGGCGCCCATGGCCAGCGGGGCGGCAGGCTCAGTGTCGCCGCCATCAAATCGCGGATCGGGGAGTAACCATCGAGAGTAGTGACGGGTGTAGGGACCGTCGACGACGCCCCAAGGGGCGGGAGACAGCGGTGCAGGTCCATTTCCAGGAGCCCACACCGCGACACCGGAGCCGCTGCTGACGGCGGATGAGAGATGGGAAGCGCCAGGATAGGGGATTTCGGCACAGCGACGAAGTTGTTCGAGAGCAACCTGACATTTGGCAATTTCCTGATCGATCAGACGTAGTTCGTTGTGTTTCAACAAGACCTCTAAGCTGAGTTGGGCCTCGAGGGTTTCGCGCAGTTGGTCGATGGGGATGGGGCGCGTCGCGGGAGTCTCGCCCGGTCGCAGGTCGGTCGGGGCGGGATCTGCGACCGTGGCGGCGGCGGCAGCATCATCATCTGGGCGCGGTTTGGTCGCGACCGGGGCATCCTGACCAGGAACAGGATCGGTCGAGTTGGACCGCTTACGCTTCAGCTGGGGTAAGGGGAGAGAGTTGACGGGGGAGGAGGCGAGCATTTTGAGCTCCTCCGCCATCACCTTGTTGCCCCCAATTGCTGAGGACCAAGGCAACAGTCGAAACATGCCATGCGAGGAGGGAACGAGAGGGGCGGTGGGTAGGTGCACGTGAAAGGAGGAAGGTATTATTAGAAAATATAGAAAATAAAGAGAAAAGAGGAAGAGAGGGACGAAGAAGGTAAAAAAAGGGGGAAGAGGAGAAGAGGTGTTGAGTTGAGGATGTTGTGATGTGATTGATGTGTTGGGGGGAGGAGGGAGGGAGCGAGGGAGAGGGAGAGGGAGAACACGAAAGGGAGGGAAGGGGAGGAGAGGGAGGGAGGTAGAGAGGGCGATAGCAGGGAAGACGGTCTAGATCGGAAGTCTGGTAGACACCCAGGATACTGTAGGAAGAGCAAAGAAAAGAACAAGAAAGAAAGGGGAGGGTGGCGTAATCTGGTCGATTAGTCACTCCCCAATATCTGATCTGTTCTGTTTCCGTCGGACACGTCAAGTCGGTGGTGGGTCGACCTGACAATCCGATTCTTCGTTCAGGAGGAGGCGACCGAAAGGGAGAATTGTTGATTCTGGTGGACGGTGATGAAGGGTACAGGACTATAGCACTCCGTCATGAAGAGTTACATCATGTTCATCTCATCCCCAGGATCGCCGTCTCCATCCACTCCACTTTGTATGATTCTAGTGGCAACTCCTGAACCGGTTAGTTCTACTACTATTCTTACTCTTATCGCTAGTCGTACTAGTCAACTAGGGCCGAGACAGTTACGTAATATACCACCCATGCATATCTTACTCAGCATTCATGGATTCATGTACATAACTCAATGCACGCTAACAGCAAACAACTTCTCCATCTCATATCATATCATACCTAAAGTACCACCCTCCTCCGTACTATAGTAACCTCCTTCACTCCTTCATTCGTAGGATAAAGTTCACCACCACCGCCGCCAGCAGCGACACCGCCAGCACCGTCGGTCCAAACCGGTCGTCAATCCCCGTCTGGCCGCGCTTGCGGATACTCTGCGCCCGCCAGTGAAACGTCACCAGCGCATAAATCATCGCCGCCATCGCGATGATTGTGAACAGTCCCGCCGAGATGCGACCGACCCGGTCGCCAAAGTTGAGCAGTCCGACTGCTAATCCGCCCAGGATCACTGTGAAATTGAGCCATGAGAGAAAGGTGCGCTCGTTGGCGAAGAAGACCTTGGGTTCGACCCGCGTGGGGAGGGCAATCCGCTTGCCTGGTTGGATTAGCTGGGTGAACGTGGAGGTGATCGGTGGGAGCGACATACCTGGGGCGGTTTGGAGGAGCGGTTGACTGGACATGTTATATGGGGTGTGAGGAGGAAGATCGGGGGTGACTGGGGAGGAAGAAAATTGCGTGAAGTTGGAGATAAGTTACGGTAGGTAATCTAGGTTGACTGCAGCTAGTTAAGCTAAGCTAGTGATGTAAACGGCGTGCTCGCATTGCGCCTTCTGATTGGAAGAGTCCCGTGACATTGGCCCGCTTACTCATCTCTTATCTCCACGCAGAGTAGTTATCGTTATCTATCAGAGTGCAAGCCACCTCAAGCCCTTGTATACAACTTTTCCTTGCATTATAAAATAGACAGACGCTATCCTCCATACAGCATAGTCTTTGTTACTCTTGTTGTTCTTGCATGAGCTTGATCGACTCCCTGCATGATTTGGCCTCCGAGGTATGCCGGTTCGATCATCTCAACCGCCGGCCTAGGCGCTAGCTGCCCGGCGTGGCCGTCGGCGAAACGAGGGATCCGCCGAGTTCAAATTCCTACATATCTACGCAGAACATTGAGCACCTGCATTCAGTTCAGCACGCCTAGAATTTTACGACAAACTCATATTCTCGTCACAATGGCTTTAACCCAATGCTTGAAACATATGCGAGCATTGCACACTTCAATACCATCCCAGCGCCATGTTGTTCCCCTGGCATACGAACTTCATGGCCGAGGGAAACCCAACTCAAGCCATCATGACCCGATTCTCTTTCTCCATGGCTTCCTAGGCTCGAAACGCGAGAATAGACGGGTGAGCCGGTATATTTCAGCAAACGTGACCGGCCCTTCCTCTAACTGGTGGTGCTAACGACCTCTCAAGTCTGCTGGCTCACGATCTCTCGCGACCGGTATTTGCATTAGTATGTGAAGATACATCACTGCATGCTTGATCGCACGCAACTAACAACTATAGGATCTTCGCAACCACGGTGACTCAGCCCATCATCCCATACATAACTATATGGCAATGGCGCTGGACGTCGAGTCCTTTATCAAGACACACCGATTGAAGCGTGTAACGCTGATAGGCCACTCCATGTAAGTTCTATTTGATCAGATTATTTTCGGGCCCCTTCTCACCTATGGCAAGGGGAGCGAAGACGGCATTGGCTTTAGCTCTGCACTCGCCAGACATTATATCCAACGTCGTCGCCATCGACAACGGTCCGATACGACTACCGATTCCTAAAGATTTCCAGAGATATCTCGTCGCCCTCGAAAAGGTAGCGCGATCGCAGATCAGATCCCATGCTGAGGGTGACCGAATTCTAGCTGATTATGAAGCGGCAAGTCCTCACTTGTCGCCCAACCTTACTTGCGTTAACATCCTCCAGTCTTCTGCTATCCGTCTATGGCTTCTGAGCAACTTCATCAAAGATCGTCGCTCACCGTACCTCAAGCTCCGTCTGCCCCTTGATATTCTCAACACTGCCCTGGGGCCTCTGGGTGACTTTCCGTACATGGATGAACCCGTGAAGTTCCACAGACCGACGCTATTCCTTCGTGCACACCAGAGCTACTATATTCCTGACCACGCCTTGCCTTGTGTCCGGAATTTCTTCCCCCAGGCGCGGGTTGTGGACATGGACTGTGGGCATTGGGTTGTCCAGGATCAGCCGGAAGAGTTTCGACAGGGTAAGTTAATGCCTCTGCATACAATCGTATCGCAGCGGTCTGCCTACTGACCAAACCCTCTAGTGGTGGTGCAGTTTTTGCGTAGTGGGCTATAACCGGAGTGAATGGCAATCAGGCCCAGTGGTAGCCTCGGACGGTTCCTTTGGGACGACTCTTAGAGGCGTTTGATCCCTGCAATCTTGTTTCTCGGAGAAACAAGAT
>NT_165936.1:219310-252697 GCF_000149615.1 Aspergillus terreus NIH2624
AAAGTTCGTTGATCCAATACCTGTGCTGAATTCATGTTGGAGAACGGTGCATCGTTATAAGCATAATATCTCTGCAGACAGCACAAGTATCGGCATCGGATCATGCATTGAAACAAACCAACTTTTAGTTACTCCTTTTCGATATCTAGCTCTTAAGCACAAACCACGCAACGAACTATCACACCCTGCAGCAGTATTATGACATAAATCTAGCTTCAGCTCAATCATGTCGACCCGCCCGATCGATGCCTTTTCTCAAGGTGCACCTTCAAATTGTCCTTTCGGTTGAATTTACGAGAGCACCCTTCGACCGGACACCAGAAGGCGTTGGGACACACATGGATGGTCTTGACATGCCGCATCAGTTCTGCTTCCCGGCGAAAACGGCGATGGCAGTCGTCCCATTTGCACATGAATGTCTTCTGGGCTGCCTCATTGCGGCTAACAAAGGAGAATTAGTTCAGGCTGGGGAGGTTAACCGGAGAGACAACATACCTTTGCTGACCGACAGTGGAATTCACATCGCGCTTCTGGGGGGCAACGTGAGACTCCGCCTTAGGGCCAAGGGTGCGACTTGACTGGGTCAGATCAATGTAGTCCGACCCTCTCGTGCCTTGTGCGCCTTCCGCGCTAGCAGTCAATGAGAGATTGGGGACTGCATCAAGGTTCATAGCCCCAAAGGTGTCACCATTGCCTCTGAAGACATTGAGGAAAGGTGGATGTCTGGGGTCATGGTAGAGCGTCAGAGGGTACACAGGATACTCGAAGGCGCCGCAAACTCCCGCACTTTGAGAGTACACGGCCTCATGGGCATCCCTGTCCCTGGGGTCAATCGAAGAGCGGCTGGTGTTGGAAGCCATCTATGGAGTCGAGGGTTCAATGGACGAAGAAGATAATATCGAGACAAAAACACATACGATTCCGCCCGTGTCATTCACACGCCTCAGGTGAGACTTTGCTAATGATGGATGAAAGAACATTTAACCAAATCCCTTAGGGGGATGGGACATTTTATATCTCAGTCTCTCTCTTTGAGTACTGGGGCCTTATGACATCCCACGTATTTCGATCCAGAAAGAACTGATTGCACATTTTCGCGGAAAACAGCGTTGTGCCCCCTGTTCCCCCCTGTTGCCCTCGTTTTCAGTCGGTCTGGCTGTGCAGCGGGCAGTCAATTGGCAGCCAATCACGGACTACTGCTAATCACGGATGCATGCACGTCCGTCTTTTACACTCTGCAGCCTTCGCCTTGTCCAAAATGTCCTTGCCTCGAGTCAACTTGGCCCATTTATTCTACCCGTCAACTTTCTCCATCGGTTCACCCCATTGTCATGCTGCTCTACCCGTTGCCATGCTGCTGAGCCTCGTGCGGCCACGAATGCAGACACAGTCATTGGCTTGATTCTCAACTTTTTTTACTTTTTCCGTTCCATGCGCTCCGCCGGGACGTCCATAAGAAACGCCTTTGGCCAGCACGTCTGGAATAGTCGTGGCCGATCTTCCGCGCTTCGAAGCCAGCTTACGAGATTCAGCCCACTGTCCCATCATGAGGCCCAGATGGTCTTGGAATAATCACCGACTGATATGTTAAGAGAGAGAGACAGAGATACTGGCAGTTGACCTACCTAGTACCTTGGAATGATTTAAGAGCTTACTGTCTAGTACATGGGTGCATGCAATGTGGGAAATGACAACAGCCTTGGATATATCTCAAGCCGAAACTAGATCATCACCAGTATACATCTGTGCCCATCCTGGCATCGGCAAAATTACGTTGTACTTTGGTAACTGACCCTCCCAAGGTGATACCTAGTCCGCCCGACGCAGGCCTTCTGCATGTAATCAGCCTTTCAGGAGTTTTGGTGTACTTTGGGTGTGGTTGATGGTACTTGGGACACAGTGCGACTTAATGGGGACATAATAGGACATAATAAGACTTAATGGGACCGGGACACGATGGGACACGATGGGGGACGTGCATGGGAGTGCATGGGGGTGCAGGAGAGTGCAGGAGAGTGCAGGAGAGTGCAGGAGAGTGCAGGCGGAGTACATTATGTGTACCGGTTGGTGGAGGGTGAAACACGATTTGCAGCCGCAATCCAGTCCTGCTACATGACCGGACATCTTTCAGCACGGTGCATCTAGTAGCCCAAAGCCGCCTCGCGGTGGGTGTTGTTCCTGCGGATCGGCCCATTCGCCCGCCCCCGTCCAGGCGCTTGCTTGTCCCATCCAGGTTTATCTTGACGCCGCACACTATACTTAATTTGTAAAAACATCCTCTTTACAGAGGGATTTATACTGAAGAGGCTAAGCGTACTGACATCCGGTTCAATGCAGGCGCACACTTTCATCGATACAGGCTAGACCTCTGTAACGGTATTCTATTTGTTTGATTTAGAGTGCAAAAGATCAATCCACAACCATTCCTTCTGTCTCTGCAACTCACCAAAATAGTACACTTAGAGGGCTCTAGATCCCTGCCAGACAAGTGACTCAGAAAAATAAAAATGAACACAGGGGCCGAATCGGCTGGCAAGCTGATGCCTCCCGCACCGTCCAATCCGAAGCGAACTGGTCAAGAGCGGCCCCTGAAGCCGCAGCTGTGAGCACTTGACTCGAATTGAAAAGGGCTGAAGAATCCACGGCCCAGCCAAACCAACGGAACGGGGATCACCTCCCGATTCCAACCATGTCCTCCAACCACACACGACCATGCTGCTTCCCCAACGGCAGTATCGCGAAGAACAATGTGCCCTGCACGGCGGCGCCACCGACATCTGCCTCTCGAACGGCTTCTGTATGAACATCAACCATCAGTCGTGGACGATGTCTCGAGGAGCCTGTACCAACTAGGCGTGGGCTGCGGGTGTCCCGATAGCGAGCCGAAACAGAGCAGAAAGAGTAAGCTGACGGAAACGCGTGCAGTCTCCGCAAACGACTATCCCCACGGCGGCTGTTCGATCATCAATCTCTCTTACGAGGCCGGGCGCACCACCTGCGCATCGAATGGACCCGAAATATCCAGGCCCGGTGGGATTAGAGTCGCGGCATCCGGCAGGGGCGCTGATGGGGAGCGAGGAGACATAATATCATTGTGTGCAGATGTTACAGATTAACGCACTCCTCACTCCTTTCTATGACTATACCAGAGTACAGCACTCTGGGTCTCCTGATCGGGACTGACAAGACCAGAACCGCGCATATCGCCGTAGACTTGCCAATCTCTAGGAAGAGACCTAGGGTTAGGTGTTAGGTCATCTACCGTACCATATGCATATCCGATGGCAGGTTCCAGAGGGCAATCGGCATTGTTAGCTCCTAGATCAAGCGAGCAGTTTACTGTAATCTTTATGCTACGTTCTGCGTACCAAATCCTAATCCTATACTATATAACCGACTATCTATAAGTACGTCACTATCTGACTCTTATAGAAGATTTAATAATTCTCGACGGGGCCTTAGTTAATGCAGTACGTTCGATTTCGAATTATGGATAAAATAAAGGAATATACGGGATTAATAGAATAAATACGGCATTTATACAGTGACTAATAAAGATATTCTCGAGCCTCTAGTGTATAATATCCTGCTTGCTAATGCTCGTTCAAAAATATCTAGAAAAAGTAAGGGTAAGGATATAAAAGAGTGGCATATAAAGGTTGCTACTTTAAACTAGAAGACGGCAGATGGGCTGCCCAAAACGGCCGCAGTCGACGCCGTTTTTGGCCGTCCATCTGCCACGTCTTCCCGCCACTCCCCCGTGCACTTATGTCCACGCACCGCCAAGCACCGATCATCGACCCACCCAAACCTCATTTGTCCGCAGCGCAGTATACCTACAAGCGCACTGTTCTAGAGGCCAGCCAATGCTAACATCCCATAACCTTCGCTGCGGTCTCTGAGACGCTCTAAAAATGGCCTCTTCTCGAAGTGCTCTTATAAACAGTGACCGTTCCCTCGGCTATCCTTATGTCCTACATCCCATTCGCATCTCCCAACTCGCTCTTTTGAATCCCAACCCTCGGCGGGCCACTGCTATCAAGTGCTATAGAGACCTTCAGCAAAAGGTTTCACGCCCAAAAAGCATTTTTTGTTGACTGCGCTGCATCTTCACATTATATCTCGCCGCCATCGCAAGATTCCCTTGTCATCCGACGACAGCGATTCCTCTGAACAGGAGAGCACTGAAGACAGTCACTATAACACGGGAGTAGCGGAGCCTGAAGATGACAGTTCCCAAGATAAGGATGTCGGCGATGCGGCACTTCTCTTTACGGACAATGAACACCCACCAGAGTATTATATCCAGCAGCTTGCGATTTTCGATGAGACCGACTATACCAGTACGAGTGAGAGCAGCGCCCTTCCTTCGGCTACTGCTGGAGCTCGAAATTAAAACATAGGATTGCCGATGATAATAACATTCTATTTCGACTATGCTGGTGTAGTCTGTAGATTGCTGGTGGATCTCGGGATGAGAATTTAATAGGTTCAGTCCACCGTCCTTTTAACTCTTCCCGACATTTGTTCTTCTCCGCCATTAATCCCTAGGATAAGACTCTCGCCGCTTTAGAATAAGTGAGTGAGCGAGAATTGTTCTGCGGAGGCGAACTGCATGTAATTGACCACATTAGGTGAGGTATCTATGGGACCGGTCCATGAGGGCCGGTTAATCAGATCTGGTGGCGGCGGATTAAACAGACCGCGGTTCCTAAGTGATTAATCCCAGCCATTTAATATTTGGGCCCGTTACCTTATTACTCTCGTTAGTTAAAAAGGATCTGTTAGGAAGACCTGGATAGTAGCTCACTTTTCAGCTGCCGGTAGGAGGAGTTGTGTGGGAAAAGGTATGTCTCCCTTTTTACGTCGTGATTAGTTACTCGCTCGGAATGACTGTATATGCACCTACCGCGTGCTAGTTAGATGCTAACTAGAATGGGAAGAGCCAGGGCTAATCAATAAAATAGTTCTGATGTGGCAAGTAGTTATGTAGTAGGGCTGCGGTTGATTAATTATCGGCCGCAGTGCCTGAGGCCTACCAATTTAGTATTATTATTACTAACGAAAAGCGATCGTACTAGAATCAATGTAGAATGTGAGTAAGACAAGTCGAGCGATTATTTTAGCTCGTCTCCCCATTGCGAATCTTCTTCCTCTTTCTTCTCCTACCTTTTTTCTCTCTTTGCCGTCTCCCCTTCCCTCCTGATATCTAAAATGTCATTCATATCGCCGCCCGGATCCACCGAGGAGTTGCATAACAGACTCCAAGGCGAGCCGCACTGGGGATACACTATCTACTGCACTATCTTCTCTGCCCAGGCAGACACTGCATTTCCTACTATTCTCCGCTATCTCGACGCCTGCGTTAAGAAATCGCTCTTTTCCGAGTGCGCCTACTACAGCGAGAAGTCCCCCGGCGTAAATCCCGCCATCTATCAGAATATCTGGGCTAGATATCAGTCCACCGTCGTTGAAGATGCGGCGCAGTTCGCGAGGGCCTCGATAGAGTCAGTTCGGGATCACTTTGAGGCCGTTGTGGAAGGACAGGGCCGACGCGACTTCTTCAACTCAGATCGCATGTGCATTGTCATCGACGAGGAGTCCCTGCTCACGCTGCTGGATGCATCGGTGGAGGCCCTGGAGGCGGAGGGGCCTGACCACGTCCTCGAAACGACGCGGTTCGTGAAGGTGCTCGAGGCGTGGCCAATACTGGACCAGTACGACAGTTTCCCGGGGTGGATGAAGTGTTCGCCCCGGGCCCTGTGGGATCTCTGGAAGATGATAGGCGATGGCGAGGAGATGAGGAATTCGTGGGAAGATATCCATGAAATGCACGGGGGGGTGTATTGTGGGCCGTGACGGATAATAATACGACAACGGACGACGTTCTATATAGATGGTTTAGCGTGTAGAAGGCTATGGCGGCACCTAACACGCTGCTGTTTTGGTCAGTATCTTGTGTCTTACTTTACTTTCTTTTAAACTCCCTCACTAGTTGTTGTCGCAGGCCTCTGCGTTTGGGCAGTCTATTGAGTACATAAACCACCGTTATCTGAGCACAGACACATCTGTCGTACAGTCTTAGAGTTGAAGTAAGGTTAGGCTTTTATTAGCTCGGAGAAGGCGTCCTCGCTTTATAAGTACTGGACCCGAAATACGATCTGGTGGCAAGCTGCCAAATCTACAACCTTCATGAGTATGAGAGAACGCGGATACTGTGTCCCTTGCTTCCGGCACCGAGCGGTACACTGCTTATCAACTCCCAACAAAATAGGAACATCCGTTGCTATGCGGGACACCTGTCACAGTCGCATCTGAGAGACAGCGGCCACTCACTATATCTTCCCTCCATTTCAGTACTCGTACTTGATTTCAGCCGATCGACTGGGCGAGTAGAGGGGAAATGGGTATTTTGGCGGCGGATATTCCCAAGGTGGGTGCGGTGCCGGGTTCAATGACAGCATCATTCTTGAGCTCAAAATTGGAAAGTCTCCGAGAAGATCATGAAAAGAACTCTGTAGCCGGAGCTTATCAATGCAATATGCAGAGTATTGGCTCAACCAGCCCAATAGAGCATCAGGCTCATGGAGCCTAAGGAATGACAGCTGTAAAGCATCGATGACTGCAAGTTGTGTATCAAGACTCTCTGGTTTTTTAAGGTCTTTGAAACAGGCAGTCACTTTGTTGAAAGCCAGATCCTGTAGCTCAGGGATGAGATATGTCCCTGAGAAGATATACAGACGCACGTGGACCAATAATGGATGGTTCTCAGAAGTAATATCTGTCGCTGACGTTGTGACAGTAGGCGGATCTTTGACATCTGCTTCAATACCGTGTGGAAGGGACTTTTGGACGGTTCCGATTTCGCTGATCACAGTAGGATAATCGCCCCTGTATGCCCATTCAATGAAGCGTGCAAGCGTTCCTTCTGTCGTTTCTTCGAATTTGTATATTCCTCGTTGGCCCTCATCGAAACCCCGATCCAAAGCAGCAATCACTGGTTTAGATTTTAAGCCAAGCAGCTTTCGATGGATTTTAAATAACCGTCCCATCCGACCAGCTTGGAGAGAAACAAGCTCTGAATCAAGAAAACTATCACGAGGTTAATATGATGTACGTCTATTTTCTCGATAAGTAACATACTCGATGTAAGTCGATTCGTGGTCGTTGGCCCTTTTCTCCATGGCTATTTGGGAGAGCAGCAATGACACTGGTAAACTAGCAATGTAGGGTTTAGTAAACCACAGACTCAAATAGGTGGATGATTCAGAGCTGGAGACTCGGACGGTGGCATTCTTCTACTTTTTGTAACTTCCTTCGCCCCGGTGGGGTTCCAAATGGTGGCACAACAAACAAGGACTTCCAATCATCACCAAATTGCAACCCGCTGACACGTGCTGTGTCGTAATTTGCCAGGACGATGTGGATGGCTAGTTTGATCAGGGAGTAATTTTCATCTAACAACAATGCGTGTTGATTGGAGATCGACCGGTCAAGTCTCTATAGTAGACATAGTATAGGAAAGGTTGAGTTAGTGCTGATATACATGGATCCCTCTGGCAGGCAGATAATGCCTCTATCAACCAGGATGTACACGAATGCTCAAACCACCACTTACGTCGAGCTTGACTCCCTTAACAGATCCACACACCGATGCTCCACCCTACGTGCTTGGGGCTTGCCGTGTCGGAAGGGCGGCTATCCCAAGTTCCTAATCTCACGCCAGACATACATCTATGTTGTCGGACTCTTTTCACTCGGCGCACATTCTGAAATGCGGGCCATAGCCCCTTCTGTTGACAGCGGGGCAAGCGCCCAACTAAGCAATATTAAATTTCCCAGGATATTCTGTCATGCCCACCAAAAGTCTCTTGAATTTTGGATTGAAACAGGTACATATCCCTCATATGGCTCTCTGTATACTTCTGTTGGATACACTCCCAAAGACCCAGCAGATGGCCAAGGTCACGTGGAGTCTCCTTTGCAAGACACAACAGTCCCATCGTCCGCTTTCAGGGCGGCCGTACCCTACCTGCTTTCCCACTTTCCTTATGGGAACCTTGGCTGGGTTCCGGCGTATAGTCTTCAGCCTTTGGCCTCTGATGTTGTTGCAGTTCGAAGTTTATCTAGGCGGAGGATGGGCTCTGGCTGGGTACAGGAAACGAAGTGAAACTCTCGGTCAAGCCAGCCGAATCATCCTCATTATCGGGCCGGCGTTGTCCCATGCGCGAGCATGGATCTTTGCAACCGTAATCCGCTCGCCAAACTCGTGACCCATATCCAGATCCACGGCAAGGACGTTGATCAAGCCACTACCCGTCCCCACGGCCGGGTAAGCGTCTTCATCAAACCACCCGATCTCCCCTTCGACACGACTTGGTCCGGTCCGCGGAGAAAACGTGTCCTCGTGCCGGCTGACGCCAACAAGAAGCATCTTCTTCTCCGCAGCCGGGCTCACGGCCCTCCCGATATATACATAGCCGGCCTGTTCCCACCAGAGCCCACAGCGCCGACCTGCGCCGTCGAGGATATGGCGGACGGCCTGCCGACCCGGTGAGTGGATAGAACCTTTGTTCGAGATATACTCGCGCTCCGTGGAGATGGTGAAGGTGGTGAGAGGCACAGTGGGAGCCATGAACTGAAGGACGTTGGGGAGGGAGGGAGACGCATGGACCGGACTGTCGACGCCTGAACTGTTGAGGTCCATCCTTTCCATACGAGATGAAGGAGCGGAGTCTTCAGGGGCGGTAGAGGCGGATGTCAAGGAGGGAGCCCCTCGCGGCTGCTTTCGGCCCGGTATCTGTTGGATCTTCTTTCCATCCAGGTTGATCGTGAACTCTTCAATGAGCGACGTGGGCAGCGGCTCTTCCGGCCTCATATCTGCAAACAGCCGGTACTCAACAGGCCCGGTCCAACCAACCCACGACCAGCTGGGGAATCGCCTATCCACCTTCTCGTCAAACGTCTGCACCGGAGTGGGGCCCCAGACTTTCTCGATACCCCGATGGGTCAACAGCGCCTCCCCAAGGACCGGCCTCCGCTCTGTGCGAGGATCACCCAAAGTCGCCAGCGTGTGCCCTCGGCGCGGGGTCTTTCCCCAAGTGGCCCAAAGCAGCGCGAGGTCGAGCGCAGACGTGGGCAGACCGCAGATGATGTCGCTCTGAAATGATGCGTGGAGGGCAGCGAAGGTCCCCCTAAAGGCGTTGATGATGTCGCCTTCGTACGACAATTGCCGCAGGGTGTACTTCTCGACGAGTTTCGTGTACGTGGCAAAAGTCTTGGCCAGTCTGGATTGGGGTTCCAAGTCCTCGACTCTACAATCGTGAAGATCCGAGAGCGGGTTATCAAGAGAAGTCGTAACGACGGCCATTTCATCGCTCTCGTCCACCCACTTGTCGGTCCACTTGGAGCGCACAGGGCTGTTAACACCGCACTCCGAGAGCACCTGGTCGCGCCAGCGGCCGCACTGAAAATACACGTACTGATCCGCGAAGTATAGGCATCGCCTCGAGAGCAGCCGTTCTTGGAACGTCCACCCGCGCGTGTCCCAGCACGAGGCTTCAAGGGCGAGGTGAAGAGGGGGCGCCGTGGCCACCAGACAGAGGGACACGGTTCCCTTTTCGTCCCGTCCCGGACCACCGTCTGAAGATGGACTGTAGTCTAGGTCTTCGTTTCCAGCATCCACTGCAAGCCACTCCACTGGCTGGGGAGGACGGGTGCCCGGCCGCACGCCGGGCAGACCGGCGTCTGCACTGGCGCCGTGCAGAGCCACGACGGTTGCGAAGGCGCGGCTGTAGATGACGTCCATCTGCGCCATGTCCTGCATCTTCCGCTTCGCATCGTCCTGGACGATGCAGAGCGCATCGACCCAAAGGTAACGCTCGCCTAAAGCGCGGACCAGCGCCATGGCATCAGCAATGGTGCTCGGAAGCCGTCGTGGCAAGCTCCCTTTCTGGCAGCGGGATTCGTAGTTCGCAACCACGGTTGGGCACATGTCGACTGCGCCCCATACGTAGCTGAGTGCGAAGTACCGGACGGCCGACGTGGCGCGCACGAGGCAGTTGTCGAGCACGTCGACGAATACCATGGGGATGCCCTCGGTGTTGTAGCTTTCGTCACAGTCGTGGAAGCTGCGATTGCACTCCTTGCCATGGTTGAGTTCGCAGTCATCCAGCCAATGTCTCAGCAGGCGGACATCGATTTGTTGGTTCGTCCAGGATGGGGGAGGGGCGCGGTGATTATCATCAACGGCGGTGCCGCTGACCATGCCTTCCGACTCTCGGTGCTGTTCTTTGGCTTCCCAACCCTGCCGCAGAGCTGTCGTATAGTTGCTTTCCGTGACCATCCGCAGATATCCCACCTCCCGCATCCCATACTCCACTGATAGGACTGCCTCCCCGGTGGCCTGAACCTCCCCCACGTGTAGGCTGACGCCCTGTATCTCGGGGTCAATGGCGGCGAGATATGGGTGGAGGCGGTTCGCCCCGCGGTCCGTGACAATAAGTGAAAGCACAAGCCGGCAGAAAGTGCACTGCTGTCGCAGCTTGAGCTGGCTCCAGTTGCCGAATGGCCACCACGGCTGATTCCACTTGAAGCCAATGGGGTGGTCTATCGTCGGGGCCAGCGGCTTGATGAACCGGCACATGCGGCAGAGTGCTGGGTTCGGATGCTTGCCATCCGCTTTGGCTTTCTCGATGCTGTCCCTTTCGAGTCGTATGTGTCGCTCCACGAACTCGGTTTCAGATACCCGTTCAGTCGGGTCGTAGCCGAGGATGTCGGTCATGACGGTGGACAAGTCCATTACTATTCGCTTGTTGGCCGGATCTATAGCTAGCTGCCGCAGCCCCAATTCCGTTTCATACTTCTTGACTTTCCAGGGCCGCGACCGGCGATCTTGGAGTTTGGTTGCCTTATCGAGCTCAATTTCTCCCGCTCTTTTCTCGGCCTGTTGACGGCTTATTGCCTCCTTGCTCCTGGCAGCGTCGGCGTAGACCTCGAGGATTGTTATGACCTTCTGTCCGATTCGGAGAATTCCATTGGCGAACCCGTGTGATTTGCATGCGGTGGCGATCTGGTGGTGCAGATACTCGGCCCCTGCATCTTTTGCCTGTCCCCGAGGCGCCTGCAACAGCTTGCGTACGTCTCTCGACAAGCAAGATACTACCGAAATATTTACCGGAGGCTTCGTGCCGGAGCGCTCAACCTTGCCGTTGTAGTCGTAGCATGTCTGCTCGACGTGGCGAACAGCCTCGTCCAAGTCCTCCAGTTTCCTCGACAGAAGGTATTTGCGGCCCAGTACATCACCGTAAAGCTTATGGCAGTTCTGTCGCTGCTTGTAATCGCGCGGCATGGCCATAAGGTGCCGATATGCCGTCACGGTGACCTCGGTGACCTCCTCTATAGATGCGATAGTGGTTATGAAGTCATGGAGCTGGTGCATGTGCCGAAGTAGGTAATCGCCCTTGGCCACATGCGAGGCTGGAACGGAAGCGAGAGCCATGTCTGAGAAGCTGATAGCATTGCGAAGATCTTCGACATTGCCTGTCTTCTTGTGCCGACGGGAATAGAGAGATGCGACCAAGTGAAGGCATTGAGGCCTCAGCTCCGAGCGGTCCGTCAAACGGCCGAGTCCGTCCCGAATCAGCCTCAGAGCATCATCCAGGTCTTCGAGGGCATCAGTCCGCTCGAATCGGACCGCCGCCATCTGGCCGAGCTGCATGGTCGCCATGCCGCCCACCGGGGACCCTGGCGGCGAGATCAACTGCAGCTGACGGAGCAGCTCGACGGCCTCCGCCCGGTCCGCGGGATCATTGCGGCTCGAATATCGCGCTTCCAGACGCGACGTCAGATTGAGGAGACCGGTTAAATAGGCCACGCTGCCCGGCGCCGTATGCGCCATGATCTCCTGCGCGCAGGCGATCGCCTCATCCAGGTCGGCCGCGACTCCAGCACTACTTCCCCGACTCCTGCTACCCTCCATGGTCTCCGGGCCTGCGGTGGAGTCCAGCTGATGCCGGTGTGATAATGCGACCCCCAGGTTATTCAGAATCTCACAATACAACTCTATGTCGTTCTCCGGTAGCCTGGTCGCCATCGCCTCCCGCCTCGCCAGCCGACCGTATCTCACCGCCTCGTCAATCGAGAATCGGGACCTTGTCGCCATGTACTCTGACATACACGCATATGACAGCCGGCTGAGGTGCAGCGGCCGCTCGGGCGACTCCCGCGGCAACCGTCGCAAGATAGCATCGATGTGCTGCGTAGCGTCCCGCAGGTGCTGCACGTTTCCCTGCGAGTCCTGTTCATACCCGCGAATGAGCAGGTCTGCCAGTTGAGAGCGGATCACGATCTCCTTTTCGAGCGGTATAGTGCCAGACGCCAATGCGTCGCGGAGCCCGGATTGCAGGCTGGCAATGCGCTGGAGGAACGGTATGTCGTCGCCGCTCCTTGTGCTTTGGTGAGATGCCATTAGTAATAAAGGCGGCCGAAGGACTGCTCACCCTGGCTCTATATGCTGGGCCTCCAAGTTGCTGTGATCTCAAGTTTGCGCGGATGTCTTGCCTCTCTGTCAAGTTGACAAGCAGGAGGGGGTCTAGTACTGAAAGCGGGGTTACAGGGGGTGTGGGCTGCAATCCGCCTGACCTTTTACATGGAAAATCCCTGACGAGACCGTTCATGATCATTGCTGTGCCGGGCACTCTGTACGAATGGTGGACTGGAGAGATGTGACGTATTTCCCCCAGCATAAAAGCTCCATGATTTGTGGGGTTGCAGAGTTCAACGTTCGTCCAACCTGCCAGCTCTTCCACTCACTGGATGTTGGATACTGCTGGAAACCCGAGGGAGCTTTGGATATACTCCAATCTCATGGTACCCTCAAGGCTGAAAAGGGAAATTTCGAAAAGAACCGAGCAATATTTCGAAGTCCTTGCTTCGACAAGGGCGGCGAGTACCTATACAACAAGGCTGCATTCCACTCCATGGATCGGTACACAGACTCAGTCGTTCGAGGACAATCCACTTTGCTTCCCTTTCCACTGGGCAGAAGTGAGCAAAAAACGACATCCAGGCGAACCCCGCAACAAAGAGATGCCCGCGACATGCCCATCACTCAGCCGGCAGCTCAGTGATCAAAGGCTGAGCGCTCAACCAGATCGAGCAAGCCATAAGTAAATTACGTGTGTATGAGGAGCTACCTGACACAAGAACATCCTCCACATGCTGACGTCTATTAAGTGTTACTAACCGGCTGAAAGAGTACCATTGGGAATCGACATTTTGACTTGATATAGGAAGAGGGAATATCATCTGAACAATCGAACGACCTCATATCCTAGCAGATTTGTAACCACAATGTCTCTCGCATTATGCCCTGTATACCATCCTGTATTGTTCGATCTTTCGTGCTGGAGACTTGCTAGTGCAGTTGGTATGATACCTTCTGCACCCCTTTGTCAGACTCACTTCGACCAAGATACATTAGTATCAGAGTAAGTATTATTTCTATTCTCATTTCTACATCTTCGGCCTTTGTTTATTACAAAATACTCTGTGGAAGTCTGGAGACGTCCTTGCGAACGTTGGGCGCTCCTTCGGGGGGTGTTCACTGTCATAACACTAGAACGGAGTCAGGGGGCTCTACTGGCCCCCATCCTCGCCCGGACACATCTCCTCCGAATCAGGACTGAGACCCAGGACGGGTATAGAGCCTACAGTTCATAAGCAGCTATATACAAGTTCAACGAGCGGATACGGCAAGATTGCGCGGGCGCTTGCAACAGTTTAGGGCAAGAACCCAGGATCAGACATATACCAATACTGAGTCGCAGACAGGAATAACCGAGTCAATACTCCAAAATGCGCAGATGATGCTTAAGAGCCCTGCAAAGCGATTAACCATAGGGAAACCCTGGGGCAGAGAGATAGAGCCTAGGGTAGCGGTCTAATTAAGAAGGCGGAAGGGACGGTAGGGTAATTACAACTGTATTAGTTATAATGTCTAGTGAACTAGTGATTTGAATCGCTTTAGAGTGCAATAATGCCGCCGATATATTTAGTGTGGCTGCTGAATGATTCTATCCTTCTGTCTTGCAGCCTAATGGTCAAACTGGCACCTATAGTATTGTTAATACTAGTTGAAACCATTCTAACGAACGGTTTCTCTCTACTTACAGGTTAAACTAATATAGATATTGTAATTCTACTATATGCAGTAACTATACAGTCGTTACAGTATGTTTCGGCGGAAAAGCCAGACTAAAGTGCAACCACGCTTCAAGAGTCTCAATCTAAACCGCCATTCTACCACCATACTGCACCACACACCAATTTTCTAAAGGAGATATGGACAAAAGAAAACCAAAAACAAAAACTTACAACAGCATAAGTATGGTAGTGCTCACCAGGCGCTGCGTAGGCAGCTTGCCGCCCTATTCAGTCTTCCTTCAGGGCCATTCAGATGCCTGTTCACCTACCCGAATTGTTATGGGACGAACAGAGATGGATCTTCCTATCTAAGCGTGCCGTATAAACAAGAAGGAATAGCTAAGAAACAGAAGGTCGGGCAGCGGTCTAGTGTCAACAAATAAAGCAAGAAGACAGTATACGGCGGCAGAAGCGAGGTCCTACCGAGCTCCAGCTACTGGTTCGTACAAGGCCTATAGAATTCATAACAAAACTGGAATATACTGCCACCTACAGCACGTATTGTAGATATTGCGCAATAGGTCCATCAAGCCACCATACAGATGAGAGCACAAAGAAGATTATCTATACAGTCAGATCGTTATTCGTGACAGCGACACGCTCCTTCAATGGCTCAATACTTTACAACAGAAGGCGCTCAATGCCCCACCGGAACAGGCCTCTCCATCGTCTTCATGCGCTGCTCGATAATCTCCTTCCGCTCCTTACGAAGATTGCGCGCATACGCCACGCCAAAGCCATGCTGAAACACCTCGCGGATCTCCTCGAGCACCAGCCCCGACACCTCGGGATAGAAGCCCCAGATCAGCACATAGCTCAGCCCGCACAGCCCGGCGTAGAACCCAAACGCCCCCGACGGCGTCATCCCCTTCATCATGGACAAGAACGTGCTCGACACGATCACATTCGGCGCCCAGTTGCAGCACGTCATCCACATCGTGCCCATGGCGCGCACCTCCAGCGGGAAGAAGTCCGCGCTCATCCACGCCGTGTTGCCCACCGACACGCCGTAGAACAGTACGAACCAGATGATAAACACCAGCACGACAACCGCCGACGTCGACACGCCCGCTGTAGCCACCTCGCTCGAGTCCAGGTCAATCGGGATGTTGCGGAACGCGACCGCCACCGCAACCATGCCCACCGACATGCCCCAGACCGTGCACAGGAGCAGCCGCCGGCGGCCCACCCGGTCGACAATCGCCATGTTGACGCCCGTCATGATAAAGTTGCCCCCCGCGACCACCAGCCCGACCGCCGTCGGGTTGCTGAACCCCACCGTCGAGAACAGCGTCGGGCTGTAGTACATCAGTGCGTTGAACCCGGTCAGCTGCGAGATGACCATCAGTCCACACGCCGCCACCAGCGCGCGCAGATTCGCCGGGTCGGCGTGCAGCTGCTTGATCTTCTCCCAGCCCGTGCCGCGGGCGTTGATCGCACGCGCCTGCGCGCACGCCTCGCTGATCGCGCTGAGGACCGTGTCGATTTGGGCGTCGGACGCGGTCCGGTAGATGCGCTGGAGGACGGCGCGCGCTTCCTCCACCCGCCCGTTGTAGGCGAGGTGCCGCGGGGACTCCGGGCAGAACGGCATCAGCGCGAACAACACGATGGGCGGCACCCCGCCCAGCCCGACCATGTACCGCCAGCCGTGCGGGACGTGCGCGAACGCCGCGCCGATGGCGTACGCGATGACCTGTCCGCCGGTGATGGACATGTTGTTCAGCCCGATAAGGCGCCCGCGTGCCCGGGCGGGTGCGATCTCCGCTACGTACAATGGCACCACCATTGCCGCAGAGCCGACGCCTAACCCGACCACGGCGCGGCCCACGGCCATCTGTACGACCGTGTAGGCGGCGGCCTGCAACACGGCCCCGACGACGAAAAGGACGCAGCCAATGTAAATGGCTGTTTTGCGGCCGAACTAGCATGTGTTAGGAGCCCGATAAGACAACAGCAAGTGTAGATAAAGGATGGCGAAGGTTAACGCACCCTGTCCACGGTGTTCCCGGCGGCAATGGCTCCGAAGAACGCACCCCCAGAGCAAAGGGAGGTAATGAGTTCCTTCTCCGAACTCGTCACCGGACGTTCATTGAGATCGTTGTGCAAGTAGACTAGGGCGCCGGAGATGATGCCGGTGTCGTAGCCGAAGAGCAAGCCCGCAATGGATGCCGTCAGGGCTACCAGCCAGACAAACCAGCTCACGGGGAGCTTGTCAATGTCCGTGGCCATGGCCTCGATGTTGGTGGGGCCATGTTTGAGGGACTCAATGTGAGAGCTGCCAGCGAGCAGATCGTCTTTCAGGTCGTCGGCCTTGGGCTGGGGAGAGCCGTCTGATGTAGACATATCCGGAGATGTTATGAGTAGACGAGGGTATTTGGGAATTACTCACCCCAGGGTAATTGGACTCCATGAGGTATATGACATATATAGACCACCAGCGGAGGGGCTATGGGAGTACTCTGTATAGATCGTACCGGCTCTGATGCGGGGGAGCCCGAAACGGCAATCTGGGGCAACCTTAAATGGGCCCAATCCGGGGAAAGATCCACACGGGCCAAAATGCCGCTTCGGGCGTCCGGCTACCTATAGCAGCCTCCATTGGTGCGGCCATTGACGGGCCTTGGCTGCGTCCTAAAAGAGGTATTGTTGCACGAACGCCAAGCGGGCATTTCTTCCCTTCCAGGAATCCTATTTCCAGAGTCTCCATCTGGACTGCCTCGTCGGCGATGCGGCACGTATCCTATGGCGTCAGTCCTGCTGGGCAGTCAGTTGTCAAAGGTATACCGGGGTATATCCCTCGAGGTTGGCATACTCCGGCGTATGACATGACTTGGCAGACTCGGCCACCAGGTGTCAATAGCCGCAACAGATGGCGAAGATCCCGAATGTCGGCTCAAGTAGTACGGAGTATGATAGCTGACATACCAAAGATATGCCGAATTCTTACATCTTTAACCCTTCCCGTACACTGTGGTCAAATCAAAAAAACATACAACAGCAGGGATTCGCTAGTGGTCACCCACCCAACTACTAACCTACCGGCGTGCGGCTTATATGCAGTTAATAGTCGGGTGGATGCACCTAAAGGATGTGATCTAGTGCGCAATCTTGGCGCTCGCGCGACTAGCGCCAGTGTAATATAGACAGGTGCGATTCTGTATGAACACTTATATCCTTGGTGCGATTTTCCTTTTGTGGTGCTTAGTGACCTATCTGGCGAGGAATCTATGCGACTCTATTAGTCTTACGCCCCTCCTTGTGAAACAGTCCAGTACATTGGCGTATGCACTCTGCCACTGTCTATAATAGGCAGCAAGAATATCTGCGTCTGCCAATAACGAGAAGTAGAGCCTCCGCTGACCTAGTACCGTTTTTATTACACGTGATTCAGACTAGGCAGGCTACCAAATTTAATAAGCAGCTTCGATCAGGAGACGAGAGATTGATTACTCCTAGACTCCTATATACCGAGCCTTATCATGAAGATCGCATCGTTGCTTGAGACCAGCGATTGTTGTGACACGGACTTGTCTTTGAGTCCTTGGAGTAGGGCATCAGGTACCGCAGTGAATAATCAGACACTGGACTGCAGAACTTCTAATTGCAGGGTCCACCAGGCGCCAACAGAGACCTCGTCTCGCCAGTATCCGCTACAGCCACTTTTATCAGTTAGACCTGGCGGGAGAAGAAGTTTAAATAATAAGCAACTGCAGGGTATTCATTCTATAAGAGGAATACGGAAGCGTAGGGAATGGAGAGTAATATGTCGGAAAAGTCTATTAAAACATATCGGTATAACAAAGGCCTATTGGTTGTGAAAGTAACTAATCTGTGGAGCAGGCGAGAGGCTGGGGATCTAAGTTATACCCTCTACAGTGCGACTCGTGAATAGAGAAAATATGCCTTATACATGGCATATCAGTAATCCTTCAATCAAACCTCTCTTTAAAAAATCAATAAGCAAGCACTCTATAGGTGCATACATGGAGCTCCACGCGCATGTTGGGCGTTCCTTCTGGGCAGTTCACTCTTATAATACTAAAAGAGGTTCCGAAGGCTCGGCCGACCATCATCCTCACACATATATACATTCTCTAAATCGGGGACTTAGAGGCCTAAGATAGGAGTAGGGAGCCCGCAGTTCATAAGCAGCTACAAGACCTGCGAGACGACACCACGAGATTGCTAGAGCGCCTGGAACAGGCTAAGGCAAGGATCCAGAATCAGACATGGGCCGACACAGAGTCTCAGACGGACATGATC
Organism: Aspergillus terreus NIH2624; assembly: GCF_000149615.1. NCBI lineage: Eukaryota > Fungi > Ascomycota > Eurotiomycetes > Eurotiales > Aspergillaceae > Aspergillus > Aspergillus terreus. Next base: position 237,779 of record NT_165936.1, read on the forward strand.
AGGTTAATAGTCCAAGATGCGCAGACGATGGTTAAGATGCACCAACGGCTGCTGCCAAGCTAGGTCCTGGGGGAACGTTTTCCGACGGCAGTTGTATGCACGAAACACTCGAAATCGACCGGCTGATTGATCATGACTATAAGCAATCCGATCGCAAAGCCGATTAGCACATTCAGACGCCACATGGCTGCTTTACTGGCTCGGAGTGCAACAGCTGCGGTAGTCTTCAAGCAGATGTATTTAGACCAAGTAACATCAAAAGCGCGGTTTATCTAGCGAGACGACTTTATTGAGCTAAAACCCGGAGAGGATACTATGCGTCGATGCCTTCAAAATAAGCAATGTCTCTCAACAAAGGAGATATTATCCCACCAAATACATGCTCCTAAAAATCTCTCCATGCGTCGGTCTTCAGAGGCATGCACTCATTTGGCCATGATCAAACAACCCAATAACAAATTGGTTGCAGATAAGCGCCCTTGGAGGTAGATCGTGCTTTGCCTAATGGAGGAGAGGTGGACATGTTGTATATGTTTTTTCTTAACAAAGGCATCCATGCCCCTCTCATAACTGCTTATTTCATCTCCCATAACAATAACTAACTATGGCTAGTTAATTAATTAATTATCTATTGTAAACAGTGTTGTGTCCCATAGGGGGAATAGAGAAATAGGAGATTAATAACCTCGTCGAAGAGGGGAATAGAGAATGTGCTGTTGGGTGATGACAGTTACTAATAAACCCTTTCGCGGCCTCGGACTAAAACAACCAGAACAATTTCTAAATAATTTGATTATGTACAGCGTCCAACTATATATAAAATGCCACTTTAAGAGATACATAATTATAACGACGCCAAGAAGAAGAAGAACAACAGTTATGGGAAAAGGAACAGCGATTCAGACAGCAAGCCGAGAACTAACTAAGGCTTCCGACGCAACAGACAATACTTCCGGAATTCCTCGATGCCTGCCATGCGTATTTATCTCCCGGGCTATCTATCCAGAAAAAGAAAGACTTATCAACCAAGAGTAGCCGGGCAAATACTAACTGTAAGCTTTGACCGAATAAGATTCGCGAGTAGGCTAGTTTTCTAGCTAAGATAGCTTTACAGCTATCTAGGATATATAGGATGCTGCTTGTATATATCTCCTGTAAGATAGATTATCTAATACTCTTCAAGGCGAGAGTAAGGATATAAGCTCTTAGAGGGATATCTTCGAAGAGTTGCCAGAAAGCATGCGCAAACTATTAAGCTCTATAGTCGATATCCTTCTAGCTCTAAGCTAGCACTTAGTGTATGATCTGCTAGCTTATAGACGGGTAGGCTAATGCGCAGACCGGATTAACTTTCCGCAGGGCATACAGCTCGGCGGGTGTCAAAAATTTCCTCCGGGGTCCTAAGATTCTGCCACCGCTTTTCCCATCGGGTCCTAAAGTCTTTGGGACCCGCTGGGTATATGCTAAGAATTTTTTTAACACCCGCTGAGCTGATATCTAAATAAAACTTATTTTAGTTAGAGATTAAGGTTACCTAATAATATAATACTTTATTTTAAGACTTCTTAGTCTTACTAGACCTTCCTTTTGCTAATTACTTTTTTCTACTTATTTTTGTAAATTTGTACTACAATCGCCATGGCAGATCTAGAATTAAGAAACAAAATTACTCGCTAAATTAATAATATTAATCTAGTAATTAAACTTAAGGTTCGGCTGTATATACTCTATATATACTCTATATATACTCTATATATACTCTATATATACTCTATATATACTCTATATATACTCTATATATACTCTATATATACTCTATATATACTAGAGATATCCTTATCTAATACTAATCTGTAGTCTAGGGCCAGTAATTAAATTTTACTTAACTGTTACCACGCTCTCTATTACTATTATATAACTGTTACAGCACCCCTGTCAGTCAACTAGTTGAGGGCGGCCACGCCAGGCAGAACCGCTAGGCAATAACAACCAACTAAACCCCGTAATAAAGAGATACCCGCGACTTAGCCTGAGGCTTAGTAATCATAACCTAAGTACTAAATCTAATCAGAAAAGAACGTATAAAATTTAAGTATGTATATATCTCTACGAACTTAATTTTCTAGAAACTATCTTTCTACTAATTAGAGCCTGTAATATATTAGAAGTTAACTAAATAGTAGATCCGACCAACAACATCTACTATCTATCTACTAGTATACTTACTACTAGTATACTATACTACTAGATTAAAAAAATATAAGAATACTTGTTACTATATACTTAGATAGTTCTTGTTTAGTTCTTCGCGTTTAATATAACTGTTATTAATAACTATATCGTTGTTTTTGCTAGTACAATTCGTTAATCTCTTATTATAAGTAGATATATATATTCTCTTAGCTCTACTTCTATCTTTACTGCTTCGGATTTTAAGATTATTATATTTATTCTTAGAAATTTTATTGTTATTTATAGGAGTCGCCTTACTTTTAGAATAAGTATTAGTTATTCTCTCGGACTAGTAGATTCTAGTTATTCTTATGCTTAAACTATAACACTAGTAGATTACGCAGCCTAGATAGATCCTAGGGTTTAATAAATTAAACGCTAGGTAGTATAAATTAGTTTAAGCAATATATCGACTGTATTAAGCAATAATACTTTACAGATCTTATAGAGTTTTAGTAGAGAAGCGCTTTAACGTACCCCCGACTATTAGAGTATAATTAAATAACTGCAGTTATATATTATATTATTAGAAAATCGTCTCTCAGCTAAGTCGGTAAAGATTAAGCTATCTAAAGTTTTCGATGATATATAATATAAGCTTTATATATTTATTATATAGTTAGACTTGTATATTTATATAAATTATGAATAACTAGCAGATAAGGGAGATAAAATTTTTTTCGTATTAACCTACTTAATAGGACTAGCGTTTAATTAGTTTAAATCTTTTATTAAGAACTATTATATCTATCTATCTAACAGATAAGATAAAGATATTAAAGAAATTTTCGGAAACTTCGAAATCTTTAAATAAAGACTTAAAGAAATCTTCGAAGATATTAACGCGAAGTAAAATATTAAATATAAGATTATATAATTTTAATAAACTAGATTAGCAGTATACTATACTTCCGAATTCTAAAAGCTAGTTATATATCTAGATTAGGATAACAACGTGTTTATTACTATATTTAAGAAAGGGCTTAAATTAGAAGTTTAAAAAAAACTTATCTAGATAGACAGACTAGATACTCTTATAGGGATTATTAAAAAAGCTATTAAGATCAACAACTGCTTACATAAGTTAAATCTTAGAAAATAGAGAGAATAAATTTAGCATAGCTAGCGTAATAGATAAAACAGTAACTATTAAGTTAACGACCGTAGGCTAGCGTAACTATAAAGCTAAGAATACAACAATCTTTACAGGCTAAAGCTAATAAAGTTTAACATAACTAAGCCGTAACGTATATTCTAACAGAAATAAAAACAATAAAAGAAAGAATAACTTTATTATAACTATAGAAAACCCGGATATATATCTAAAGATTATTAATAAAAGAAAGAATAATACGAAATATATTAACAGCTAAAAACTATTTAAAAAGTAAGTAAGATCTAAGAGGCGGACAACTAGTAGAATACGCTAGAAATATTATCTAGTATATCTAAAGAGTATTCTATCTATAATAATAAAGAAAATATACAGCTTAGCTAGAACGATATACTAAGTAACTATAATAACAATATCGGAGCTAGATAAAATATATCTTAGTCTCTATTTATTAGCTACTAACAGTATTAACAGAAGAATTTAAGATAAGAGCTAGTTTAGAAGGACTTAAAGAATAAATATCTTTAGATTAATTAGAAATTTCTTAATTTACTTAACAAAGAGTACGGTACTTAGCTAAAAAGCCTTATATCTAGTAAAACGATTATCTAGAAAATACCGGAGATATCTCTGTAAAATTCTCTAAAACTATATATTATATAAATCCTTACAGAGATTTCGGAATAATAAATTAATTTCTTTAATACATAAATCGAGGACGCTGTAAGATAAGGCAGCTAGAAAAACTATATCTATTAGAATTTAGATTATTAGGATAAAACAGAAAGATAAAGTTAATATTTAACGTATTACTACTATAATAAAGCCTACAATATATATTAACGAAATAATACTAACTATTATATAGCGCTTCTTCTCGCGTTATATACTAAACTAAAGAGACTATTCTATTATATCTATGTAATCAACTAATATTTATGTAAGTATTACCGGGTATACCCTAATTACTAATATATTCTATAGATTATATATTATAATAATATATACAAATAATACTATAATATAAAGACAGCAGTAAAATACAAACTAATATTACTACTTATTATTCTTAAAAATAGGAAAATATATCTATATAGAAAGCTAGACTGCTCTTACATTAGATATCTATAACATCTAGACTATAATAAAATAAGCTAGATAGCCTACTATAACGATAACTATTTTATATATTACTAAGTAAAGATTAACAAGGGATAACTCCTGTAATCTATACGGTAGATAAATAAGCTAAACTAAAAACTGACTTAAATAGCAGCTACTTAGAACGGGCTTTATTTAAAAATCTAGGCTAATATCGCCGGACAATTAGCTTAAGCGATAATTAACTTAGGCGCGGCAGGAAACTTTATGTATTTAGAATTTTTTAGGCGATTAGAAATTATAGGAGTTCTTAAAGCGCGGCCTATATCTATCAAAAAACTTTTAGATAAAAACTTAGAAAGATTTATTAAAATTAAATCGGGATTTCTTACTATAGCTATATAAGAGTATTTTAAATATATAAATTTTAATGTATTCCTAGTAGAGAAATATAATATTATATTAAGAATTCTATAGCTCCGGAAATATAATTTAGTTATTAATTAGTAGAAGGAATAAATAATATTCTACTATAAATATTTAAAAGAACTAAGTATTAGGGATACTAAGACTATACGACCTATTTATAAAGAAGAACTTAAGGATAAGATTAAGCGACTATAAGATAGATTAAATTAAGCAATTAAAATAGTTATTGCAGCTATAACTATTACTAAGAAGAAATAGTTAATAAGCTTATTAGAATAGATATCTATAAACAGCAATAATTACGCAGTAATTAACAGTACTAAGGAAATACCTAAGAGTTCTTAGAATAAGAGATTTTACTTACAGAAGCAGCTACTTAGCGCCTTAGAAGGCAGTAAATTATAGAAATAGCTAGTAGCGACTTAGAAACTAGTTAAAATTTTTTAGAAGTATAAATAATTTAAGGATCTATTTAAATAGCCCGAACGTTCTAGATTACCGAAATATAGTTTGTATAACCATACTATACCGCTTAAACTAAAAATAAAACTATTATATTGTAAAATATACTCTATATTAGAAAGAGAGTTATAAATACTTAAGAAATACATTAATAAGAATCTTAAAAAAGAAACTATTTAACTATTAAAATTATTAGCAGGATACAAAGTTTTATTTATATCTAAGAAAGAAGAAGAGTTATAACTATACATAGATTATTAACTATTTAATAATATTACTATTAAGGACTGTTACCTATTATCTTTAATTAGTAAAATCTAAGATTAAATTCGAGAAGCTAAATAGTTTACTAAATTTAATATTACTAATATATATAATAGACTTCGAATTATAAAAGAAGAAGAATAAAAAACCGCGTTTAGAATAAAATATAGCTACTACAAGTATACAGTAATATTATTTAGTCTTACTAATATACTAGCATTATTCCAACAGTTTATTAATAAAGTATTAGGCGAATATCTTAACAACTTTATTATTACTTATTTAGATAACATTCTAATTTTCTTAAAAACTATCGAGAAATATACTAGGCACGTTAGATTAATACTTTAAAAACTTCGGATCGCTAAGATATAGCTTAAGTTAAAGAAATATAAATTCTATATTTAAGAGACTAAGTTTTTTAGATATTAGATATTATAGAAAGAAGTGTAGACTGAAAAAATAAAGATTTAAGCTATTAGAGATTAGCTATAATTAAAAAATCTTAAGAAATTTTAACAGTTTACTAGACTTATAAACTATTACCGACGATTTATAGATAAATACGCCAATATTATAATGCTACTGTTTAAACTACTTAAGAAAAGCAGAGACTTTTCTTAGAATAAGGAACAACAGGAAATATTTAAAAAGATTAAGAATCGACTTACTATATTACTAATTCTAGTATAATATAACCTATAGAAAGTTACTATTATTAAAACCAACGTATTAGACTATATAATTAGTATATAAATAATATAGCTAGATAAAAATGGAAAACCTTAACCGATTATATTTTATTTAAAAAAGCTTATACTAGCTGAATTAAACTATAATATCTACAATAAAGAACTACTAGCTATAGTAGTAGCGTTTAAGATCTAAAGAATCTATCTAGAAGGAGCTTAGTAGATAATTATTGTTAAAATAGACTATAAGAATCTAACTTACTTTACAATAACTAAAGAGTTAATATAAAGGTAAACTAGATAGTTAGAAGTACTCTTATAGTACGACTTTAAGATTATTTACTATAAAAGATTAGAAAACAGCTAAGCAGATATATTAAGTAGATAACTAGACTACAAGCTTAAGAATAAGATTATTGAACTAGCTATTCTGAAGAAGATAGAAGATAGATCTATTATATATAATAAGTAATAACTTACAGTAACTATCTATATTTAAGATAATATAATTACTAAAATTATCGAAGAAACAAAATCGGATTAATAGATTTAAGAAATACTTAAATATTTAGATAGCGGAAGGCTTATATCTAATAAAAATAATATAGTTTATTTTCACAGATTAATCTACGTACCTAAAGTATTATAAAATAAAATTATTTAGATATATTATAATATTTTATTTTAAGGATACTTTAGCACTGAAAAAGTTATAAAATAAATCTTAAGAAATTATTATTTTTTAAACATGCGACGACGGATTAAGAAATATATTAAGCGATACGACATCTGCATTAAAGATAAATCTTTAAGATATTAACTATATAGACTTATACAGTTACTAGACGTACTAATAAGACTATAGTAATAAATTACTATTAATTTTATTAGACCCTTACTGTTGTTTAAAGAATATAACTTAATTACAGTTATTATAGATAGACTAACTAAGTACGTCTACTTTAAACTATTATATACTACTATAGACGTACTAGAACTGATACAGATCTTCTTTAAGATAATTATCGCTAACTACAGGATACTAATATATATTATATTAAATAGAGACAAGCTATTTATCTCAAAGTTTTAGACTATACTAACGAATTTTATAGGGATTAATTAATATTTTACTACGGTATATTATCTATAAATAAACAGACAAACAGAATAAATAAATTAGATATTAGAATAGTACCTACGTTACTATATTAATTACTAATAAGATAATTAAACTAACTTTCTACTATTAGCATAATTTACATATAACAACACTTACTATATAACTACTAAGGAATTACTATTTTTTGTAAACTACAGGTTTAATCCTATAGCTTTTAACAAACTATAAGTAGTTAAATCTATCGTAGAATAAATATATAATTTAATTAGAATACTTACATACTTATATATTTAACTTTCCTAAGATATTAACTTTATAAACCTACGAAGTAAAATTTACTACGATAAATAATACGGGAAAAAGCTAGACTTTAAAAGAGAGGAGAAAGTATATCTACTCTGTAGAAATATTAAAACTAAATAACTAAGCTAAAAACTTAATTACTAGAAACTAGGGCTATTTAAAATTAATAAGAAAACCGGACTAGTAAATTATTGACTTAAGCTACTAGCGACTATGCGAAAAATATACCCTATATTTTATATATCGCTATTAAAATTAGCACTAAAAAATACTAAACTTGCTAAAAACATTAAAATTAAAGAAGAAACTAAATAAGAGTATAAGATTAAAAAGATTCTAGAATACAAGAGGGTTAACGGAAAACTATACTATTTAATTAAATAGATTAGATACGATATCTTAGAAAATATATAGAAACTTATTAAGTATTTAACAGACTGCCGCCGACTAGTTTAGTAGTTCTACTAAGAACTAAAGGATTAAAGATCTTCTAAAAGAAAAAAGAAAGATAACTAATCTTCTTAGCTATCTAAGTAAATCTAGAAGAATTATCGGATAAAGTAGCTAGCTAGACAAGCTCTACAAAGGGCTAAGCCTTATTATTACTCTTATCTAAGATACAAAGTAATTTAGCATTATACTCCGATATTTTAAAACCTTTCTGCTTTAAGAAAGCTATCTACTTTTATAATCTTTATTAATATAATATTACTTCTTAATATTATTTTTATTTTACTATTACTTTCTTATATAATTTAGCTAAGTAATTTTAAAGCTAATTTAACTCGGATTCTAATAAATCTAACTCGGCGTTATTCTTTTTAATTTTAGATAATAACTTATTTTTAGTACGCTAAAGAAGAGACTACTTAGCTTTAGTTAGAGTGGGTTAACCTCACCGTTGTACCTCACCATAACCTGACCATAACCGGCCAGGTTAGGTTAAGGTATAAAGAACCCAATAACCGGACCGGTACAATCAGGTTAAAGGTAAAGGTTCTACCTCACCGGATTAACCGGCCGGTGAGGTAGGGGAGGTTAATCCGGTGAGGGTACTAACCGCAGGTTAAACGGTAATTAATACATCTTGATTACCTTCATGGTTTACTGTATTTTTTTATTTCGGTATTAATACTCTTGTGATCCCGTGATGTAATTTACTACTTAGAATAAACTGATCGAAATATTCTGCTTCGAGGACACGTTAAAAAAAAAATATCTATTATCTACTCTCTATTCTTTATACTGTCCCGGGCGTCGTTCATGATGTCGAAGGGATCGTGTCTCTTTAACAGTCCGGGTAGTATGCGGAGGTTCTGGCAACAATCCATCCTCCGGATCCTCATCCATATCATCCATATCCTCATTGTCACTAATATACAAAGGCGCTTCGGTTGTATCATCGTCTTCTTCCTTGTGTACAAAGACAATGGAGTCGGGGTCAACCTCATCAAGAATCTGCTGATATTCCTCACTTGATGGTAAAGCGATCGGTACACATCTGCAGCATAATCGCCTCAATAGTATCGGGATATAACCGACTCCGGCGATAGTGACAGATATCTCGGGAGCTGTTGAAGAGGCGTTCAACACTGACACCGTTGGTTGCGACCGTAAGGAAGTCTCTTGCCATAGAGTAGAGGATCGGGAACTGGTTGCGACGAGATTTCCAGTAGGCAATAATATCAGTTTGACCAGTAGTGCCTTATCGACAGTAAGCAGAGTGTAGGCCTATTCAAAGTACGACTTACCTTCTATATCAAGATAGGCCTTAAGCTCCTCAAAGGTCTCTGATGAAGTGGCAAGTCTTCGTCGTTTCGAGAGATGGTAAAATGCCTTGTTCAGTCCAGATAATGGGTCTGAAACAGTCGATGGCGTGTTGACACTTGGATTCTGACTGCGGTAGAAGTGGAACACCTTCTCAAAAACAGTGCGATATTTTTGATACCAATCAGTGTCATCGTCCAGCCACGTAGCTGTTTTGAACTTCTCAAGCTTGGAGGTAGGATCAAGAATCGTTGCAATAGCATAGATATAACCCTCTGCTTGGTATGTTCGCCGATAGTATTTCCGGAGTTTCTTGTGGGCTTCTTCTAAGCCTTCAAGAATCTGTTGTTTCCACGAGGCTCGTTTGTTCCGAAGACGATTGATGGCAAGATCCAGATGGTCGAACAGATCGTTGTAGATATCATATACCCTATGGACGGTAGGGCCGGTGTTCTCCGAGAGGCAGGACGTGAAGATGTAAAACGGATATAGAAGCTCCAGAAGATATTCCAACTGTTTCCATTCTACCGGTGTAGGCCGCAGGTAGTCAAGCTTCTGACTATCCCAGTGCTGGATAAAGCTCTCGATTGGTTGGCGGAGCTTCAGTGCGCGTCGAATCATCAGGTAGGAAGAGTTCCAGCGGGTTTTGCAGTCGAGAAGAAGATAGTATACAGATCCAGATTCCAGACGCTGAGTAAGTTGAAATCTTTCACGACGTTGAGGGCTAGCGTTCACGAATTTAGTGATTTTTCGAATCTAGGGACATAATAGATATTAGTAAATGCTGGACACTTGTTTGAGCTATCTAGGAGGAGGTTGAGGAAGGCTTCCTCAGCATCCCCCTAGATAGCTAGATCTAAGCAACCTTCTCGGTTATGACCGAAAGGAAGCTGAGGAAGCCTTCCTCAGCATCCTCCTAGGTAGCTAGATCTGAGCAACCTTCTCGGTTATGACCGAAATCTCGGCCAGCTGGCGTACATACCTTTTCAATGGCTCGTGAAATACTACCAGACGCTTTGAGCGTTTCATCGCTGTTCTCCCATATGTAGGAGACAGTGTCATTCTCCGCTGCGATCCGCAATTTATTCATAAAGGAGGTAACACAGAGTTGGATAACATGAGCAAGACATGGGATGTGATGCTGATTCCGAAGGATTTTGGAAAGCTCCGGGTCGGCGATAGTATCCTGAATCTGGATATTCGTATCAAGTTCATCGCGAAGTTGCTCTGTAAGGGAGGAGAACATAGTACTGTTGTTGCTCGCGTTGTCGGTTGTCACCCCTAGTAGACGATGGCATAGATTATGCTTATGAAGAACCGACAGAACAATGGCAGCAAGGGTTTCACCTGTATGCGAACCGGATACCGGTCGGAAGCCCAGAATAATCTCATGATAATCAAGATCGTCCGTCAAGAAATAGCCAGTAAGTGCAAGAAATGCTTTCTGATCCGGGCTTGTCCAACAGTCAAGTGCAATTGACATTCTGCCGGTCGCCGGGAACCGTGAGAGTAGCTGTGTGTGGATTTCATCCGATAACTCGATTAATCGTTCCTGGATTTGCTTTCGATTCGGAATGTGCGGTCTGCGAGATGATCCGGCAGCGGCGAGATTGATCATTCGTTTAAATTGGACATGCTCGACAGTTCGAAAAGGTAGACGGCAGGCAACGATAAATCGCAGGACTTGGTCAAGGAATTCTTGTTCGGTGTAGATGGTTGTCGGGCCCTAAGAAATCGAAGCTCTTAGTATAAGATAAATAGAAGAAGGACAGACACCCTACCGGTTTTTCACTTAGCATCTGAGCTACTGTTCGTTTGGAAGGCACCGAAGACGACTTCTTAGGGCAGCCTTTTCGGACATGATAGGCCATTGAACTAGTCCCAGTGTGCTCTGTTGACGGATGTTGGAGCAGATGAGAACATGAGACACAAAAGACATAGGGGGTCCCATCCGGGAATTGGGCGCCTTCGTGGAATTTGTCCCATACAGATGAGTGTCTTTTAGGATTGAATCGAACTAATGGCTTTTTGGCTTCTCTCCGTTTCTCGGCCCAGGTAGTAGTATTCCACCATTCTTCAAAGATATGAATCTTTTCTTGCTCGGTCGGATACTGAATAATTTTGCGGCCTTTGGAGAGACGCAGAGAATCAAGCTCAGGGGGTGGAGAGAAAATAGAACAGGTATTAACCTCTGTCTGATTATCGCCATCAGTAAAGACTTGGGAGATAGAGGAGGATGGTGCAATAGTATCTTGTGAACATAGATCGAGGGGGTAGGATTGGTGTGCCATAATGAATAGCAAGGCTTCATTAATGGCATGGACACTGGAAGATAGAAAAGAGAAATTTTTAGAAGACATGATGTTGGTGGGTTGACAAAGAGAACGCGTCGTGTTACTACCAAAATATGATAGATCTAATAAAGGTTAGTGGTGGTTGGGATAGAACCCGTGATAATCTGGCTACCATCAGTGTCTATTACTATAAGAACACTAGAAATAAGGAATATTTTATAAGAAATATAGCATTTCTGTTGATAATAAAGATGTAGATAAGGATACTATTGCTCTAAATGATTAATATAATGGCTACAATAGAGATAATCTCCAAAATCTACTATTAATGCTGGTAATGGGAAACAAGGTATGTATTAATATATATTTCCATGCCGTATCTCTGGGTAACACCAACTTTTATAGAAAAATGAGAATTCTGCCAGCCACACTAGAGTCTAGGTATTTTTATAAAGATAATTTGAATAAGAGATATAGTTATTTATTTTTAATATTTTTTTAAAAATTAAATAACGCTTCTATTATAGATTTTTAGAAGGTTGGTTAGAAACGGTGAGGTTAATGCGGTTAACCTGACCGGAACCTTAACCGGACTAGGCCTAATTAGGCAAGGCATATTGCTTTTAGCGCCAAGAACGGTTAATCAGGTTAACCTAACCTCTTTTTTTTATACCGCGGTCAGGTAAAAATAAGGTACTTAACCTCACCGTTAACCTGCGGTCAGGTTATGCTGGAGGTCCTTAACCTCCCCTCACCTGGCCATTGCCCACTCTAATATCGACGAAAATCTTAAAAAAAAATTATTTAACTATTAAAATTATCGGCAGGATACGGAGTTCTATTTATATCTAAAAAAAAAAGAAGAATTATAACTATATATAGATTATTAACTACTTAATAATATTACTATTAAGAATTATTACTTACTACCTTTAATCAGTAAAATCTAAGATTAAATTTAAGAAATTAAATAGTTTACTAAACTTAATATTACTAATATATATAATAGACTCTAAATTATAAAAGAAGAAGAATAGAAAACTGTGTTTAAAATAAAATATAGCTATTATAAGTATACAGTTATATTGTTTAGCTTTACTAACGCGCTAGTATTATTCTAATAGTTTATTAATAAAATATTAGGCGAATATCTTAATGATTTTATTATTACTTATTTAGATAACATTCTAATCTTCTTAAAAACTATAAAAAAATATATTAGATATATTAGATTAGTACTTCGAAAGCTTTAGATCGCTAAAATACAGCTTAAGCTAAAAAAATATAAATTCTATATTTAAGAAACTAAGTTCTTCGAATATTAGATATTATAAAAAAAAGTGCAGACCGAAAAGATAAAGATTTAAGCTATTAAAAATTAGCTATAGCTAAAAAACCTTAAGAAGCTATAGTAGTTTACTAAACTTATAAACTACTACTAATAATTCGTAGATAAATACACCGATATTATAATACTACTATTTAGACTATTTAAGAAAAGCAAAGATTTTCTTTAAAGTAAGAAATAATAGGAAATATTTAAGAAAATTAAAAATTAATTTACTATATTACTAATCTTAGTACAGTATAATTTATAAAAAGTTATAACTATTAAAACCGATGTATTAGACTATATAATTAGTATATAAATAATACAACTAAGAAAGAACGGAAAATCTTAACTAATTATATTTTATTTAAGGAAGTTTATACTAGCTAAATTAAACTACGATATCTATAATAAAGAACTACTAGCTATAATAGTAGTATTTAAAGTCTAGAGAGTCTATCTAGAAAAAGCTTAGTAAATAATTATTGTTAAAACAGACTATAAGAACCTGACTTATTTTATAATAACTAAAGAGTTAATAAGAAAATAAGCTAGATAGTTAGAAATACTCTTATAGTACAACTTTAAGATTATTCACTATAAAGAATTAGAAAATAGCTAAATAGATATATTAAGCAGATAACTAAATTACAAGTTTAAGAATAAGATTATTAAACTAGCTATTCTAAAAAAAATAGATAATAAATCTATTATATATAACAAATAATAACTTACAGCAACTATCTATATTTAAAATAATATAATTGCTAAAATTATTAAAGAAATAAAATCGGATTAGTAGATTTAAGAAATACTTAAATATTTAAACAGCGGAAAACTTATATTTAATAAAAATAGTATAGTTTATTTTTATAGATTAATCTACGTACCTAAAGTATTATAAAATAAAATTATTTAGATATATTATAATATTCTATTTTAAAAATACTTTAGTACTAAAAAAATTATAGAATAAATCTTAAGAAACTACTATTTTCTAAATATATAATAATAAATTAAGAAATATATTAAGCAATACAATATCTATATTTAGAATAAATTTTTAAGGTACTAACTATATAAATTTATATAGTTACTAAACATACTAATAAGACTATAATAATAGATTACTATTAATTTTATCGGATCTTTACTATTATCTAAGAGATATAATTTAATTACAGTTATTATAGATAGATTAACTAAATATATCTATTTTAAACTATTATATACTATTATAGACGCACCAATACTAGCATAAATATTCTTTAAAATAATTATTACTAACTACAGAATACTAATATATATTATATTAGATAAAGATAAGCTGTTTATCTCAAAGTTTTAGACTATATTAATAAATCTTATAGAAATTAATTAATATTTTATCACGGTATATTACCTGTAAATAAATAAATAAACAGAACAAATAAACTAGATATTAAAATAGTATCTACATTACTACGTTAGCTACTAATAGAATAATTAAACTAACTTTCTACTATTAGTATAATTTATATACAACAATACTTACTATACAACTATTAAAGAATTACTATTCTTTATAAACTACGGGTTTAATTCTATAGCTTTTAGTAAACTATAAGTAATTAAACCTATTACAGAATAAATATATAACTTAATCGAAATACTTATATATTTACATATCTAACTTTTCTAAAATATTAACTTTATAAATCTATAAAGTAAGATTTACTACAATAAATAATATAAAAAAAAATTAGATTTTAAAAAAAGAGAGAAAGTATATCTACTCCGCAGAAATATTAAAACTAAATAACTAAACT
>NT_165936.1:252797-292759 GCF_000149615.1 Aspergillus terreus NIH2624
TAATATATCTAGGAGGTTTAGAGGAAGGCTTCCTCAGGAGAACCTCTATTCTAACTAATATAATTATTCTATAGTAGTATATATATATCTATATATATAAGTAATTATTATCTAGCATATTTCAGAAATAAAAAGAAAAAAAAAAGTATTACTTAAAAACCTAGTTCTTCTCTATTTTAATAAAGATATAAGTCTGCTTTATTTTTATATTTTCTAGCGGATTCTCTATAAAACGCTTCCGCGGTTTTAGAGAGACTATAAAGCCTAAAAACTAATACTACTTACAGCTAATTATCTAATATTATTATTATCGTCCTTCTATATAGTTAGATATTTTTTATAGATTTTACGCGTACATAGTCCCCGCCGCCTAGATTCTATAGCTAGCTTATTTATTAAATACAGCCGAATCCGTACTATAGTTCTATTTAAACCTGCTGTATTTAAGATAAATATATAAGATAGCTATAGTAGCATACTAATAAAAAGTAATATTTAGCTTTATCTATAGGTAAATCGCTGCTTTATATTATAGAATAGTCTGTAGTTAGCTTAGATTTTAAATATTCTTTATTATTTTAGATTAGAAGAACAATAACCGCGGGCCTATTAATTAGTAAATAAATTACTAGATTATTTACTAGAAAGATAAAATTAACTAGAGATAGTAGACTAGGAACTCGCTAATCAGCTTAAATAAATATTAGTAAATAATTTTTATAAAATTATTAATTAAATATCTCTTATAGTAAAAAATTACTATACTTACTAGCCTATATTTAATAAAGATATTCTAGTAGCGTCTGTAGAGAATATTACTATACTAAAAACTAATAAACTTAGTTCTCTATCCTAGCTATTCGGCGGTAATATAAATAAGCAGCAGTAATTACTCTAAAAACTAGTCTATTTATTAAAGATACTAATTAACCGCGGCCGGCCGCTAGATAATCTAGAAATTACTAAATTAAATATTAAGGAATTTAGCCCGCAGCTAGTCTATAGTTAAAACCCGATTTATTAGCTATTATTTACTAGAGAGGCCTAGTATTTTCCCGTTCCTTAAATACTATAGAAAGTTCTATCTATATATATTATTAACTAAATTATTCTATAGCTACTCTAAAAATAAAATAAAAATAATCTCTTTTCGCGTCTTCTTATTATAAAAAAAAAAGATTCTCTAAACTCTATTATACAAGCTCTATCTAAATATAGATAAAATTATAAAAATTAGTTATATTTAGATAGAGATTATAGTAGCTTAAAGTCTACTTATCGTTACTCTAATAAATATAGCTAAAACTAATTATATTATTTTAAATCTTTTTATCGTAGGTCTAGAGACAGGTAATCTAGCTAAAAAAAGTCTATATTTTAAAAAGAAGAAATTAGAATTATATATTCTTTAAAACATCTATTAGATAGACTATAAATTTACGCTCTATTAAAATAACTATCTATTCTATAATATGTATCTACGCAATCTTTACTAGCCTAAAAAAATAATAAATATAAAAGTATAGATTCTAAAATATCTAACACTAAGGATTAATTTTAAAAATAATAAAAAAGTCTATTAAAGTATTTTTATAGAGCTTTTTTTTTAAAAGATAGTCTAATAGAACGATTAATAAGTCTAGATAGACTTGGTCGAGTTTTTTCTACTTAGCTAGGCTGGCAGCTATAGCTACAGTAGTAGTAGTAGCAATAGTAGTTATTATAGCTATAGTTATTTTTATTCGCCGCAGTAGCCGGGTCCCGGCTTTAACTATTTAATCTAATACTACGAGCTAGACTAATATAAATTAATAATAGAGTAGAATTATCTAGTCTAAGCGGCTTATTTAATAAATAAAATAAATTAGTTACTACTATATCTATTAGTAGGATATATAGATTATCGGCTTTAGATAGATCTAAATCGGTCGATCCTAGATTTTAGATTATTATATAAAAAAAATATTAATAATAATCTAATTAAATTTATTAATACAGTAATTCTTAATTATTTAATAGAACTACTAAATAAGCTATTTAATACTTTTAGTAAGTAAGATAAGTAGAGACTCTTAACTAGAATTTAGAAGAGCGCTAAAATTAGCCGCTACCGCTAAATTATAGATATCTAGATACTTAGGCTATTAGATTAGCTTTAGCTAAAGTAAGATTTTAGTTATATATTTTTATAGAAGAATTTACTAAATCTACTTTTCTTTATTTTTAAAATTTTATTTAAAGATCTTCTTAATTTAGGCGCGGATAAACTTAGCTAGAGTTAGCGTTTATATTTACTAAGCCTACTTAGCTTACACACGCGGAATAACAGCAAAAAAACTACTATCTATAGTAGTAGGAAAGAACTACTAGTAGCTTACTGGCTATCCTTAGTAAAGAGTTTTTAGCTTCTAGAAGCAGGCGGTTGTATATTAACAGCTAACTAATTAGCCTAGTTTAGAATAGATCTTCTAGATATAGTTAAAAAAGACTTTAGAAGCTCGGATAATATAGCTATACTAAGAGCACTAATATCTAGTATATATTAGTAAGTATAGAATTAGCAGGCTTTTAGCATTAGAATAAATACAGAGCTTTTAGATTAGATCTAGCTAGGGCTATTTAGATATTTACTAGTAGATCTCTTATTAAAAAGCTCTAGTAATTGTAGTAAGATAGATAGAGTAATAAGTCTAGAGATATTTCTATAGATATTTTAATAGAACCGCGAACTAGTAGGGCTTACAGATTTAGATCTAAGAGAGTTTATAATAGATAAAAAAATCTATTAAGGGGGGATAGCTAGATAGATAATAGAGAGACCTAAAAATATAACTCTGTATAGATAGAAGAGAAGATAGAAGTATTTTTAATTAAAAAAAAGATAATTTATTCTTATTTACGCGTTAGTAACGCGCAAAAACATATAGTAGTAAATTTATTAATATATTTAAATATAGCACTTACAGAAGGGTGCTTTCTAAGGAAGGTTTCTTCGATAAAAGCTATAGGGAAGGCACAGTATAACTATAGTATAGTAATAATATAGTATAGTTAAGAGTAAATAGTAATAAGGATAAGTAAGGCACGGTAACGGGTGTTACAGGCACGTACTCTAGTAGACAGGAGCACGCAGGAACATCAAAATTAGGCCAATCAGACGGCGAGAAAAAGCAGCGAGGGCACGATGGCTTTGGCCATAGAGTGTAGGCACAGAGCAACAGCGGTAATTTTAATATTTTCTATAGCAGGTTCTTAGAGTTAGTCTCTTTATTAAATAGAATCTAGCAGCTATAGTACTCCAGAAATCTTTACAGTCTTAGTATATTAAACTTAATTAAATAGATAAATATATATTTTTAAGAGACTAAATACTAGATTAGGCGTAATTAATCTTTTAAAGACAGAAATCTGCAAGCTAGTCTCTGGCGATTTTAACCCGATATCTAATACTAAGTCGCAAATAACTATAATAGGCGGTACTAATAGGCCTTCCGGCTTTGCTAATAAACTGTCTATATCTACTAGAGACTCTATTATAATCTAAGCCTTTAGTTCCTGTTACGGACTGTATCTTCAACCGGTTGTGATACTAGTAGAGTGGGCATTCTTAACCGTTCAGGTTAATTACCGAGCTTTTATAATATGTATTTAACCCACTAAAATTATGTAATATAGTGTTATAATAAAGAAATTAGATATCACGTGCTATACAATATTTAATTACGTAATAAAATACCACTATTACGCTATATTAGTAAATAATACATGACTAATCAATTTTAGACCCTTTTTTATAGTGTATTTTTTAACCGTTGAGTATTATACGGTATTATAGATGTATTACATAATATACTTCTATATATATTATGTAATAATTTTATATATATATAAATTTCAATTTTAAATTTAATTATACCTAATATTCAAGCTATAATCTTTATACCTGAGGCGGTATTTTTTAACCGTTTTAGCTAAAACGGTTAATAAAACGGTTAACCATGCCCACTCTAGATACTAGCTAAATCCTCTTCCAGTTAATCTAATAGAGCACTAACCGTCGACTCCAGCTAGGCTAGTCTGTGTAAAAGTGTTAGTACGTCGCAAAAGATGTTGGAAAGCCTTTTATCTCGCTTCAGTGCTGATACTTAGAGCCACTACCGCTTTACCCAGACTTGAAACGAACGAATATCGCTGGCGCAGATACTCACAGCATAAATATAGCCTTCCTAACAATCCTGATTTGTAATATCTTGTTTTTTGCTTTTGATATGTGACGCAAGCCCGCGAGGCTTGTCCTTAATCTAGAGGCATTATACATATCGATCTGATACATGCAGATATTCGACGACAATAGGGGGGATGGACTCGCCATGGGCCGGAGTCATGGCGCTATTAGCGGCGTCTTGATAAGCTAAACCTCGGCTATCGCCGAAGGCCCTCTCGGTAGTATTGTCGCCTATGATTTTCATTCTATATGGTATATCGGACTGACATTATATTTCTAAACACTAAAGAGCGCAGAGAATGGTATCAACATAGTATCTAATGTATGCAACAAATGCGCAAACAAAACATCTAGATCATTATATTTAGAAACACCCCCGATTAACCGCGTCGCACGTTCTGATATATCTTAACTCGCCTACTACTATAATAGATAGCTAGAAGCACGCTGTACTTGCTATAGTAGTAGTGTATATTCTTTAGCGATATCATTAGGTATAGGATATATTCTAGACAGAAGCAGCAGTAAAGTACCGCAGCCCATCCGCTACACCGTATCAGTTTCCTGCCCGAAGATATATTCTAAGTAATTAGATTATACGTACTGGGTTGTGCTGCCAGCCTCAGCCTCGACTCGCGTTATCTCGCGATGTCCGCAAACCGGACAGTCTACCGGCGCCAGTCCGCGCTGTAAAGCGTGCAGGGGCGACGCTGTGTTGTATCCGCTGGGATGCTGCATGCCCCTGTTGCACTGCCACCCCCAGGCGTCTGTGGCTCCAGGCGTGACTGTGGATTGTTTCGCTCCAATCCAGAGGTTTACTACCGGTTACTGCCAACTGGCCGCGATATATATTAGAATGAAAAACACAATAAAAACAAAAAAAGAGGTTAAAAAACATACAACAGCCGGGATTCGCTGGTGGTCACCCACCCAACTACTAACCGGCCGGCGTGTGGCTTAAGTACGGCTGAGCGGACGGGAAGCCCTGTTTTCCACACCCTATGGTCGTATGTACCAGCTTTTCTGTGGATAAGAACCATATAGAGAATGAGAACACCGCCCTGTAGCATGTATACTGAAGCAACTCCCATCTCATCTTCGTTCTCTTGCAGAGCACCTATCTAGACGCACGGGATTACGAGCTTTCGCTGATCATTCAGGACTCCAGTTTATCTATCGTTCCGTATTCCTATCAGATATTACGACTGCCAAGGCTGATCACCAGCTTCCATCGAAGCTCTTGCTATTTGAAGTGTCCTATTTGATTCATGAGGCTATCCTGGAACATGAGAGCGAATGGGCAGAATGGTCTCATTCACAGGCTTGTCGTGTCTGAGCCGGCGACGTGCAGGCCGGCCACATATCCTTGTGGGGAAAGCCAACTCCCGTGTAGGAGCCGCATCATCAATCCTGAGACCAACTTCTCGAATGCTCTGACAGTCACTTTGCCGCGCACATTCCACAAGAGGCTCGCGTACCAGACGTATATTAAGATCGGCGTGGTTATCTACCAACAGCCGGAACTCGGTGGCTTTCTTTAATCGGATTGCATCGAATAATGCTACCTCGCACGCTCTCGCATCCGCACCTGCCTTTAATAAGATTTTCATAATCTGCAAGCTTTCATCGCGGCGCACAGCTAGACCAAGTGGTGGAATTGGTGGTAGCTTCCAGCCTGGACTGAACTTCTGACCCGGAAGAGGAATGTTTGGATCTGCACCACGGTCGAGTAGAAGCTTAACAACTCTTAATGGCGCCGGTGCTGATAATAAAGCGCCACAGAGTGGTGTACACCGCTCTCCTCTCGATTGGAAATTAATATCAGCCCCTTTAGATAGACACCAACGTATCTGTTTTTCGTTCCCTTCTTTCGCCGCGTAGAGAAGCACCCACTGTATCTCAGCCATGATTGTATGATCCAATCTAGAGTGCTTATATTTGCCTAGCTCCTGAAGCAGATAGACGGCGATATCAAAATAGCCTTGAGAAGCAGCATTTGCTGCTGGACGATGAAAAAGACGGTCGTAGGATAGTAGGTTCGCGCCGAGTGAGAGAAGCATCCGAACTAAGGCGAAGTTGCCTTGGCGAGCGGCTAAAGCTAGAGGGCTTCGACCATAAACATCTTTGAAATCGATGTCGGCGCCATTTTCAACAAGTTTCCGAATAAAGTCTGCTTGTCCGCAGGTTGCTGCATGGCAGATCGGATGGTCGCGTTTCGTATCTGCCATTGATGGAGGCCGGCGTGGTTTGTGACTCCGTGGTCTGTAACTTGTTTGTGCTCGATACCACGATCTCCAGGAGACATCCACTCCTATATCGAGAAATCGCTGAAGCGTGCGGATAGAGCCTCTTTTCGCTGCCCAGATCAATGCGGCGAACCCATGGCTTCTCACATTCCATCGATAGAGGCAGCCGATGAGCAGATCGTAGAGAGTCGGATGAGTCCGGAGAAGCGCGTTCAAGTCTCGACAGTCGAGCTGAGCCGCGATGAGCATAAGTAGCTCCTGCGGGAGTAAAAGCATTGACATAATAATGGAGGGAAGATGTGGTGACTGGGACTGGGGGAGAATACGTGGCCGAAGGGGAAGCCTAGACTTTGTAAGGGTCGGACTAACCTCCACCCGGCCAAAGTCTGGCCCCCATCAAAATTGCCCCTGGTTCACTCACTACCAAGTATATACAAACTGTGGTCGTGTAGATTCGCCCTCAGACTGTTTAACATTTGGTATCAAAGAGTCAAGAGGTTTCAGTAGTTCTATACAATACGCTTTTATGTATGTAAGTTCTTCATTCAGATCTATATATACACGGTAAGGGAGTCACGTAGGTAGGGATTCTGATGAGATTCATATAGCACTAGAACACGACTAATGGACAAAATAGTTGCCGTGACCAGGCCCTATTTAATCCACTGCTTCACGCATCTAGCTTTTAACATGAACTAATCATACTAAGCAAATCGCCAGTATGACAGTAGTATACCTCCATCATGTACTATCATACCACAGGAGTACCTACCGAATGCTTCTTCCAGACGCACAACACATTCCTTTCCTATACCATAATGCACCAGAAGTCTAATCCACCGTGGCGGGGTTTCGGCAGAATCCGTCAGACCAGTTACACGCATCCATATAGAGCCCTATTAAAGTAGAAGTTAATATGACGTTCGCGCACACTTGAGCAGGGTACTTGCCGCAAAGGAAATATGTAAAGGTGTCTGGTGGGAGTGTTAGTGAACCTTCAGTTAAACGACCTCTGAGGCCATACTCACCGGCGTTTGCCAATGAACGCATCTTATCGATATCGGTCACCGCCTTATCCTCATCGGCAAGGTCAGTGCAACCTTCGAATTTGTATGCCGTGTCATCGACATCGCGAAGGTCGATGTCCTCTACCATCACAAAGCGTTGCCGCATATTAGACAAGTTCTGACCAGATATGGTCTAGCATAATAACTCTCACTCACTCATAATTCCGGTTTTACCAAACAGCGATTTCACGTGAGTCAATTCATGGATGAACGTAGGCTCAGGGCTGTTGTCGAGGACCTCATCCAAGTCCTCTGCCCCCAACCCTCTGTAGCCTCCAGCCCTCCTCGCCGGCAGTTGCTCGTTCCATCCGTCCCAGGCGTCCGAACAGATTGTCACAAAATCTTTCTGGAGACCATTAGAATTGCTCGTAAATGCGGCCAAGTCGCCCTTCTGTCCATCATGGTCTTCAATAGTCTCATCGCAAGGGTTTGGAGTGTCGGAATACATGGTTTCTCCCATTTGGGGTATCAGTTCAAAAATCCCTTGAGTTCGTGGTTATCTCATGTCATCCGAGTTTGGTCGTGGAAGCCGCAAAGCACCTACAGTCCCCCTCGTCATCTTGGACACCAGTATTGCGCCAAACGTTTTCGTTACAGTACACATCCAGATGGAAGCTGTTGGATGACAACGCGGCAACATATCTGTCGAGGAAGTCTCCGGGTCTGTCAGCATTTCTGCTCAACCGACTTGGTGACTAACTCACTGGTGATGTTATCGAGCTTCTGTTTCGCAATGTACAATTCACCGAGGTCTTGCGTGTCAAAGTAACCGTATAACACCGTGAAAAGATCGACTTTGGATTTTTCATTTGCGGAAAGCTCGCTGCGGGGTTTTCCCAGGGGCGCTCTCCAGGCCGGGGATTGCGCTCTGCGCCGCAGTCGCCTGTAATTCTCGTGAGTCCTTCACATCCGCTCACATCCAAGCCCCATTCACGCAATACGCACCACCGTCAAAACATTGTCGAAGATTTGGGACAGTCCTCCCACTAGCCCCGCACAGGTGGTGTCGTCGATAAAGATGTTGGACCTTCCAGCCGCGGTCGCTCTTTTGACAATTGGGGCTCCAGAGACACCACGGTGGATGTGAAAGTGCCCATGGTGATTTCCGTGTCCAACGGCCTGGGCAACAGCCAGCACCAAGAGGAGTCCAATGCAAGCTAATACGCTCATGTCAAAGAAAAAGTGGCAATCCCGCCAGACAAGTGAGCAATAAACGATTGGGGTAACAGAAGTCAGACGAGATGTAGGGAGATTGGAAAACAGAACGACGATCGCTCAGAGCATCACAGATGGGACCTCATACACTATAACAGATTTGTGGCTTACCAAGCGGAGGCTCCTTCATCTGCGCTTGTCGCTCGCCTCTGATACTAACATACTCCGTAGACTGCACAAGCTATGGCCGACCAGGCGATATAGATGGGGCCTTTAGTGCGCGGCGAGATTATTTCGCGATTCAAATTACACATTGAATACGAAGTATATCCTACCTACCTACGCGAGCATTTCACCCCCACGTTACTACTGCCTAGTGCAATTGCGCGTGTCCTTCGTATATGAGAATCCGGCATAATCCGTCCCAAAGAGGATGCAATGCCGTGGTGGATGCTCTTAGATCCGGTTTCTTTTTTTGTGGCTTCATCCGTACAAGGGTCCATGAAGGGTCTGGACTAGTATCCAGCAGCAGGTACCACAGCCGACCTGGCAGAAAGTGTTGCCAAGGCACACCATCTTCGATCTAGATCGCTTAGCACCTCTTAGCACCTCTTAGCACCTCTTAGCACCTCTTAGCACCTCTTAGCACCTCTTAGCACCTCTTAGCACCTATTAGCACCTCTTAGCATCCCTTAGCATCCCTTAGCATCCCTTAGCATCCCTTAGCATCCCTTAGCATCCCTTAGCATCCCTTAGCGTCTTGGCCCCCAAGGTGGGCATCTCGAGGAGTCCCTGGACTCGACTACCACAAGGACTGGGCACTAACACGCAGGTTACATTTACCTTGATCCTTTTCGCCCGAGGTTGTCTCAGACTCGCCGTATTGACCAACCACGTGTAGAAGGCCCGAGGGCATGAGCCCCATGCAACTATCGACACAAAAGCCCCTCGTACCTGGCCTGGTCCGTCAACTAATCTCCGGCCCAACCGGAGGCGAAAGAAGTCATCCAATGACCCCTTTATCCAAAGACTCCGTGGACCTCCTGGGATGCATCGGATGCTACGAACCAGATTATTCTACCCACCGAGTTCGTATGGTACCTGTTCGGTAAACACAGAGCGTATTGACGTCGAATTACGGGGTGAGAGCACCTAATTGAGGAAAGATCGAGAAGCATGACCAAAAGCCTGGAGCGATTTGAGAACAAACACCGATACTAATCGACCGAAAGTAAAGTCCCAACACGAGCAGTCGACACCTCATTCCATCACACTCTCTCTGAACCGTTTCCCCTCTCTTCTCCCGATACGATTCCACTATTTGAACATGCAGGCCCTCAGTGTCCTATTGACTGCCATGTTGATGGGCGCCGTCAGCTCCGTCCAGGCGGAGGGCGGATGGACAACCGGTCGAAACGCTACTGGCACCACCGATCCCAACGTGACCAGCAACTGCACCTACTGGGCCAACGATATCTCGTCCAGTGCAACCTGCGAGCAGGTCCAGGAGCATTTTGACATTGATTTCAACCACCTGCATGCTTGGGTAAGCCTTGTCGTCGACCTTGCACGCTTGGCTTCGTCGTGGGAGCTAACGAGATCATCGTAGAACCCGTCCTTGCTCAAGGACTACTGTACCCTGATCCAGGGCTGGAGCTACTGTGTTGAAGGACCGGCCGTGACGACTGATACGACAGTCAACGCCACAGCGCCGGTGCTTTACCTGCCTTCCACTTCGACGGCCGCTGCTTTCCCCTCGGGTACTGCACCCCACCCAACTGCCGCTCAGCCCCGACAGACCGCGGGCGCGGCAAAATCTCAACTGCCAACCGTGCTAATTCTTGTGGGATTGTTAGTTTTGTCGATGGTCTATGTGTGATCCTTGTATCTGTGACTGAGCTCTCCGTGGCATATTGATTAGATCTACGGCTGGTCTCGAATGATATTCCTGTCTCCTAGTCGACATGTCAGTCAATCCATCGACAAATCAATCATGATTCTGTCCATCTAGTGCAGAGGATCTACTGGGTTGGTTATCAATGCAGTCGCAATTTATCGAATGTCTATTTCAAAGCCTCCCAATACAGTAATGACATAAACATCAACGAGCGACAATCACAATGAACTGACATGTTCCGGGAGGTGTCTCTGCGCTGTTCTGGTGCTAGAAGCACTGCTCCCACTCAATTTGCATGTAGTCACTCTGTTGAGTCATTCAACACGTCTTCATTGGTTCTTCCACAGACTATATGAATATATATGTCAAGACCTCCTAGATCACCCGGAACTATGCCCCAACGCATACATAGTACCCCAGCCACAACCCCGCGCAGTCGGACCCAACTTGGGGATTCCACAGGTTGAACTGCGCGGCGGTAATGCCGTACTCCTGTTCAATGGCCCAGCAGCCGTCTCCCGACACCGCCAGATGCCATTTCGCGCAGGTGCTGATGGTTCCCGGCATTGGCTGCGCGGTCTTCACCGCAACGCAGTAATACTCATCGGCGAGCAGCGCGCAACTAGTCCCCAACGCCGGATTCCACTTGACAAATTGGTCTTGAGTCAGCCAGGTGAATTTCTGGTTGACGATAGACCAGCAGCTGTCACCCGACTGAGCCATGTAATACTGCACGCAGTCGGACGCGATACCGCTCTGATGCGGAGATGGCACGTCGCTTGTGGATGAAGCAGTAGGGGTGGCACTGGTGGTCAATGTCGACTTGGTGGGAGTGATGGTGGCGGAGGCCGATGTTCCTGGTGTCTGGTTAGATCAAACGCAAGCAAGGTGGGGTGCACAGTTTCGTACTAGATGACACACCGACGCAGACGTACGTCTCCAGCCACAGGTTGGTGCAGGTAGGCCCAACGGCCGGATTCCAGCTGTAAAACTGGGATATAGACAGACTGTACTTGTCTAGGATATCCTGACAGCTCGTACCATTGACCACGTAGAACCACTCATCGCCTGGAGAGAGGACAGATTAGACGGCTATTTTCACATGGAGGAACGCATGTCTTACAGTTCGAGCTGACTCCGGGTTGGGTTGGAAAGGCGGATGCCGATGGCCCGGTCGTACTGCTGGTGGTGGTCGTTGTTGTCGCTGTGGCAGAGGAGGGGGTCGATGCTGAGCCTCCAGCAGCAACGCAGACAAAGTATCCAGGTTGCAGATTGCCGCATCCGGACGAAATTGATCTATAAAGAGTGTTAATTGTCAGGGGTGCACGTCCTTGCGCCTTGGATTTCCAGGACTGACGGATTCCAAGAGTAAAACTCGGCAAGCGTGAAGCTCATGTACTTGTCCTGAATTGTGTAGCAGCTGTCGCCATTTTGCACCAGGTAGTACTCTGTACAGGAGGAGGAGAGCCCGCTCTGAGTCGGGGCAGCTGTTCCATTGTACGTGAGAGTCCCGGGCACAGTCGTCGTGGTGGGCGTGGCAGTGGACACCACGGTGTTGATATTCACATCCGGACCCGACACGCAGTAGCTCCAGCCAGTGATTAATACGCAGTAATCGGGAAGCAGTTCAGGGTTCTGTTCCGTCAATTCCACATTCTCGTCGGCTCAGTAGGACCACGCACCCATTTGATCAGCTGATCTGTTGTGATATCAAAGTACGCTGCCACGGCGTCACACGTATCATCGGAGGCAATGTTGTTTGCCCAATAAGTGCAGTCGTTCGTGACATTCGGATCAGTCGTCCCTGTTGCAGTATCGCCATTTGTCCATCTCTTCTGGCTTTGAAGAGCTGCAGTGGCGACAGCGAGCAAAAGCGCCTGAACCCGAAGGGAACGACCCAACATGATGCTTCACGGAGATATCGCAAACCAAGAGCCCTCGTGTTGCGGAAGGAAAGAAAAGAGAGGCTTACACCTTAGTATCTGCTTTTTTCTACCTCGTATTAGGTATAGAGCACGGATCATCCATGCCGATAATTACGTTTTGTTTCCGCTCTAATGATGTTGGCTCCACTACCTGGCAATGCAATGTCCCGCGCTGGCTAATTTCACGCTAATTCCATCTAGACCGGAGCTCCGTGTGAGACATGCTCGGCGCCCTAAATTAGACCAACGCCGGTGTCTGTATAGTACAAGCCAGTGCAGGCTGGTCGATATTCGTGACCTTTCGAGGCCAGAAAGCAAGATATCACATGTGGGGACCGAAGCAGAGTTTTCCCCCAATGGACACGACGCCGGAGGTTGCAATCGGGTCACGGTATCGAAATGGAATATCGGAGATAACTTGTTCTGTTTAGCGAGCCGATGGAAATGAATTCGACGCGAGACGGTTCTAGTGTGGGGAGCCACAATGCCCATGTGAGGTGAACAAGAGGTAGGAGAGTACTAGTATATAGCGATGCCGTCCCCTGACCTCGACAGCAAGCGTCTGCGAGCGTCATTGCCGAAATGAATCTCCTGAATTTCGCCAAAGCCGTGGCTTTGGCCACAGCTCTAGCAAATTCGGCAGTGCTCGCCGCCACCAGTGGTACCTGCTCAGAAACCCAGCGGTGTGTAAGCGGATGCTGCAGCACCAGTGGCTACTGTGGTTTTGGTCCCGACTTCTGTGGAGATGATGTCTGCGTTTCGGACTGCGATGCCCAGGCAGAGTGCGGTCGTGAGTCTGGTACCTGACATACATGATCCAAGAGAGGAACTAACAGACAGGGTAGTCTACGCGCCTGTTGTCAACACAACTTGTCCCCTGAATGTGTGTTGTTCGCAGTTTGGGTAAGAGATAACTCTTGGAGCTTTTCAACCGAGAGGACATGTACTCATTTGAATAGCTTCTGTGGTACGACTGAAGAGTTCTGTGGTGCTGGATGTCAGAGTGGATGCGACGATGTCGTCCAGCCGTACGTGATATTGTTCCATCCTACTTGTGGCCCGATGCTAAAACCACATAGTTCGTGCTCTGGAACCTCCAGCAAGCAGGTATATGCCGGCTATTACGAAGCATGGAATTATCAACATCCATGTGATGTGCTTCTTCCTTCCGATATCAACGTTAACCCTTGGACGGTGAGTGCTTGGTGGAATTCAGTAAGATCGATTCGCTCATTCCTTTCAGCATATATTCTACAGCTTTGCCGGCATCGATACCAGTAGCTCTCGCATCATCACAACCTACGATCATGACGATGAGTACATGAGAGACCTTGTTGCGCTCAAGAAAAAGAAGCCCTCTCTTAAGGTCTTTATCTCTGTTGGTGGCTGGGACCTCGGAGGAGAGCCTTTCTCAGACATGGTGCGCTTCTCGGGAACACGCAAGGCCTTCATCGGATCTGCCACTTCGTTCATGGAAGAGTATGGCTTTGATGGTATTGATATTGACTGGGAGTATCCGGCTGCCAGTGATCGAGGTAGGAGAGCTAAATATCCAACATCCAAGTCGTTCGTTTCTCATTGCTGAACAACTCAGGTGGTATCAGCGCGGACACAGAGAACTTCGTCACTTTCCTCAAGGAACTCAAGGCCGCCTGTGGTGACACTTATCAGATCACTGCCACACTACCATCGTCTTACTGTTCGTCTTCCTCCTCCCTCCTTTTCTTTTTTTTTTTCTTTCTTTTTTTTTTTTTTTTTTTTTTTTTTTTTGCTGACGATATGCTAGGGTATTTGAAAGGGTTCGATATCAAAGGTATGTCGCAGTATGTTGACCACTTCAACTTCATGTCCTATGACATCCATGGCACTTGGGATGGAAATAGTGAATACACATCTTCCGTCGTCAACCCTCACACCAATATCAGCGGTAGGTACTCGAATTTGGTGGCCCCTGTTATACCAAATTATACTAAAGCTCCAGTACAGAGATTGCGGACGGCCTGAATCTCTTGTGGCGTAACAACATCGACCCGGCAAAAGTCCTCCTCGGTCTGGGCTTTTACGGTCGATCCTTCACTCTTAAAGACACGACTTGCACCACTCCCGGTTGCCCCTTCGACAAATCGGCATACGAAGCTGGTGGTGCGACGCCGGGAAAGTGCACTGGCACCAGCGGCATCTTGTCCAACTACGAGATCAATCGGGTGTTGGAACAGTATAGCCCAGATGTCATATACAGTGACGAAGCGGCTGTCAACTGGATCACTTGGAATGAGAATCAATGGTATAACACTTCCCACCTGATCAAGACTCATGAAGTAGCAGCAAAGCTGACGATGTCAGGGTTTCTTTCGACAATGCTAAAACTCTGAAGCAGAAGGCCGACTTTGCTAATAGCAAGTGCATTGGGGGCCTATTCGCCTGGGCTCTTGACGAAGGTGGTCCTGGGTCCCTTGGAGATCCCAACGACCTTGACCCCTCGGATACCTCGATGAGTGGTGCTAAGCTCGACGGTGGAAGCGACGGATCAGGCGACATTTATATTGATCAGTCTGTCCTTGATCCAGATTCCAATACTGCCACGGCCATTGCCCCGGCTAATCTCATCGTCGCGCCCTCCACGTTGTCGACGATGACCACATTCACGATCGAGCCCTTGGTAACGCCCATCGAGATAGCTTGGACCACGACGAAGACAGTAACCGTCTCCGGGGCTGCCACTGTGACCACGACGGTCACTCGGATCGTGGAGACTACGACCTTTGCAATGCCAACCATCACCACCAACGTCATCAACTGGTGGAACTGGAACCTGACCCAGGCGAATCTTACACAGAGCACGACGACTCTCTTCCCTAGCGTTACTCTCGAGCCCATTGTCTTCCAAGATTCGTCCAATGACACCAACGGGACATTCCCTGTAGGCACCGCTTATCGCACCCTCTATCCACCTCCCTGGCCATGGTCCACGACTTCCCTACCGATCCAGCTCCCTACACCCACAATCACCTTCACGCAGGGGCCCCCAGGCCCGACTTGCACCGCAGGTTGCGGAACCAAGTGTTCCTCCTACTGCGATACACCATGCCTGATCTGTGATGATCCCAAGGCGAATGAGGGCTGGAAGGACCCCGCGGATCCAAAGCCCCCTCGGCATTCAAAATGTTCTGGCCCGGACTGTCGCAACAATCAGTGCGTTGGCCCGTTGTGCGTGAAAAAAGGATGTACAGGTGACGATTGCGACCCCTCTTCATCGGCCTGTCTGGGATCTCGTTGCGAGGAGACTGGTTGTCGTGGGTCGGGGTGCGGCGACGACGGCGAGTGCACCGGCTCGGACTGCCAAAAGGTCGGCTGCTACGGCAACCACTGTATTGGCGGGACGGGCCTCTGTCTGAGCCCCGGCTGTATCTCGCTGGGCTGCATCGGTCCCCTCTGCGATAAGGTGACAGGCGAGTGTTCCGGCCCTGACTGCCACAAGGTCAGCTGTTCCGGACAGAACTGTCGGAATGGGGTGTGCACAGGCGAGGGTTGCGAGCCGGGTGAATCTGACTGCGAGACCAACGAGGCTGATATATGCACGGAGTATATCTCATCCTCCCTGGAACCTATCGCGTCTACCTACACTACGACTACTTCGACCTCTTGCCAGACCATCACTGCTTGCGATGCCGAGCCCACCACAACGACGACGACCATCTCCGGCCACGTCGCCGCTGAGACGCCGTACAAGTATTATCACTGGACCCTTGACAAGGCTGTAGCCAGCAGCGTGGCCAGTTCGATCGAGAAGGACTTGTCTTCCCTGCACGCGACCACCACCAGTACCACCACCTCAAGTACCACCACCAAAACCACCTCGACCACGGCTTCAACCACGACGGACGCCTTTAGCCCCGCAGAAACGGAGCTTTCCTGTAAGGACAACTCATGGATGTGCGGTCACTTCACCGGCGGTAATTTCCGGGCATTCTGCGATGTCGCAAAGAGCTACCTGCGTGGGAACGAAATTTACGGGTTCGTACACCACTGACTCTGATTCTAACAGGCAAATACTGATAAGCGGATTGATAGGACTACATCGCAGGACTCGGACACTGGAGCATGCTACACTGATGGCAAACATGCCGGCGGTGGCTGTGGTGTCTTTGTTGAGGGTGACGGTTGTCGCCTCCGTGGAACCACGATGCAAGCGTATCTACCCCATCCTCCGCTGTGCTAGCGTATCTCATTTCTAACTTTGACAGGGCATACGACCACCTCGAGAACCCCGACCAGGGAGGCTGTGGGGCCTGCGGCCATGTATTTTTCGATAATGGATGCAAGATGACGGTGAACTATGTCAGCACTTGCGGCACAGTAGGCAACTGATGTTCAACATGCTGGGGCGCATACAAATGCACAATTCAAGACATGATAGAATGAAACATTCATCTTCTTGTGGATGGAACGAGTAGCGATTGATTTTTCCACATGCCTGGTTGATTTGGTGTTGCTGTGTTTGGAGATCTTCTTGCTCTTGGACATGCATCTGGTCAAGTAACATTTATTAAGTTTTCTCTCTAGGGCGTACTGGCCCGTTACTGTATGTCCTGATAACTCTTAATATGTCATTACTTTTGGTTTATAAGTACCAGAGATCAAATGGGAGTATAATACTGTCGGAACACACTCTCGTAGCCTCGGTTTTCTACCCAGACATACCTGTTGTGCATGGTCTGCGGAGCTGTTTGGGAAGATATCTTCTAAGAGCACGATGGTCTTTAGAGAGAAGGTGCGCCTATTCTCTTCCTTACTCTTTCGGTAAGACTCGGCCGAGGCTCGTTGACATGTCTTGGCAGGTCTCACCTTGACGCGGACCTGACTCGCGGTAGAATCCGATTGTGGAGCCTTGTCTCTATGGAGCTCTTCAACTGTCACGTTTAAAGCTTCTCTTAATTCTGTATCTGTAAACACAATACACCCGTCCCGGGTCACAGGATCAATCACCAGAAATAAGCCGGGGCCAATGTCTTACTTCCGATCACACTATTCGCCCGGGAAGCGACACGCGATCCGGCTAAGCTTATTTTAGGTAGTAGGAGGAGGGTATACATCTTATTCCCGCGGACTATACTAGAGTTGGATATTGTAGACAAACGCTAGTTATTGGCCCTTGTAGCATTAAGACTAGGGGATAGAAAGCGAGAGGGCTTACGCGGCGTCCTTAAACGGTAGGAAAACTCGGTGATCTTGGGATGGAATTTGTTCGTGTCTAGTACTAGATCACATGTTCAGCAGCCCTAACCGCCCACAGGCCAGTGCTGATAAGGAGCTATGCTAGGCGCCAGTGGCGTCCCACCTAATCTATAACAGCTATCCATCTGGGTTCCACTCTAGAGCAGGGACATGTTAGCGTAGTTGCTGGTGTCCCCTAGATCTAGCAAGATGCCATCAAGCGTCTACTAGGACACCCCGGTCACCTAAGGGCCCTACGGTTCGCCACCAGCCGGCGGGTGGGCCGACATATGGAACAGTCCGGGTTAAGCATACAAAATCATATTCGCCAAATAAGGTGGGAGAGAGACCTGGGAAGGGTGCGACTGAAGTCTATCGAGGCTCGACACTCCCGGCTAAGGAAGCGCGGCCACAGCGCTAGATCTACTACCACTGTATTACTAACTAACCGGCGCCGATGAAGCTTATGCCGCCAAAAGTAACTGGTACGCCGCAGGATTCGACCATATTAGGTTGACCGGCAGTCCCCTGTTCGGCTGTATGGACACGATGTTGCCGTGGGGCGGTTAGGACGGCACCGGGCCAGCAGCAGTAGGCGCAGGTGGCGGAGCCGGCGCTCCGTGCACCATCGCGGCCGGTAGGCCTCCTGGCTGAGCGCCAACGTGCATGCCAGGGCCGCTCGCATAGTACTGTCCCGGATACTATGTCTAAGGGCCATTAGTGCGATTTTGGCCGAGATCGATGCCCTAGGCTGACGATTGAGTAAGCTAGGACGGCGCAAGCGGGACTGACGGCGCATAGCCCGGAGGAGCAGGCGCTAGGGTCGTAGCTGTCTGCGCGACCAGCGCGGCCGGGGCACCAGATTGACCCGGTGCCACGTTCCCTTTCGTGCCACCTTGGGAACCCCCGATGGGCGGGAAGGCCTGCTGTCCACCGTAGGCGGTTTGGAGTAGCGCGTTTGTCGGCGCGCCTGCCCCAGACGAGCCAGAGGACGGATTAGGGACCAGCAGGCTGCTCGTCGTTTCCTGCGAATTAGAGGTTAGGGCCGCCACCTTGTTCGGCGCAGCGCGGTGCGTGCTCGCGCGTGCTGGCTGTGCACGCGATGTCCAGTCCGTTTCCGCTGGGAACGTACTAACGCTGTGGGGGTCCGGAGAAGGGGGTTAGCTGGCCGGCAATCCTCAGACTCCTCTCGACTTTAGCGAGGGTCGGGAAGGGAGCACCTCATGTTCGACGAACGTAGTCTCCGATTAAGGCCCGTGTGTAATCAGTCCCAAAGCATCATCGCTAATCCTTACCCACTTGGTTACTTTATTTAAAACATCCGGATGGTAGTCCTGGATATACCTCATTGCCTCGCAAATCTAAGCGAACAACCCGAGTTTATCGTGCACCAGCCTCTCGATCTATCAGAGGTCAGTGAAATATAGGTCGGTCCGGCTGCTAGTGGCGAGGACGCACCGCTTATCTGATCTCTACCTGCTTCATAGGGACTTTCAAGAGTGCATCAGGTCGATCACAGGAGTCCTGATCACAGCTTCGTTTCTCTCCCCGTTTCGGAGGCGGCTTATCCTCTGCCGAGTCGCTGCTCAAACCCTCGTCCTAATCCGGCACTCTCGTGGGACGCGACAATTTTTAGGACAATTTTTGCGAGGGTGTATTTCTCCTCTCTGTCCGCGGGTCCGACTGATCTCCCCGTCTCTTCGCTATAGCCTTAGAATGCGGACAGACTGATAAATAACCGATGTTAACTGACGGCCGCGCGAGGAAACCAGAAAAGCAACGCTCTCAGTGACCACTAGAGCCTGTAAACTAGCTATTTATAGCGCGCGTGCGGAATACCGCAATTAGTAATCTTCCGCTTAACCTGGTCTGGGCCCCCTAACAGCTGTTAATCGCGTATAACAGTCGCAAAGACTAGGGCGAATGACCGTGGATGACTGGTTATTTCCGGTTGAACGTATAATCGAACAGCGCAGGTACACCCCTATAAAAAAACTAAACCGGTAGGCGCGGGGGGCGCTAATAGGGGCCCCGCTTTATATTTCCGGGAGAGCTAAGCGTCTAGGAAAAAAATTATTCGTATATCTCACTTCTCCCCTCCCTAGAGGAGCGCTTCGAGGAACCAGGCTCTATATCGCTCTAGACCGGCCGGTTAACGACTGTGGGTTAGTTAAACGTAGGCTGCGACCCGTGTTGAACTCTGTCGAGGTAGCCGTCTGGTTGGCGCATTTGACGGGCGACGGCGGTTATTGGTCAGAGGTTATCTATTATTAACTACGTGAGAAATGGCCTACGGCTTACCATTATGGAACACAGTCTATTTCTCTCTAAGAGTTATAAACAGCCTCTATTAACCCGGGTGAGATAAACTGGATTGCACATTTTGAGCACTCTAACCAAGACATAAAAGTTAAAATGCTATAAAGTGGTCTGCTTAAGAGTACCGGGAATTTATACCCTGGATCGACAGGCAAATAGCAAAAGGCACCTTCTAGAAGATAAGAGCCTGCCTCTGGAACAAAAAGTTTAGGACGAACTGATCGCCTAACTCACTCCGCGGGGTCTATAATTGTCTCAACTAGGGGTGGACTCCTAAACAGCGAA
Organism: Aspergillus terreus NIH2624; assembly: GCF_000149615.1. NCBI lineage: Eukaryota > Fungi > Ascomycota > Eurotiomycetes > Eurotiales > Aspergillaceae > Aspergillus > Aspergillus terreus. Next base: position 273,131 of record NT_165936.1, read on the forward strand.
CGAGCGGAGCAGAGGGCCCGGTCACTGAGATGGAAGAGCCTTCAGGACCCGGGCGACAGGTTCGGGTCCGGCCACCTTTGCGGAACAGACATCACTCACCGTCAACGGAATATCCACAGACAGGGAGTGTATCCCCAAGGCCGGGAGCATGCCGGGCACCATCCTCAGCCGATGAGCCCACGCAGACTGGCCACGAGACGCCGCCCGCCATCCGGGAGGATCAAGCAATGCGGCCGCGTCGCGTGCCCGCGGCCGTGCGCCCTCCGGGGGAGCCGTCAGGGTTGGAACCGGACTCTTTGTTGACATACCTTACGTTCTGTAGGTGATCCTATCCTCCTGAGGGCCGCGGGAAGCTAACATCGAGCAGTAGCAATCGATAACGCGATAAAGAGTCGGCTTTCGTCCTCGACATCGCACTCTCTGTTCCATTCTCTCCCGGCACTGTATACACGGCCACCACTTCGTCGGCATCTGGTGGCTCTCCCGCATCGGCCCAGGGCCCCAAGTTATTCCTTGCATTGAGAGCCTGCGGCGACAAAATCAGGGCGGGTTTCGAGATGGGTTTGAAGGGGGTTTGAAGGGGGTTTGAAGACGGATGTGAAGACGGATTTGGAGCTGGGGCGGGGTGTAACAGACAAGATATAGAAGGAAACAACGGGAAGACAGGGAGCGTCCATAAAAATGAGCCGACCCCGGGAATAGGCAACGCAAATAAACCGTTCCTGTATGTCGTCCCTCTCCGTTAGCTACCGACAATCCACACATCTCACCGCCGCGCCGGCAGTCATTGCACTCACCACGTTTCTACCGTCCCTCGATTCGTTCGTGGCTGCACAAAAATGTCGATCAAGATTCCTGCCATCCGCCCAAAAAAAAAAAAAAAAAAAAAAAAGAGTGCTGCGGTAGATCGATAGCGAATTGGTAGTTCCGGAGGCCCAACATAGACAGACACTGGGCGGACGCCCTGTATTTCAGGTCTTCCGTCTTATTCCCCATATGCCCCAATCAGGAGTCCTCCAAGATGGTCCGATTCAAGCACGTCCTGCAATACTGCATCCAGTCGGGCATGACCGGAAAAGCGGATGGCCGTAGAAAACACCCTGCCCTAGAGCTCCGGACCGTTGTAGAACTTAAAGACTCTGTTTAGCGCCTAACCGAGACGCAGCGGGAGACCTATATAACTATACCCCGGGCAGCAAGTATGGCAGCTTAGTTGGGATTGGAATATGGCCCCGGCGGCTGGACCGTCGTAAAGAGCGATCGTATGCAGTATATCCTGGCCCTTGTAGACCGCCCTAACACTTATTATCTATTGGTCTAGTTGTTTATCGGCCGGCAGACTAAGATGTAGGCGTTCCGATTACTGTATCCGTATAATAACTAGGGTCGCTATTGGCGGCAGAGATTTGCCCAGCTTTATCTAACGTCTATCTTGCTGCTGAAGCTAGTATAGATTATTGACGCGGGCTACTCGGAAGACCGCAGTAATAGATGCGGGCTATCTGAGCCGGTTCGCGAGCCGGCACGCCGGTACTATCTTTTAGATATCTATAAGTAGTGCCCGTAGGAGATCTACAATCTGCTTTTTTAGTATTTACTTTTTTTAGTAGTAGATATAGTATGCGTATTTCCTGTTAATTTAGAAAATATTGCCCGTATCTAGGAATATCTAAAAGTCTAGAGCGCTGTACTGTTAGTTAATATCGACAGATTATAGTCGGTCTAGCCCTAATTAGTTATTATTTTTATCAACCCAGACGAGCTCGCGTGTAGTAAAACTATAGGGAATATACTTGCGGCTGTCGCTATTTCTTATATAGCTATTTTAGTAGCAGTCGTCGATCTGCGCGGCTGTAGTTAGTTATCGCCAGTTAGCTGTTTTATATTACTACAACAGTATCTGCTATAGGAGTTTAACGCTATATAGACCGCGTAATCTAACGTATATTTCTCGTTCTCTACGGTCTACTTAGACTAGATATTCTGTAAGACTCTAATATATCTAGCGCAGCGACCCTAGGATTTCTTTAACAGCTTTTATACTAGTTAGCCGCGTGGTATTACCAACGCTAGTTAGACCTAGGCTTTACAGGAGGTTTTCTGCGTTGTTACTAGAGCCAGCCTTCTTTCTATTATTTTAGCCGGCTTTATTGCGTCCGCCTTTCTTATAGATATATATCTACCGGGAATACACAGTAGGTCTTAAGCCGCTAATAGAGCTGTATTCTTTCTTCGCTCGCGAGAACTAGCAGATAACAGACTAACACAGGCAGGGTTTCACTCTATTTAGATATTTCGGAGTGTCTACACCGCGCTATATCAAGCTATATTATCTAAGCTTTAGCCTGTATAGGCGGACGCCTAGTGCCAACAGCTCGAGAGTATATTTAAATCTTTCTTCGCTATCTTCTCCGTAATATAGATATCCGCGTAGATCCAGCGCGTGTTTATATAGAAGAAAAAGAACATCTAGGGGGCCCTCTAATTATCCTATATCTGTCTCTTCTGTCTGTAACATCCGCCCGAGTATATTTTATTCTATAGCTATACGCTCTACGATATCTACGTCGCTATTATTAGGAGCCGCGGTTCTCTTGCCGAGTATTATTTTAAGCTAGTTAAGTACCTGTTATGCTTCCGGCCGAGCTTGGTTGTGATCTGCTTGCTACCGCCAATAAGGCGGCTGATTATTCTAATCCTTAACGGCGGCGGAGTGCATGAGATTATGATGCTTAGGTTTCTAGCGGCGTTTAAGGCTTAGGTAGAAGGCTGCGGCGGTCTTTAGAAGGCTGTAGATCTTATAGTAAGCACTAGTGCTGGTAAGTAGCCGTACTCCGCCCTACGTATTCGATAGGGCTGTCAGGAAGTCAGAGCGGTTGCAGTCACGCAGAGATATAGGCTAACCCGGCCGCGGTCCGTAGGTACGGTAATTACGTCCGAAGTAATAGTCTGTAGGACACCCGTCCGCGACGCGGATATAAAATTCTAAACTCTTATACGCGATATCTTCCCTCTGTAACCCTACTTCTAGATTCTTTAGAGGTGTTTCTAGGAGTGGCTTACAATCTAAATAGCAGACAGCCGCTATAACTTAATAGTACTAGATAAGGCCTTGTAGAGCGTCTTTAATTTAGTGCGCTGGTTTTTTAATTCCGCCGCGCTGCTAGTGTCTGGTAGCTAGATCGCGTTCACGGCTAGCCGCGTGGAAGACAGCGTCTTAGGTTTTTTAACTAACTATCGCGGGATAGGACGGCCGGCTATATAGTCCGCCTACTAGACTTTAGTGCCGGAGGGCGACAAGCCGCTACTCTAGGAAATATAAATAGCTGCTCTAAGGATCGGGCTCTTACCTGCCGGACGGGGGAGTATACACACAATTATACCGGCAGACATCTATTAAGCTGGCCGGGGTCTTCTACCCCAACCCGTGCCTTCCCCCTACTAATCTCCCTCTTTAAATCTCTTTTCTAGCTCTTTGCTGTTTATGATTTATCTGGAGACTCTGCCTGGACAAGGCCTAACAAGATTCGCTAACATCCTTATCTGTAGCGCGTAGTGCAGTGTTACGACGCTCGGGTCCGTGTCTCCTTCGGTCTAACACTGCTAAGCTGACGCAGACAGATATTTCACGCCTAAAACGCTTGCTAGGATTAGGATACTGTAGAATAGTAGTATCCGCGCTAACTGTCCGCTCCGAGCCGCCCTTTAAGAGAGCTAGATTATCTAGCTATCTGCTAGGAGACTAGATCTTATAGTTAGCATCGGGACGGGATATGTCTTAGATAACTCGGCCATTCTAGTAGAGACGGCCGACTGTTAGCCCTACAAAGAGTTTATTAGATGAGACCTCTATATATTCCTGTCGTTGCCTGCTGTAGACAGGTGCCGCAGCTAGAAAGATACGTAAAATAGTATCCTAGGCAATATAGCGCCTGGACGTCTTCCGCCTAGACTGCCCTATTACTAGACCGTTACTAGAGCTAGATAATATTTAGGCGCTAGATACCTTAGGTAAGTTTAACTATCGGATTCCTGACGCACTAATTAAAGTCTAGCTAGTAAGATTATTCTTTTTTAAGCTAGATAACGAGTCTATCGCGGCTGGGGGAAGGTACAAGTACTATAGATTTGTTCTATATAATCGCCCTAACGCAGTCGGGATTCTCTATAAAGTCGGGTATAGATTCTAGAAGCCCCGCGTTACGCTTACTTTAGGTATTAATCTCAGGGCGGTCGGCAATAACTACGGATATAGAGTTTACAGCTACTACTGCCGCCGCGTCTTGTTCACCGTATCCAGTCTGCAAAAGACGGTCTATATAGGGATTAGTAACCGCGTGGGATTCAGCGCTATTAGAGGCTTTTCTATATCCGTGCAAGGTCTTCTAGACGACCAGCAGGCCGACTGCCTGTTCGGTCGAGCCGCGCAATTAGCGCGACTAGTACTGTAACTAGGGTCTGGACACCACCCAGCGCACCCAAACCTGGCCAATCGCTCGTTGTCGGCTATGTTGACAGACTTCTGAGACTCGCATGACCCTCGGCACGAGGCTCACGTTGCAAATGACGCTAGAGCGCAATGGAATACGCCGGAGGATCCACCTACGACTGGACCATCTGCAGCAGATTTGGTGAAAAGTTGTTCTGTTCTAAAGTATAAATTGCATAGGAGGACAGGTCTTTTGAGCTCCATAGTCTTTGCTGGCACGGCCAACATCAGGAGTTTAACACTTGAGCCTCAATTTCCGCCTCCGGTTCAGCCAGTCATACGTTTTCCAGGACTCCAGATAGAGAGACGGGCCTTCGCTGCGAAGACACGAAACCGGCTGCCCATGTCGCAGGCTAAACCACACTCGACCATCACTATACGGCGTAGTGGCCACCGCTCCAACCAGGCAGATCCATGTGTGTGCTTCGGGGGAGCACCTGATCCAGGTGTCCATCGACGCTTTGACCAAGGCACTTTTCAGAGTTTGGACGAGGGCCTCTAACGTGGTTGCGTCGACGGAGAAGTAGATATCGAAAAGATACCAGAATAACAAAGCCGCGGCGTGGCAGGATTGAAAGACTCCGTTGGGGGTGGATGGATGCGTCTTGTCCGGTACATCGAGACCTTGCTTGATCTTTCGTTGTAGCTGATCACGCCACTTGGCCTTGGTCGAGTCATACAAGCGTCCCTCGTCTGTAGCACCCACGTATCGTGCATCCGAATATTTGCAGACGAGGCTGATGTCCTGTAAGATCGTGATCGCTCTGCGGGGGAGGTTATAGTATCCAGTCTGACGCGTAGCCCTTTTCAAAGCGGCCGTGAGCAGGCCTGCCGGCGGTGTTAATGGTGTTGCTGGAACTTCCACGCCCGGAATGGCAAGATCTAGATCGAATACGATCGCCTCTGTCATGACACATCTGCTAGGTTCAGAGACTCTGCACAGTTGGGTGAATGGTCGAAAGCAGCACTCACACGGCTACCAGAGCGGAAAAAAAGCCATCAAGGCCCATGTTTTGCAGCCCCCCTTTGGCTCTCAGTAACTGCATGAGGCCTTCCCTGTGGATTCGGGATGATTGCTCATCACTCCTCACCGACTACCTTTGTTAAAGCCTGGATCCTGAGAGACAGAACGGGCATATCTCACCGAGAAGAAGACCAAGGGAGGAATGCACGCGAGCGTTCCCACGTCAAACATACCACTAGGAGAATCAAGCTTCTCACGAAGAAGCCGCAGGGCCATCGTATAGTGATATGTTGTTACATGATTATTGCTTCTGCGCTGAAAAGCATCCAGGTGAGCTGATGCGGAGAACAGCGTAGCATGCAAGAAGCATGGGTCCGCCAGGGCTTTGGAAACCCAATCTGTGCGTAGCAGACTGGCTAGACTACCATCCTCGACAGGGAGCGGCGCCATTCCGAACGTCTCAAGGACTATTTCCGGATATCGTTTCGGACCTATGGTTAGGACGTGTACTTTTCAAAACAGATCGTAAGTATGTATGGGAATCTTTCACCTACAAGAATGCAGCAGCATAGGCGTGTGCTTCTGTTTAGGTATGGGGAGCGACACCTCAGCATCAACGCGTGGTTGAGACAGCGATCCAGCAAAGTAGGACACAGCAGCTTCGTGATCGAATATAGCGACCATACCACTTGAATAGACGCAGCGAATCTGAAGTCTACCACGGTCAGCGGCATTTAAACAGGCAGGCAGGCCATTAAGGATAGCTGTACTTGGTGCATCGTGTGCAGCTGGGTAACTGTTTATCGCATCGTCTCTTCCCCACCCTGCACGACAAGCAAGCTCGGTTGGCTTGTTGTGTACCTGCTACCTGCGCCAATGTACCTTGGATGGCATCTATCAGCCTGGCCCGCTGGACAGAGTGATAGAACATCCCATCCTGACCCACACTGTAAGATTCCAAAGGCGTGAACGCAGCGGCACTTCCTGTCAGGGCCAACTTGCTCCTGCTGTAGAAACAATATCGCCGAAGTCTATCTGCTTAGAAACAAAGAAACTTCCGTCCCATGGGTGGTATACCCTTACCGCTGGCACGTGGAGCATGTAGGAACAGCTCGATCGCATTTGCGTTTCTTCTGGGCGCATGCTAAGCACGCATTATCCGTGGTAGGTGCCATGACACGCACAACGGCACTGCGTTCGATCTCTTCTTGCTCAACTACAAGAGATCAAAGGGCTTAGAAGTCGGCTATGTGATGCATAGGCAAATAATAGAAGTAGAGTTGGCGACGGATTCTTCGACCAATTTCCCTTTAAAGCCGCTAGTGCTGACGTGGGATAAGATTGAATTCACTGGCCCACGACTGGAACATGTGGCTTAGACGCTAACATACACGGAGTACGCCGGTATCAACTTGCACGCGAAGTTTAATCTAATTCAGCCGGGAAATGTTCACGCGAGCGCCACCCTTTGGCGAGCAGCTCTCGGTCTCCGCTTTCCACTCATATATCTCTTTAAGCGTCCTCTCAATATCACCGCGAATCAGGGGAATAGTCTCTGCGCCCATCAGCAGACGCGCCGGTAGCGGTCGTTCTCGCTGGGCGATCACTGTGTTGACGAGGAGCCGAGCGCAGATATCGGGATCGCTCCAGGTCTCCTGAGACGCGGGATTAGCCACGTATTCCAGCAGCTGGGTGAGGGGGCTGCTGTGGTGGTCATAGGCCGGATGCCGGGGGGTCGCCTTGGCACTAGTCGAAGCGAAGTTTGTGCGCACGCCTCCCGGCAGCACGAGGAGAAACTTGATGTTCCACGATGGATCCATCTCCTTGGCCACGGATTCAGTGAATCCCTCGAGTGCGAATTTGCTGCGCTCAGTGGTTAGTCAAGTCCCATGGGCAGTGAGAGTGAGAAGCCCGAGGGGTTTTATACCTGGCATGGTAGAACGCATTCCCCGGAAACCCAATCCATCCCCCAAGGGAAGAAACCTGCACAACTGTGCCCCCTTGGCCCTGGGGATTGACCTCACGGAAGATCCGCAGGGCTCCGCGAGTGATCCGGACCGGTCCCCAGAAATTGGTTTCCATCTGGTTGCGGGCCTCCTCTTCCGGGACGGCCTCGGTGTCCCCTCTCAGCCCGTATCCTGCGTTGTTGATCACTACGTTGATCTGTCCGAAGTGGGTTACTGCAGCAGACAGGGCTGACTCGATCGATGTGGCAGAGGTCACGTCCAGACTGAGCTTGAGCACTCTTGGACCGTCGGGCAAGTACGTGAGGGAGGTAGTCGAGCGGGCCGTTGCCACAATGCGGAAGCCGGCATCGTACACAGCCTTGGATATGGATTTTCCAAGACCAGAAGAACAGCCGGTGACTGAATGGTCAGATTGAGTTTCCAGTCTTCGGTAGACAACAGTCAGACATACCAAACCAGACGGCATCGGAGTCAAAGCCCATGTTTTCGGGGCCTGGGTAACTAGATTATTTCTCAAGGAGGGCAAAGGGCATGAACATTCTACAGATATATAAGGAGTAAAACACCTGTTATTATTTAGTGCCACCAACGGAGCATATCTGTTTTGTTTGTGCTGAGTGGTTTAGATATCTGACTGGGCTAAGCGGGCGCTAGTCCGCAGTCAATCTTACTGGAATGACGGCAGGAGGCTGAATCCACGCTCAATTCGCCACCTGTTGAACTCAATGCGTCAGTAGCTCGTTTCTCATGGTTGCATGCTCTGTTGGCATGCAACTGCGCCTTGGTCGGCTATACGCAGCGCAGTTTGTTGATACAGGCATCCCGGCGTTTTCCTTACCGGGATTCTTTCGACTATTGGCGGGCCTAAAACTTTAGGAGACAAGGAGCATCGCCATCGCTTCTAGTAGGGAAATTCATGCTACAGGCCGACCGTTAATATAAGGTTGGTCTGCTTCACCTCAACGATAAATCTGAAGACTTTTTTTGACTTACTATCTACAACTTGCATCCGTATTCCTTGCTTTTTCAAACAATGAATAGTAATTTGGATTCTCGTCTCCTATTCTGCTAATTTTTTCGAATCTTTACACGCTTTTAGAGGCATGGTAGGTGGTTGAATTGGATAAGGTTCCTCGACGCGTCCAAAACGCGTTGGCTGACTCGCTCAAGGGTGTTGACTCACTCATATGTGAAATACGTCACTATGAGTGACTACTCGGCGTAATATCACTAATCCGCTAGTCTCCGCCTGCACATTAATGGAAAGTAATTAAGTACAGGACCGACGCAAGAGTAATAACTCGCTCTCGCTCCATAATGTTGCCGGCTGATAGTAATCGGACCTGGAGCTCGTGCCTCAAATGCCTGTCCTACCCATTGAGCGGACTAGCGGGAACTAGCGTCCGCCCATGAACTTAAAAGGACGAAAAAAATTAGTCCATACAGGATTACCCGGCATCGGCACCACCTAGCATTTTCTTTTTGTAAGAACCAAAGAGCATAGTATCTACTCAGCCTCAGCGTATGGAAGTCTGTTATTGGACAAATGTGGGTCTTTGCAGGGAACCATCTTGCTGACTACAGTACGACTCTTAAGTCTGGCCCATAATACGCAGCCAGAAAAATTCTCGCCACTCAAGCATCTTGCAACTATACAGACACAGATTAGATGTTAAATGTTACCGGAGCCTCGTGCAGAGATGTATATATAGGTGTCGACCTCGATCTCAAATTTTCGGAAATGTATGTAAAGCAGAGAGGGGAACAACGAGTTGTGGGCAGGCTGCAATGATCTCAACTCCTCCGTCAACATGAATATAGGCTTTGCGTTGCTCATGCTTGTATAAGACATACAATAACTAGATTGGCCATGCGGCGCACAGCCCCCTAAATTCCCTACCTAGTGCTTATCCCACAATATTACCTGAGGGTCATTCTTCAAGAAGCTGGAGCCATGCATCAGTAGCCGTCTCTCCCCCGAATTTTCTAGTCCGATATAAATGGCTACATGTCACCCCGAAATCGAATAGTTCCTAAAAGCCCTAAGTCCGCCTTCGACATTAACAAAACGACTTTCAGTTCTTATCTGTCATGCTGCTTCTCAGTGTCCTCTTATTGCTCGCTTTAGCCACCCGTTCCTCAAAAGCAACGGGAGCAAATTCAACTTTGTCTGATAATGGAAGACTCGCACCTCTGAAAAGAGCAATAACTGCTCACCCTAGCTCACTCGTCGTGGAGTATTACGAAGCCGGGCCCTCTAGCGGCGAGACTGTGCTTTTAGTTCACGGATTTCCCTATTCAATTGATGCTTTCGTTTCAGTCGTACCACTACTTGTCAACCAAGGCTATCGAGTCATTGTGCCTTACCTTCGCGGCTTTGGTGGAACCAGATTCCTCTATCCACACACTCCACGCAGTGCCGAACAGGCTGCTTTGGGGTACGATATTATTGCATTGATGGATGCCATTCATCTCGACACCGCAATATGCGCTGGGTATGACTGGGGCTCTGTTGCTGTGAACGTCGCAACAGCATTATGGCCCGAAAGATGCACTCGCATGGTGGCGGCCAACAGCTATCTTATCCAGAACCGTTCCACAGCCTGGCAGCCCAGTGATCCCAACTCGGAGGCTACAAAATGGTATTACTACCTTTTTCTCACTCCGCGAGGGGCGGCAGGTCTTGCAGAAACACCCAAAAGATGGATAGAGACGCTATGGAAGAAGAATTCTATTGGATGGAATTTTACCGAAGAATATCTAGACCTAACGGTCACTTCCTTGTTCAATCCAGATTTTGTTGACATTGCGGTCAATTTCTACCGGAACAGACTTTTATATGCGCCTGGTGATCCAGCATTCGCTGATTTGGCAAATAAGCTAGACGATCAGCCTCTCATCGCTGTTCCGTCTGTGACCCTGGATCCCGAGAATAGTGTCGCCTTAACGCCAAGTAACGAATCAGCAACGGCAAAACATTTTACAGGGCCACGCTGTCATTATCTGATCCCTGGTGTCGGGGAAAATATACCATACCAGGCACCCAACGCGTTTGCCCGTGCGATTATGGAAGTCTCGCGTCTGAGTGCTTCAAATACCAACTGTGAAGCTATCTTTTAGTCCTATGTTTTTTCTATGTCATCGCAGTGTCTGTTGTCACATCATGGGTCTCGCAATAGTCGTGCGAACACGCCTAGGATGATACAATTGCTGCCCTTTGAAAAAGGATTACAAGGTGGACAATTGCGATGCTGATAGGTCATGGTGAAATGGCAGAGCAGTTGACTCCTCGCTCTTATTATCCCGATACAATTCATGTAACTGGCTAGTGCTGCTCATTGGGGTCTGTCTTGTTGCTTGATATAGAAATTCAAGTTAGTTATTACGAGATATATAAGCCTCTTACCCACACCAAGCGTTTTTGAACCAACACCCCATCCCCCAAGACTTCAACCCCGCAATTTGCAGCAAAGGACATCTTTTTCTTGGCTTTCCTTTTTTTTGTTAGTATCCAAAATGAGTAATGCAGAAACTACTTCTTGTAACAGGGACGACGACAATAGGCACAAGTCACTGAACATCACGTGCTTTCAGAATGAACTACCTGCCGGTTGCTATACTCTGACCGGCCTTCATTCCTCATTCGATTGATACAATAAACAAGTATTCATCTAATCGCTGTCTCATCCACCACAAGATCCGTAGTGCTCTATACCCTTTCCGTCCGCTTTGCCCCATCCTCCGTCTGCGGCTTCTTCCTTATATCTACCCAACCCATGAACCACGAGAAGACAAAGGAAATCCCACAAATCCCCGTGGCGAAGTAGAAAATCCGATCGATACTCTTTGAATACGTCAGTAGGACTCCCCCCAGCAGATCGGCCGGAATCACAAATATATTAAATGCGTGCTGTCCGAGGTGTGTTTTGCATGATAAGAGCATGTTCCAGATATTTACCTGATTTCGCACTGCGTAAAGACAGCGGAGACGCTTTTGCTTAATATGTTTCCTAAAGTATCCATAGCTATCCCCACTAAGAGTTATTCCCTGGTTCTACCTGCCCTATTATCCGGACTCCTGAATCTACCCTCATTCACTAGATAGATAGAGGAGGGAATAGTGCTGACCTTGAACAGTGGGAATCAACCAGCACCTCCCCTGGAGCTTAACCACTCCCTGGAGCGTGGCTACCTTGTGAGCGATTACCCGGTTCATAGGAACTCAAGATTAAATTATGTTCTTTGCACTAAGTGCTTGAACTAATCCGCTGATTCCATGTCATAGTAATGGTAGAACCCCAGTGACATGTCGTTACAAGAACGAAAGTAACTCTGGCTCTGAGCTCAACCATATCACGCTGTAGCAGCCAGTATTTCCTGTATATTCCATCATGTCAACTAAAATGCTCCCTCCGCATTCAAAACACCTTGAAAAGCTTTTTGTCGGTGTAGAGCCACCTGGATAGCAGGACAATCGCCGACCCTGCAACGCACATAACACCCCCAAAGATCTCCACGTCCAGCCAGCCGTTGGACGCATTTTGCAGGATGGCCCCACCGATGGGCGCCATAGTGAGGGCGGGTATCGAAATGGCGAAGAAGACGATACCAAGCCGGTAGCCCATCTCGGGCGGAGGGGACACTGAGATAGGAAGGGCGCCGGATAGACCAATAAAGGCTCCGGAGGCAAAGCCAAACATGATGGCGAAGCCGATGGCGATGGACGAGCGCTTGGCTGGGATCCAGACTGCGAACTCGGAAATGCCAGACAGAGTACAGGCGATGATGAACATATTCCATCTTCCGATTTTATCAGCACCATAGCCAGCCGCCAGACGACCGAAAAGACTATGCAAAACCCGTCAGCATTGCGTGACATTTTGGGTAGTGACAGTGGGGATATCGGTCTACCTTGCAGCATTGAAGATGGCGACCAAGTACTGAGACATCTCCTCTGACATGTGCGCCTCCTGAAAGCCCTGTACAGCGAGATAGTCGATGGGAATGAAGATACCGTAGGTCAGGACGAAGATGCCCAGCAGCAACATCACAAACGGGAACTCTATAAAGGGTGCAGCAAAGCGACCGGTAGGCATTTTCTTCGGCACTGGCTTGGTTCTTGGGCGAACCGTGACAATTGCAATGACCTGCAGGGCAAGGATAAGGAAGGCGGCTGTCCTCATGGCCCAGGGGTACCCGGTACTCCGGATCATGCGACTGATCATGATGGGGAAGATGACTCCGCCGACTGACGACCCTGTCACCATGATGCCCATGGCGGCTCCACGCTTCTTAGAAAACCAGGTCGAAACACAGGCGAGTGCTTCATCGCGCAGGACATCTGTCAGCATGAGCCACTTAAGGGACAAAGAATAGGTTGAGCCTGCCTGGAGAATATAAACATGCGACACCGACGGCGCTGCATACTCCTTGGGACAAGATGAACTGGTAGTATGTCTTCGCCAATGAGGCCATCATCAGCCCGAAGACGTGGAAAAGCGTGCCGCCAATGATGAGCGGCCTCGGTCCATAGTTGTCAAATATGATGCCCACAATAGGCCCTAAGGCGAACAGGAAGAACAACTGGAGTGACGGAATCCAAGCAATGGTGCTGCTGGAGTAGTCTTTTAGAGGGCCTGTCTCGTAGTACTGTTGGAAGCTGCCCACACCTGAAGGAAGACGGGTACTATTAGCCCATCACGTCGCTGCTTGATATTCCATCACAAGAGGCTACAATGACACTGGGAAGAGGCCGAATACATACTATTGGTCCAACCCGGGCTGGAAAAAGAGCAACACCACGCGCCTAAAACGACCAACCATCCAGTGAGACCGCCATCGGGGGAGCTGGTGTCGTCCAATTTGGTTGCGTCACCTGGCTTGTCACTGGGAATTGACACCCCAGCCTTTTCAGGGTCGGCCTTCAGGTCTTGCTGCTCATGCATGGGACTGGTGTTGTCAGTGCTGGCTGTGCTGGCCATGGCTGGACGCAATTTGAAAGAATGCACGCGACTAGTCAAGTCCGAGAGCTACAGCCTTCAGAGCGGATGATTGTGTACAGAGTGCTATATACCTACGGAGTACCTTACAAGTAGATGTTGTCAGCGGCGGAGACTGATTGCCTAAACGGGTAATCCGATCACCGTGAGGGCGGATGATGAGTGGAGATAAGCGGAGGGTCATGCAACCTGTGGTTGGCCATGATCAATAATCCTCCGCCTCCGCGTTCATCCTCCGCCGGGAGTATTGAATAAGCCGCTCACCCTCTCTTTGTATCATCTCATCTCGTCTTCTACCTCTAGCCTTTTCATCGTCCGCATAATGGCCCCTCCTGATGGATATGCGGTCTTCCTCCGCCCCCATCCTGGCCGCCGTCGTGACAAGCGGCAGCTTTCTTGCAGTTCTTGCCGCCAGCGAAAGTGCGTTTCGTCCGCCTTGCTCCGCAGATATTCCCGCCCCGCAACCGATAGAGCTAATGCAGTGACTAGACGAAAATGTGACCGGCAAAAGCCTTGCTCCTATTGCGTTGTAGGTTATGCGGTTTTGTATTATCATTATCATTATCATTATTTTCTAGAAAAAAAAATCCGAGTTTTTGAGATTGTTGGAAGGATGGTAGTGAAGCTAACCACATCATACGATGCCCAGCAACACCACCTCGAACAGATGTGTACTTACGCTGACTTGCCATCGCTGTCCCCTTCGTGCAGAACACTGCACGAAGACTCCACCACTACTGAACGCTTTGGCGAGTATAGCAGCCCATCTCTCAACGGGGTAGGCGGGCTCGCAACGCCGAGCATTTCCGCTTCCGCTCCGTCGCTAGACTCTACGGATTTGCATTTATCCAGGACCGGGACTGGCTTTAAAGAACCCACCCACTGGACCTCTGTATTAAGCGGAGTGACAGAGACGAAAGATCAATCTGCATCCGATGAAGGATCGTCACCCCTCGAGCAGAATGTCCTCCTCTTTGCGGGTTGCCAGCACGCCGCTGACCAAGAGCTCCTCAATTCAATGCCGCCACGGAGAGAGTGCGACAGCTTAGTCGCATTTTACTTTCGAGCTCAGGAGTATCGATGTAAGTCTGCAGCTGACGGGAGAGAGAGCGCACTCAAGCATCCCTGCTGACACTGGATCTCAACAGCTGTCATACATCCGACTGAGTTTTTGAAGAGGGTAAGTGCTCACACATACAAGTAAGACAGGAGCGACCGCTAACCTCTCAAATCAGTATAACGCATTTTGGGAGAATCCTAGTGTTGCGTCTGTCTCCTGGATCGGCCTGCTCTATAGCATCTTCTGCCTCACAAGTCAAGTCCAGAGCCAGGAGCCCGGCTTATGGAGACCCCAGAACAGCGGATCGTTGGTCTGGTCACCCACAACCTTGCATAAGATACTGGTCTATCGAGAAAGGGTTGTCCAGTGCCTTGTTCGATCCCAGTTCGCCAAAGGAGGTCCTGATATCATAGAAACCCTTGTTCACTACCTTTTGATCGAGAGCTACTTGAACAGTGACTCCAACACTGGGGTCTGGCTCCTGATGGGCAACATTGTCCAAATTGGTACGTCCATTCTTCTCCGTCATGTCTAAGGAAGGCGGCTCATGGGCACTGAAACAGCCGTCCGTATGGGCTACCATCGAGACCCACAGCACTTCAAGTCCCTATCCCCTTATCAGGGCGAGATGAGGCGCCGGATGTGGGCTATGATATACTCACTCGACATCGGGTTCTCAACGCGGTTGGGCCTTCCGAGTAGCATCAAGCACTCCCTCAGCGACACCCGACCGCCACGGAACCTTCAGGATCGCGACTTTGATGCAAGGTCGACAGAATTGCCGGCAGACAGACCCATCGAGGAACTTACCTCAAGCACCGTGCTCATCGCCAAGCTTCATGTCGCCACCAGTATCGGCGCCATAACAGACTTGGTCTGCAATCCTCTGCCTTTATCCTATGAGGACCTCATCACGGTGAACTCCGAACTAGACTCGACATATGCGACCATTCCCGATCCTTGCAAATTTCGGCCCATGGCCGAATCTCTCTTGGACTCTCCAAGTGTGGTATTTCAGGTGAGTGCCACAGCTTACCGATAAAGGGTATCCGGGAATGCTGACGAGCTCTTTGTCCACAACAGCGGATCAACTTCTACATGCATTACCAAAGAGCCAAAATTCTCATCAACTGGAAGTTCCTCGGGACCTCAAAGGATAACAATGGCAGCAGTCAATGTCGGCATATCGTGATTGAGGCAGCCTCGGAGATCATGCGCCTGCAGCACCGCATGGCGGAAGATTTTGACGTCTTGGATGCATCCCGCCCTACTGGTCTGGTCGATTCGTGCTTCATCAACAACGGGTACTTTTTAGCCTCCAGTATCGCGTGTTTCGTCGTACAGCACCGCAAGGACTGGCTGTCGGCCCCGGCCCTGTCGGAAGTGCGAAGTCTGCTGGAAAAGAGTCTAGCCATTTGGAGTCGCACAAACGAGTTGTCGAATGAAGCGAACAAAGTACTGGCGGCTCTGCGGATCGTTCTCGGAAAAGCGAAGGAGCCCACCACACACTCCACAATGGACGTAGACGGAGGTAAAGATCCAAAAATCACCGCAGGAGTCGAAAGGGTCTGAATCTAAGTAAGCTTGTTGACGCTGTCCCAGACATTACCTCGTTTTTCGACGAGCTGCCTTTGATAATGACAGACCTCGATCCCGCGGCGTTTCCATCATTGCCCTCGATTCCCATGATCGACTACTGGCCGCCTGTTGATAGAAGCATTTAGGTCTTTAGCTGTCGGAATGGGTGACAGCCCACGCGCGTGTCCAGTGGACTGCCACTTTACGCTTCAACTCATCATCACTTTCTGCGCTGTTCGATCCCACCGTCCACTACCATCGGCTGCTGCGTCTCTGCCATCATATGCGCGAGGGCACCGAGATGACCATAACTCTCGCGCCTATGGCTTTCAGCTGTGTTCTGCCCATGCGAGCCAGCGGACAAGCATTCCAGTCTCCGCACTCATCTCCAGGGCCAACTTGGGTGCTGGGGCCAACAGGTGCTAGGGCCGCAGCACGTGGTGCTCTTTCTATCAGTTCGCCAAGAACATCTCCAGGATGCATAATCGTGTTGGCTCTGGTCTAAATACACAGCTGACCATCTCTAAAGTGTCACGTCGACGTATATGTCCCCTTTGGTCAAGATCTGTGCCGCTTTGATTTCGAGGTCGATCTTGAGGACGAATATATGTGTGCCTTTGGGTCTTTGCCATTTTTGACCGGGAAGACTCCAGGCAAAAAAACGTCCATCGTAGGATAGACCCTGTGATATTCGATTGATCAGGGCTAGACAGTTCACGTCGAAGCTTCCCCTCCAGAATGATGAGGAACGTTGAGCTCATCTGAGCCGTTTCAAATCTACGGTGCCATCATTTACCTAGCCAAGCAGTGCTTCTCTGTGAGGGTCTCACGTATACGTAGAGTTGGATAGTGTCTCGAAATGAACTACAGTATTAAGAACAGCTACAGTTGACTCTAGATACAAGACGTACTGCGAGGAAGCAAGACAAAGGAGAGCTTGCTCGCGTTCAGGGGAACCCAGATAAGCTACATGTGTCCGTCACTCCGTATATCCTCCGCCTTCTTGGCAAATCCTGGGATAAATCGTCGGCAGAAGTTCGCGAATCCGAGAAAACCCTGGACATGCTTGACGTTCCGAGGGGTCGGCCACTCCGCCATGGCACTGACCTTCCTACGGTCCATCCGAATTCTGTCAGTGGTCACAATGAGGCAGTGCAAAAGATGTCAAGATACTCACTCGCCTAGAACATCGTTGACGTAGTGTTGGAAAGAAGCAGGGCCATTGGGCAGCCCGAAAGGCATCACTAAGTACTCGAACAATTCGTATCTCGTCCGGAAAGGAGTCTTCCATTCGTCTCCGTTGGCGATGCGGAGACGATGAAAGCCGCAATAATATCCAGCTTGGTATAGTACTGAGCTCCGCAGAGCTGATCCAGTGTCTCCCGAGTCAGTAGAATCGGGTGCCGATTTTTTACCATCAGGGCATTGAGGGCTGGGTAGTCGACGCAGAATTGTAGCCCGCTTCCCGGCTTGCGAACGAACAACACCGGGGACGCGGCTGGTGACCGCGAGGCTCGAATGAATTCTTTTCCTAAATTTTCTTCCAAGTATTCCCGTAGGACGAGCTTTCTCCCTCGGTTCAATCGTCTCTTTCGGAGCCAGCTCCTTCTCAATATCCTTTAGGGCACGCAGCAAATATAGTGAACTTTTGGGGGGCCTTCCTTGCGTTGCTAGTCATGTAAAGGAGCGGCGAGTCCCTGATTGTGCAACCGTCAAGCGTGGATGTCGTTTCCATCGTTTTCGTGGGATCTTTTGTTCGGTCCGCCCTGGCGACTCCAGGTATATATCTCGACTCATTGTTGATAGATGTGACAGCTGCGAAAGAAGACATCCCATCCGTCGACCGACATTAGAAGCTGAGCAGAGGGTGCTTCTTGGGAAGGTAGGTCACCGATAGGATTGTTATTTACGGTTGACTGTGAGCTTTACTGCATGATGAAAAATATTACGTAGAACCGGGTTCAGAAAAGCATGCGATGGTGACAGCAGATAGCAGAGTCTCTCTGTCTACTCTCTCCCTTCCCCGGTATCAGTCCTGGGCAGTCCCTCACACACAGCCACCTACTCTTGATAACTGTAGCAAGCGCCCTTCCCAGCCGCATGACAGCAGTCTTTAAACCCGCCCTTCTTTTCCCAGTCGTCCCACTCATCCGTACTTTGATACCACTTTCCATAAGCTTGCCGATAGTTGTCCCATTTTAATTTATGTCCGCAGTCGTAGGTCGGATAAACTCCATTCCACGGCTTTCCCTCATTCTCACACGTAGTAGTAGACTTGCCACACCAATACCACACATGATTGAAGGCGTGGGCCTGAGATGCCAAAATTGCAATAATGGCAGCGGTAGTTATCGGCTTCATTGTATTGACTTTCAGAAGGACTTGCCAAAGAAAACGGCTTCAGAGACTGACCTACTTCGTTAGCTGAGAGTAGATAAGTATATAATAGTTGATTAAGAGACTCACACTTATGTCGTGCCACACAATCGCAGGTGATGTATAGGAATGGATGCAGACTCAATGCTCAAAGAGACTCGACAATGAGGAAGCGAGAATATCGCAACAGCGCTGGTGTTTAATACAAAACACCACCCCTTTTATGGGCCTGCTTACACACGCGGTTACAAGCAGACAAGTGTTCCGCAGCTGCCATTGGGCAATTCCCAGTCCTTGATGTTAAACTTCGGATGTTATACTAAAAATGGCGGGATACGAGAATGCAACCTCGGATAAATCCCGCTATTTGCCTATGAATAGCAGCATTCGGCGAGGGAACACGACGAAGTGGGCTGCGCAATACGAGGATATGAAAATGTCAATGTATAAGTACACCGCTTTTCCACGAGGGTCTCTGATGGTAGAGACACCGTTAGCTAACAAGAATACAAGATGAAGTTCCTCGGTTTCGCAGTTGCCTTCCTCCCCCTCCTGGCCACCGCTGCCCCTGTCGCGGACGCTGAAGCCGAAGCACATGGGGAGCTGGACCTTGAAAAGCGCGCATCAGCACAGACTTGCAAAATTGTCAATGTCGACCATACTGTCAACTGCCGGTACGATGCGAAGTTAGACGCAGGCGCAATCTTTGGGTTTCCCAAAGGAGATAGACTCACCTTTGCGTGCTGGAAGCATGGCGATTGCTTCAATGGGGTTTGGTAGGTTTGATACTGAATCATGACGAGCTGCATACTAATGGGAGTAGCTCCTGGGATCAAGTTACATATCTGGGAACGACGTGCTACGTCAACGGGTACTTTACAGATAGTAATTGCTCGAGCAGTACGTCACTTCTTGCTGGCTTCTGGACATGACTAATTATGCTAGAAAAACTCCCCAAATGCAAGTAGACTGTGGCAGTCCTCGATGTCGGTGTGATATGCTTAGGGTGTTCTTGGAGGTTCTCAGGTTATGAACTTTGGAACTGGGTCGAGTCGCGGTTCTATCAGGTTCAACTCGGGTCCGAACCTGATGGACCCTGAATTGCATAATCTTGGAAGCATTTTCACGCTTTAGCTGCATAAGAATCCGAATCGCCATGCGTAATATACACCGTGTCGTGCGTTTTATCTTCATAC
>NT_165936.1:292859-555002 GCF_000149615.1 Aspergillus terreus NIH2624
AGGCCAAGGAATGTATTAATATAAGTAGGAAAAAGTGAGTCCTAATCTCCGGAAAGACGTCACGACATCCATGAGCTAGCATTGAAAGGTGTCATCTACCGCTCGGTCGGAAGGAAATTCTCACAATTTCACTTTTTCGGAGGGCGTCTGGACACGTAGGACTCCCTGGGCATAAACTGGTCAGACTTTCAGGCGTGAACAGCACAAGCAAACTTTGGCAGCCGAGAGGGGAGGAGAAGGAAGAAGTCATGAATACCTCCTGGACACATGTGGCCAGCAAGATCCCCTCAGAGGACCAAATCCTCTGAATCACCAGCGCACGATCGTTCCCGGCCCACGGGCTCTCTCTTTCGGAGCACATCCACTCGTCTGCCCGCACCGCGTCGGGGTGGTGGAAGTAAATCGTATGATTCAAACTAGCTGCCATGGCCATTTTGGTCCCGAAAGTCTGACCGGGCGCGTCATATATCTGTACTGCAGCGCCAATGAAATATGCGTCGGACATGTATGACAGCGCCGCAAGTTGGACCCGAGAACCCGTTTGTTGTATGGGTTCTTTAGCTCGCATCCAGTATCGGATCTGAGTGTTGACCAGGTCGTGGGACCTTTCTGTTGATCCGTATTAGATGTAAACAGGAGTAAAGAGTAAGCAAGCTCCAAGCACGGCTCGGCCCAGGGAAAGACCCACGGTTCAGGACTTCTCCCCAGCGCGTCTCAAACGGCCCATCTACCCCCTTCCCGTCCATCTCAGCTTGATCGGGTAGCGTCAACCCCTCGGGCATTTTTCGCCCGTGTCCGAGCCTTCCTGCCTCGTCACTGTCGCTGCTCTTACTATATGTTCCCGCCCGCACGAAGTTGACGATGGCTGTTGAGATCACTTTGGCCTCCTGGGTGGCGTGGACGGTCCTTGTGAGGAAGCTTTTCCCATCGCGGGTTCGCTCAACCCGATATTGGATCGGTTGTTTTGGATTGGCGGGGCTTATGAAGCTGCAGTGGAGAGAATGGGCGACACAGTCGCTTGGGATGGTCTTTTGAGCGGCCACAAGACAGTGGGCGACAGTCGATCCGCCGTAGACTCCATAACCGCCCACAAAGCTCCATAGTGGTTGAGCGTTGGTATAGGTGTCCTGAAGACAAAATTCAGCATTTTGGACAGAGAGATGACCAGGTAACAAGCAAGAGAAATCATTGGAGAGAGGCATACCAATTGCGAAGATACTGTTGTCAGGTCGACAGCCTTTTCTATGGGGATGGTATAGCTGTCCATTGGTTCTGATTCGATAAATGTGCTAATCGGATGGTGCCGAGTGGTTTAGCGAAGATTAAAGGCTGCGGGGATGAACAAGCAGTCTTTATACCTTGGAACACTGTCAGTGGACAAGGTGAACAAGGGTGAAATGACACTGCTTACATCCTCTGGGAACTCCTGTGATTGGTAGTTGATGCCCCTCTCCCCTGGCAAGATATATAATCTACCTTTACCTATCAAACTTATGGTTGTAATGCATGTCAATATGTAAAATATAATAATAGGTACCTGCCTACGGAGTACCTATCCACTTTCCGGACATGTACTACTAGGTAGTTAAATAGCGCACTCCCCGACCAGTTTTTCTAGATCCCTCCCTCCTTCTGTCATCGTCTGTTTATCTCCAACCGTTTCACAAACTCGTCCGTAGTCGCCCAGTTGCATATTGTTCTTCAAACTTGATGAGCACATAGGAACGTAGGGTGTGGAACGCAGCAATCTCCGTCTTCTCGGCCGCTCTTGACCCAGACGCCGGCCAATAAGTAGTTAGATGGGTGACCACCAGCGAATCCCAGCTCTTGTATGTCTTTTTATTTTGCTCCTGGCTGGACTCGCCTAGGGCTCGAAGGAGACATGGACAGATAGAAAATGTTCAAATGGTCAGGTTGCGGCGAGTGGAAGGTGAATCCTGATACCTCGGCACCACTTGAAATAAACAGGTCAAAGGTCATAGTATAATCAATAGCAGCTTGTCTGTTGCAGTGTCAACAGAGTGCCTCACGCATATTCTACCTGGTTGAGGAAGCGCTACGAGACTGGATGGGTGTAGCCTACGGTCCTCGTTCACAATCAACAACCAACAGTCCCGATACGTTCGAGTAGTTGCTGAATCTGGACGACTCCCTCGGGCAGACTGTCCCCAAAGCCGTGACGATCAAGCAGGTACAATAAAAATGCATAAAGGACAAATTCCATAACCTGAAATTCCTAAATTATCGTGGCTGGCACGCATCCTACTTCCCAGCTAGCCTCAGTGCCCCACCCCAGCTGGAACAAAAAGCTGACCTTTGCCTAACAAATTCACATGCCATTGCGCAGGTTATCGTATTGCGACAGCGGGTAGCTTAATTCATTCTGAGTCTGTTCAAAGGCTCCAGCGCCTCCGAGTGCATTTACTACCTGACAGGATATTAGAAATGGACCAGCAAATAGATCAGCTTTGTACTTGCCGTGGTAACCAGACTCCCGCTTCCGGTCTTATCGCTGCTGCTGTCCCACCACATGGCGCCTCCCAATCCTAAGGATTGAATATAGCCAGACTTCATAGTCGCCACTTGAGGATTGTCATAGCTGATCAAAAATTTGTTCGTCGCGTCGTAACTGTAGCTCGCCATGATATTTGGAATGACATATTCCGTAGCGCCAGCTTGAGGGAGTGCCTTGTAGTCCCACACTCCATTCTCCCAGCTGCCCTGGCCAACTCCGTTATATGGCTTGCCAAGTCCGTCGGTACTGGCGAAGGAGCGACCGTAGAGGGGCATGCCCAGTACGATTTTGTTTGCGGGGACTCCACCGGCACGGTACAGATCGATTGCGGTCTGGGTGTTGAACTCCGTAGAGATTGGGTTGGAGGTGTCGTTGTAGACGTTGGCCTGATGCCCGGCGACAGAGGACCAGCTTCCCGCGTAGTCGTAGGCCATGAGGTTCCAGAAGTCCAGTTGCTGATCCATGTCTTTGAGGTGAAGGACCTTGATCTTATCAGGACCTATTTAAATCAGATGGGTTCAAGGGGTAGTATCAGGGCATTGTCTACTAACCAGCTGGAGAAGCTACAGTGAGAAGGAAGTGCTGTCCACCCGCATTCGTAGCACTGTAACTGTCAAGTGCCTGGTAGGATTAGTGACATATCCGTCAAGAGTCACGTTCAAAAGCACATACGGCTCTCACTTCCTTGAGCAACTGCACAAAGTCGCTCGCCTGCTGGTCATTTTCCGGATACTAAGCTAGTTAGCGAGCGCCAAGGTTGGATCCCGGCATCACCTCACCTCCCAATCAATATCCAGACCATCAAATCCCAAGTCCTGCAGCAGCTTCACAGCGGTCGTTGCAAAATTCTTCCGCCCAGCATCGGTACTCGCCGCCGGAGCAAAATTGGGAGAATATGTCCACCCTCCAATAGACAAGAGAACCTTGAGGTTACGGTTCTGCTTCTTCAAGAGATATAGCTGCTTGATACAGCCGTAGACATTGTTGCCAGAATCATTCCAGGAGTCAGTCGGATAATGCTTCTCAATGTCTGCCCAAGAGTCTGTCATGTAGACTTCGCCGGTTTCAGGACGCACGTTGGCAAAGGCGTAGAGGACGTGCGTCAGCTGCTGGACAGGCAAGTCCTGAGGGTTATGGTTGCGCCCATAAATCGCCTAGATAGTTAGTGCCAATCGAGTACCGAGTAGGATGGAAACATATATAATACTAACCCAGTTCACAAAGTAAATGACGGACCTATATCCGGAGGTAGCGCGCGCCTCGATATCAGTAGTGCCAGCATTGCGATTCCACATCACTGCTGCATCGACACAGAGACCGCCGAGCAGGAGGGCGAACTTAACGATGGTGGAAGATGCAAAGCGCATAGTTGTTGTTCAGTCGAGCTTATAGATGTGTGGGCTTGTCGAATGCAGTCGTGTTGTTGCCCGGAAATACCGCGAGATACACTTCCTATTTATCTCTGAAGCTCATCATCAGGCACGTCTTCATCGCTACTTTCATCCAGGACATCTACAACTCTCCATCGTCACAGTGTCGCTTTCTTCTCAAGTCACATCACCGCGTTGTAGAGATAGGTACGCCAGGATCCCATCAAGGGTAACCCTGATGGCAGTGTGTCACAAGGTCAAGGATCCCAGATCGGATAGAAGATAAGGATAATCTAGTGAAGAATCAATGTTCCGGTGATCCGGCGGCCACAGACCTTGCAGTATCCTCGAGTCACAGGCCAAGTTTCATGTACCTGACCATCCTGCATGCGACATGAGTAGTTGCATGTGGACGGGGCTTATCTGCCCAATGGGAGAATCACTTTGTGCACAAAGGCAATGTGACTCCCCGCGTGGAGGGCTGCCAAGGCGCTTAGTTGCATGAGGGTGTCCTGAATCTCCTGGCCGATGTAACTACAGGAAGACGTGTATATTGAATCGTGCACTCTTCCTGTTTATCAATTCGTTGTTTGCTTAGTTGGAGGCGGTCTTCAGCATCTGAAAAGGATGCATACTTCTATACGATGTAGCTGTGGCAGCCGATCCCAAAGAGATGCCACTCTCACTTTGAATTTCGTGCAACTGCGCAGCTGGACATGCGACATCAACAATTATATCTCATCAAGTCTTTACTATTGTAATATGTGCGATGCCCTCAAAATGTAGCAGGCTTTTTTTGCAGATAGGCTAGTATTGGACTCGTGATTTCCCCTCACCCAAACACAATCCAGGGTCATACCCCTCATATCGCTCTTAGTGCAGTCGTTCGATGCCTACTTTTGCTGTTGCAATCAGAAAGGTAATACCATATAGCTTTATTTAACGTATCTTTTCTGTATAGGAAGAGCCAATAATGTCTCTAGTGGTGCTATATGAAGATTTTATAGTGGTATGCACTTGCCGAGTCCTTCAAGCTTTGACACATCTCTCTAATGGTCCACGGTGGTACCATGTAGGTCATTAATACACAGAGAATACGTCTCACACGCCCTGGATCGGCGCAGAGTTACTAGCAAGTACTTCTCAGCATTACATGATAATTCGAGAATACTCTCCTTGGCTGAGAGAACGTGTTAACCTAAGGCCCCTTCATTCCATACAAATAGCTTTCGAACCCTCGTTGGTAGCCTTAGGAATGACGGAAAACCCGAGGGTAGACGTACTAATTCTAACAATGTTGCCTATCTAGAGCCAAACCTTAGTGCTGAAGCTAGCCGTTGAAGCAGGTCTCAACCAAAAGGTAGCGAACAAGCGTTTTTATAATGTCAGGGCCCCCTCTGGTAGACCGAGATCGAACAAAGCACTGAATAACATTTTCTCGATAGGTCAGTATCTTGATAGTGCACATAGGGACGCTGTTGATGACGCTATGTCTGAATATCCATAGGTCTCTTTGACTGCTGAATGATGAGTCAGGCCGTCGTCGAGCGTCGCATTATCTACATATCCGGCCAAATCCGGTGGCATAGTGGGGGAACCGCTTGCTCTCTGAACTTCTCTGTGGATAAGACACCCAGACTGTGGCTAACTTGGATTTGCCTAGGCATGCAAAACCGCTTGTGTAGATACTTCCTAGGGTAAATAACTCTTTCCCTACATATTTGACCATTTTACTTGATTATTTCTATTCAATATTTATATTACTCATACACGATCCATTTCATCGGCTTTTCTATTTATGTTGGGCTTTGTACCGCATATTGTTCTTTTGTCAGTAAAATTTCTATGCCTAAAGACATAGTCAGGTATCACAAACTGCAGCACTTACTTCTATGTCACCTAGCCTACTCACTGCGGACTTCTAGGCAACTATTATTTAGTAAAGACCACAGCATACATTAGGCCTGTCTGTGCCGTCTTTGACGACATCCCAGGCTAACCTTGACTACTTTAACTAGTTTCAAAAAAAAAAAAAAAAAAAAAAAAAAGGAGAAAGGAGAAAGAAGAAGAAAAGGCAACACCTCTTGCTCAATTATCCGATCAAACTGTGGTGAATTATTATGGAAGATTAACCACTCCTAGCGTCAGATATATTGTCCGGCGAAGAGATAACCCGCACACCTTCACTTGCGCGGCACACTCAGAGAATTAAGATTTGACAATTTATGCTGCTGTGCTTTTCGCTCGCTCTCTACGAAAGTATTCGTCTCGGGACAAGGACGTAGGGTCACAGTAGAGTTTGCCAGTGAGACTGGTAACTCGTAGCGCCAATCGTTCCCGATTATTAAGATCGCTAGGCTGGATATTAGAATGTCGTCTATTCTTTTTCAGCCAGGGATACCAAACATACTAGGTGCCAGCGTGGAGGACAGTCCGACTATATTAGAGTCTGTTAGCACTGTGATGAAGAATAACATCTAATGTACGGGAGACGGCATACTTATCCCAAATGACAACATCATCAGTCTCCCACCGATGGCGGTACTGTAAATCATGATTGTCTGTGATAAGCTTCAAGACTAACCGGTTATCAGCATAAGGACTCAATATGACGATTTAGGTAAGGCCCCTTGGGAAGGGCTTTTCACGTACAGTATGCCTTCATCAGCTCATGTTCATAGTCGGTAACTTCATTGATCTTTCCGTTGGCGCGCATCGAAATTGGACTAAAACCCCATAGTGCTTTCCATCCAGTAACTGGATTTGTGACAACTAATGGGCTGCGCATTTTCAGACTTGCCCATTTATTAAAGAAGGGGTTGGGGCGGTGGCTTACTGTCTTGCTTCAAAGTGGCCACCTACGTTGTCGGGATGGCCGCGGGGTCCCAACCAAAGCTTGATCCCTTTATCTGCAAGGGGCATAATATCCGGCTCATGATGCGTAGCTTCATTGCGTTGCGAGTTAGCTTTAACTCTCAATATGCGTGGGCAGGCATACAAGATAAGGAATCAGCCATTCTCTGCCACGGCTCTGACAATCGGTCATACGCTCCATAACAGGAGCCAAAAAGGGTATCACCTCCGGTTCTTGGAGTCTTCACCATTTTCATTGCAATATAGTCCGATGGGATATTCTCGTATGAAGTACTTTTCCAGGTTTAGTCTAAGAATGCAGGAGGAAGAACGCGCGGAACTTACTCCGCATGCCAACCCCGGCTGGCAAACTGCTTCTGCTTTGTGTTCAGATAGTCGTCGAATTTGTCGCGATTATGCTAGATGCGTGAAATGTTAATATGTAACACTGTTAATGACCTATACACTGCGACATACTTCAGAGGACACGACGTAAACTTCAGGGTCAGAGAAGACTGGGTCGTCGCCCAGACACAAATTGACGTCCGGGTGTATCGGGGTAACATGCAGCTTCCCTTCTTTAGGCTTTCCTGTCAATTCTCCCATTCGTTGTATAAGGTATTTGAGTTGGTGTACTTCAATGTCCTGGCGACGCAGGACGACCACACCGCGCTCGGAGGCTGAATTCCTTATTAGTGCCGGTTCTTTTCACGTAGTCCCTAGCTGACTTTGTCTGCTCACCTGTAATCGCCAAATCTTTAATCTTGCTGTCAACAGCAATTATGTCTGACAACTGAATATCAGGGTACTCTCTCCCAAGAGCATTCGTCGCATCGATGTAAGAGTATGTATCCAACGCACCACTGGTGCGCATGCGGGGATGCACCATTATTATGTGTTTGTTGGCCTGGGCTATTCTGTTTGTTATCGGCCCAGAACATATCAAGTAGCGCTCACTTTGGATAGCAGGCTATTTGCTCTTATATCTTTTCCTGTGAGAAAATTTCCAGATGGTACTCTGGAAGCCTGCCTAAGGCAACAATCTACATGTGGAAGTTGTTGTTCTGGTTGTCGATCTGGAACATGCTACTACTACCTACGTGTCAAGCCACATCTACAGCCATATACTACACCTTACATACCACTCAGTAGGTAGGTTGGCCATTTTTGGTAGTGTAATGGTCATTTAGGTTGGCAGTAGGTAAGGTACGGTAGTATCGAGCCACCGCCGGATTTCTTGGCTCAGGCGATCGTCTACCGCATAACTCCTTATCCGCGAACGGTATCCCCATGCCACGCATTCCCAAGCCCGACATTTATCAAACTCAAGCACCAGGTCTGTCGACAGAATCATTTCCCAAGACCTTGGTTTCAGAAACTCACGGTCCATGGCTCAGGCAACTGTGGTTATATCAACCCCTGTGTCATACCTTGCAATACCCACGGGCGATCATCGATGATATTTTGTCACGTCAGCTGTCCGGAGGCCAGGAGGGTTTGAGGTGCATTTAACTCCTTTAAATTTCCTTAAGGCCATGCTTATCCTATAGTTACACCATCGTAGGCATTACTAAACAGACAGAGCTTGCTAGCGCCGATAAGATACACCGATCTGCTACGACAAGATTCTAGATCCAAACATAGCTTCTATGATATCCTGATATCCTTCATCGATGTGATCATTATCGTCGCCTGTATGTAGTATGACTGGCCCAACGTTTCAGCCTGTAAATGGCTTTTGAAAGACAATTGCGAAGAAGAGGACACCCTGAACGACACGGCTTATCGGAATGCCATGAAGACCATCATCTGAAAAATAGAGCTTAAGGAACTGTTCGCAACTGAATTTCCACTGAGTATTATCGTCGATTTAACGAGGATCGAATCCTCAATGTAAGCAGTGCACAGGCCCATGAACTAAGGTTAATCATCCAGTGTCAAGACAGGTTTCAGCTGCGCAATGGTCATTGACCAAGGCAAACTAATGAGGATACTGAATTGCGCTTTTCCCTCTTCGGCGCTTGCTTGTCACCTAGTTATTAGTGCTGAATCATTTCTTCATTGAACTAGACAAGTCTGCATGTATGCCGAGAAAATCCAGTTCTGGATGATCAGATAAGCTTGCCGCTATTGAGAAACCCCAGGAATTCGCCAAGGCTAGTTCATATTCTCATAAACGATGTAATTTAGCTATACAGTTTGTATATAAGTGCTGTAGAGTATGGCCTCCTGGCGGCTTTCTTTTGTAGGCGGGTCGCTGTACCGCCACAATCAGGGTTGCCCATCGCGTACCATTCACAGGCTGGGAGCTGCGCCTATTAGACTTGCTTGTTCTGTTTAACCTGCTGCAGTCGACGGGCCGCGGCAAGTGATGCCGTGGCACTATATCTTTTATGCCTCTGTTGTCTTCCTTCCCTAGTGCTTGGTAGCCCTCGGTGTGGGATCGCTATAGTCTTCCGGCTCTATCCATCGTCGGGCGGGAATGGGGTTAGGACTCCATTGTTGGCCTCGTTGGCTGCCTTGCTAGGGAGGGGCAGCGGCTATCATGATCTCTCTCTTTGTTTACCCCCTCTGCTCGGGCGCTATATAGCTCTACGAGGAAGGGGGTGGAGGCGTTGTTCAGAGTAGAGAATTCTTAGGTTGCCAATTTAGGCCGGTGATACAATTTAGGGGCCCAAAAGAGAAACAAAACCAGCACACAAAAAGAGAAGAACAGTCTCCCACACCTTCTTATTATATCATCAATGGCAGAGTATAAGATTACTCGGTCTGCGGGCAGGCTGCAGAACCATATTCACGCCGTGACTTAGTATGGGCGCATCTGAGACACTGTACAAGGGGTCATCTTGTATATCTAATTTCCTTCCTTCATTTCATGTCCCCTGGCATACCGGACGGAAGTTACAGAAAACAAGAGGTTTCCCGCCGCAGCCTCGACCATCGCGTGGGCATACCGCAGCTGAGGGCGTGTCAGTCCTGCCTCCGTTTCCAATCGGCGAAGGGAATCCTCCATCCTGGCCTCCCAGTCCAGAATTAAGAGCATGGTGATCTCTTTCGCCAGTGAGGAACCCGAGCTTAATACAGTGTCAAGGTAATGCACCGCATTCAAGATACAGGCATTCTCCTCCACCATCGCATGCTTCTCTTTTTCATAAGAGTAGAAATCATTCACAAAAATCATATGGTCGTTCGCCTTGTTGATAATCTCTTTCAGGGGATGAATTTCCTCTGCAGTGAGGCAAAGTCCATTGCCAAACCGGATACCAGTGGAGATAAAGCTATAATTGGAATAAAACTTCGTCAGCAGTAAGATCACTAAACCTCTTGGTAGTGGGGCGTTTACTCTAGCGCAATGTCTTGTCCACGATAGTCCAAAAAGTCCTGCAACCCCTTGAACTCGCTCCGGTTCTGCTCCCGGGTGAAGGAGATGAACGAGGCAAATTCCTCGACAAGTATGCATGCAGCTCCATTATTGTCATTGAGTATCTCGGTATTCAGACCAAACGTCGCATATATTCCCTGCTTCGGGATTGGTATCTCGCGGCGGACAATCTGCACCAAGGTGTCTGTGATCTCGTCAACCACTGTTATGCCCTGGTTGGAGGATCAGCACAAACAACGCCTTGTTGATAGCACTCATGGCTACTGTTTTGGCGCACGTACAGCACGTGTAGGATGATATTCAACGACGTCTAATAGAATAAGTAGGTTAGATGACTAAGTAGAGACAGCGGCATAGCAAGGTATCCTTACCATCCTGAACCCATAGCAACATATACAGCTGAGAAATCAACCGAGAGCGTGCTGGCGATGCGTTTGGTGTCATATAAGCAGCAGCGTTGACGGCTGAGTCAACAATGAGCTGCTCTTTGGGAGTCAGAGCAGGGGAATCATCGACCCGTGTGGTCAGCATGAATCCATCGGGCACAACCTTGCTTTTTTCGGCTTGTAGCCGGCGGATGTTGATTATAAGCTCGATACATGAAGCCTGGGCCTCTTTCCAGTGGCGGCACTGCCTTGCTGCTGGGAATGATGACGGCCATGGAAGCCGAAACGTCGTGGGTTGAATAGAAATAGAGTCAGATAGTTCGTGATGCCCTTCTTCCCTCCCAGTCCCGAGAAAGTGGAAGGCTGGACTGGGGGCGATAGCAGGCATACGAGGGCCTGGGAAATATGCGGATCGAACTGGTATAGCCATGGCAAGAGAATGTAGGGCAACGTTCCCATTACGCGTGTCTACTCTGAAGCTACCAGTCAGATAATTTATAGGCACAGATCAATGGGGGTGGCTCTGCCATGGCAAAACACCCTCCACTAGAGTTAGTGTATGACGAATAATTCAACCAACACCCATGGCCGTACTCAACAAAAAAGAACTACCAGTAAGAAGTCTCGGACGCCTTTTGTACTTTCCTGCTCGTGGAGTCAATTACTCGTTATTGGGTTGGCGAACAGAAAGGGAAATACTGAATTTGAATGTTGCAGAGGATTATGATGCATAACTCCCGATGTAGACATATATCGTCGCCATCAGGAAATTATAGAGCGGCGAAAGAAAGGCTCACGTGCACCATTAGAAATAAAGAGTCTCGGAGTTTAGTTGGATTTTGATAAATCGATACTTAAGGTCTCAATAATAATGCTGTTACAGCCACCATTCAGATTTTGATATGATGAGCACAAGTGGCATTCCTAGGAGCACAATATGGATATCTCTTCTATTCTAGGATGTTGACGTTGCAACAATGCATCTTATCTTACCTAGCAGTCTAGCAGCTGCAGGGCATCGGCAGTACACCTTTTACATCACTCATTTTCCGTATTGGAGTTTAAATGCAGGCTGGCAACGCGAAAGCACCGTTTAGGAATGATCGCGAATGGCGTGAAATTATAAAGTTAATAACAATAATTTTTTGATCGGTAGCGTTGCCAAACTCTGTGCTATGGCACCGGCATACACATCTGGGGCACCAAAAAATATCTTACGGTATTTCATAGGTTGATGATCAGCCGTTACCTGACATATATGCCGATTCTGGAATAATGCACGAGCAGGGTGACGTATGCAGTTTCACTCCGTACTTAAAATTTTCCGGGTCGGGTTGGGTTGGGTTCGGGTCGGATCTCCCGGGTAGTTGCTACGCCACCCGATAGATTAGGTTTATAAAGGATTGGTGTTTTTTGCTAAAACGATAGGAAAAGAAGAATAAAGGTCAGCCCTTAAGAGGTTGGTTCATTAGGTACGCCGTGGTGTGATGAAGCGCAAAACGCCTGCCTATTGCCCGACGAGGATTCTTTTGGAACAATGAACAATGCCGTCGCACTTCCTTGTTCTCCAAAGACACCAATAGGATGCGAACGGCAGTACTTCGGGGATTTTGCCCCGGTTGTGTACCCCGTATAGCTCTAGGTGCGTGCGAGACTTTCCTCGCACGGTTCTGGGGGAGGCTAGATCCGTCCCTTGACAGTCTTTCCGGGAATAACAGGCGTGCACTCGGTGCGGTTGGGTCGGGCAGGTATAAAATAGGACCCGCGCTGGTTGCGGGTTTTTTAATATATAATCTCTACCGGCACCGCAGACACGTGTCTCTAACAGACCGCTGGGCGGGTCACAAAATCTTATAAAGACGCATAACTTTCATAGTATTATGGATATATATATATATTTTAAATGAATTCTACGTATTTGTATAGATTTTATGGATTTTTTAACCTGCGTTGTGGCCCCTAAACCCGCACGGGTCTTACTATCAGGACCGTCTTCTCTACACCGCTGCGGTCCGGATTGAGAACCCTGCCCGGGATTCGGGAAGTAGGAAGGGTTGTACTCCGGAGTGTGGGGCAAGCAACCCCCCGGGGGTCGGCTTCTCGGGCACCGGGGGGTGGGGAAGGTCGAACGCACACCGGAGCATCTTCGGCATTAATCGTCTTTCTCCCCAGGCCATCTCACGGGCCGCAGGCGGTTCCCATCGGGCTTGATCCAGAAGTAGACTGTGGCCGGCATTGTCATCGGCGTTGGAGACCGTTGCCCGAATGACATATGCACCTCCGGCAAGGTTCGCAGGAAGCGATGCCGTTGTCGGGTCTCGTGTGATTTCCGTTCCGTTGATGGAGACGGGGCTTGTAAATACCTGTATGGCATCATACCCCGCAACCGGAAGGCTGGCTAATGTGGGAGTCCCATTGATTGTCTGATGTTTGACCTCTGGCTCCAGACTCTGTTGTCCCTCGAAGTCTCCATAGTAAGGCAGCCATGATAAGACTAGCAGAGAGTGAACCGGAAGTCTCTTCGGTGTAAAGGTGAGAGAACTCGGCAGTGCCATAGAATACGTAAGACGAGTGTTTAAAAAAACACCCGGCCTCCATAGGATTATTAAAACAACGAATTTCTTAGAAGATTGGGTTGAGTTTCGCACTGGTCTATATACCATCAGGCGTGATGTAATATTACCTCGCGGTTTCGTAGAACTCTTGACGATCAACGTTTCGCTGCGTCTACAGCCATGAAGACGGGCTCCTGTAGTACGGTTGACACGCCTGGATAGGAAGGTTTAGAGGGTCAAGAGAACTATTTTTCCTTTAGGTGTGTTCCTTAATTTTTACATATATTTTGCCCGGCGAATCGGGGTGAATCGAATCCAATGACATAAATGCCTCACCGCCGATCTTTGCGGGAATATAAGGGAAACAAGAGCGCCGTCACAGATAGTCCATTTTCCAGTACAATAGAATCGGTTGTCTGTCTGATGGGGTTATGTATAATGGGGCAAAGAGGACGAGGAAAGGAACATCGAAATCTCTTAACGACCCCGAGTGGAGAGGACGACGACTTTCTGGGGAGGGGGTGAAGGTGTAACTGCGTCATGTCTTGTACCTGCTCCGTACTCTGTACTTCGGGCTCCACTTGCTACCCAGGGAGGTTTCTGGAAAGCCAGCTGAGTTCTCGGCTGACCGTGCTGCGTGGGGAGACGCCGATATTTCCCCGGGAGCCAGCCATTGAGGCCTCGAACTCGCCGTGTGCGTTGTGAGAGCCCTGCAGGTAACTACTCCGTATGCCGGTAGAAGGCTCCACACTTTGGGACCGAAGGTCTGCTGCAGTGCGTCATTCAACACCCCACGCCAGGCTTACTCCGTAGATTGATTGCGTCTTGGGTAATACGGTAACTCCATCAAGTCTTACTCCGTAGCACATTTGGATTGTGGGTAGCACAGCCCGCCCCTTAAGTACTTAGGACTGTGATCCCTCTCCCCCTTCCTTGTTTGACAATTTTGAATTCGATACCTCATTAAACAACGGCTATGTTATTCAAACGCCCCCCCAATGAAAAGGGAGCCGCATGGCCAGCCATCTTGGTGGGTTTGTTCGCCTCCTTTGGCGGCATTCTCTATGGATATGATACCGGGACCATTTCGGGTATCCAGACTATGCCCTACTGGCTTGATGAATTCGATCATCCTAGCGAAGGCCGCATCTCCCTGATTGTTTCCATTTTGTCCGTTGGAACGTTCGTTGGCGCCCTCGCGGCGGGAATCATCGCAGACATTACCGGCAGAAGATGGGGAATCATCCTCTCAGTCATGCTGCCTTTCAATCTCGGTGTAGCTCTTCAAACTGCTGCTACGGCGCAACCTATGTTTATTGCTGGTCGCTTTTTCGCCGGTCTCGGAGTCGGTTTAGTTTCCACCCAAGGTGTGTTAGGTCGGCGAAAACAGCTCAAGTATCCATTGCTGATCGCCCATAGTTCCCATGTACCAATCCGAAACCCTACCTAAATGGATCAGAGGCGCAGTTGTGGGATGCTACCAGCTCTGCATCACAATCGGCCTCTTCTTGGCCGCTATTGTGAGCTGGGCAACCCAGCACCGGAACGACAGCGGTATTTGCCCATGCATGTTCGGACCGCTAAATTATGAAAGAGACCTAACGCGATCGCAGGAAGCTATCGCATCCCACTTGCCATTCAATTCGCATGGGCAATAATTCTGGTGAGTTTTTCCACCTGGTAAACTGCCACCCGCATGAATCCATAACTGACTTGGGAAAAGGCTGGAGGCCTTCTCTGTCTCCCAGAGACCCCTCGTTTTCTGATCAAAAAAGGCAACGAAGCCCAAGCCCTGAAATCGCTGGTGTTCCTTCGTCGCTTGGATCCTGAGGATCCGCATATTATCGCCGAGCTGGCAGAGTTAAAGAGCAACTGGGAGTATGAACAGTCCCTTGGTTCTGCTTCGTACATTGAATGCTTCAAGGGTACCATCGGCAAACGCACCATTACTGGAATTACACTCCAATCACTTCAGCAACTCGTCGGCATCAACTTCATCATCTATTATGGCACGAGTTACTTCGCCAAGAATGTTGAAGGCCTGCCAGACTCTTTCATCTTGCAGGTGATCGTGAACTCTGTCAATGTAGCCATGACGCTTCCAGGCCTTTGGGCAGTTGATCGCTTCGGACGCCGCCCAGTTCTTCTGATCGGGGCTCTTGGGATGGGTGTCTCCCAATACATCGTTGCGGCCTGCGGTGCCGCAACCCCGACCACGAATTTCACGTCGCAATGCGCCCAATTTGCTTTTATCTGCATATACGTGTCGTTTTTCGGTAAAGTTAACACGATAACCCTCTAGAGTGCCTTTGCTAACATCCACAAAGCATCCACATTTGGCCCCTGCGCTTGGGTCGTCACGGGAGAGATTTTCACGCTGCAGACGCGTGCCAAATGTCTTTCTATGACCACTGCTGCGAACTGGTTCTTCAATTGGCTTCTTTCTTTTATCACTCCATACCTCACAGGAGCACTCAACCCAACCCAATCCAACGTGTTCTGGATCTGGGGTAGCTTCTGCTGGATCGCATTCGTGTTCGTCTACACAATGATATATGAGACTAAGGGGCTGGCCCTTGAGCAGGTTAATGAGCTCTACGAAAATGAACCAAGGGCATGGAGGAGCCTTGGTTACCGCTCCGAACTCCGAACGCTCTCTTTTGCTGAAGCACACGACAAGAGTTTGGCTAATGAAGATACGAAGCCTTCAGAGTTGGCTCTCGAGGATGTTGAAAAGGCCTGATCAGCCACACGGTCGCTATAATGGAACTCTTTGGAGACCGTCGCAATCACGGGAACTATAACTCTTTTCTATGGAAATATATGATATTGAATCTGTTTCTCCTAACGAAGGTCCCGGAACTTTTGCCAGTGTGATTAGAGTGTTTTTCAACGTCGTATTGAGGGGTTACCGATAGAAACTAAAGGGAAGGGTGATGACACCGCTTTCGATGGCTGGTTGCCCGTGGATGTAGATGGGGAGGCAGAGAATGATCTGGTAGAGGGCGGCGTAAGAGCTAGAATGTGGCGGCAGAGACGAATTTATACTATTTTATGCATAGTAGACTATTAGTTAGGATAAGCCTCGTGTTAATACTAAGTAAGGGCGCAGTCCATATATAAGCATTGAAGGATAGGCTTCAATTACCTGCGGAGATTATGTATAGAAACGATTTAGCTTAGCCTATACTAATTCCTAAAATCGGTGAACAGGTGCCGGAATATATTGACCTGTTCATACGCAGTACCGGTGCGGACGTTCGGAATGGGGAGATTTGGACTGGAAACATCAATGGCAGGTTGTTAGAGGTGTCCCATGTTCTCCTTCCAGAAGTAATGCCAGAGGCTCAGGCATGTCAGCGCCGCAACATCGGGATCGAAGCCCTATGGATCGGATGCCAAGGACGCCACGCCGCTGTAGGTGTGGTACATTGTGTTGCTAGTCTGGATCGATATACAATAGAAGTTGAATCTTCGGGATGCGTCATGCCAGCCATGATCACCACCTCCCATTCATTAAGCATCCATTACCACCCCGCCTGATAATCTCATTTTGTGCTCACTGCCCATCCCCCCGCCGTGCCGCTCCAAGTTCTGGAACGTGTAGAAGATTGGTGAAGGTGAGTCGCGACTGGAGGATGGGGCCCAACCGAGAGTCCCTGCCGGGCAATCTCCTGGAGCCGTAGTTCCAGTTTCCACAAGCTGCTGCTAAACAGTGACAGTACGACTCTACGAATCAACCATGTTCACGGTATTCAGAAATATTGTATTACTTTCTCTCCGATGGGTTAGGAGCATCTGAACCTATTCGAACAACCAAACTCTTAGTATTGAAATTGTCCAAATACCAATTAACCTTATATAAGTTATCTGTGATGGCCTGTAGATGGTAATCATAAAGCCTGTTATCTTCTGACATTCCTTATTGCATCGCCTGCCACGCCTTAATATAGATGGGCAGGTTTAACAAGAACTCAGTCCTCTTCGGCAACCATCCCAACAGTGTTCTTGCCCGCGAAGCATCTAACTTGCTCACAGAGCTCATTGCTGCTAGAAATGGGTCTCCAGATGGTCCCACGTACTCGATTGATCCACCAACCCCAAGCACCTCCTTGGAACACTCCATAATTTCAGTGATGGACACCGTCTCCGCCAGCAGATCGAAAACAGGCCACGAACCCAATTGACCGCCTAAGCGGTCTATGGCTGCATGTACCCCAGAGGCTACATCGTCTATGTGGATTGTAGCAATTCGGGCTGAGATCTCAACTGGTACTTGTATGGGCCTACTAAGACCAGAATGTAGTGCATCCTGCAAAGGCATCCACAACGAGCCGAATCCCGACGAACTACGGCCGTATATGTCACCCGGCCGAAGAATAGCGACGTGAAGTATATGTCGTGTCGCCAGGATCGCTTGTTCATGGGATGGTCTCCATGCAGCCACCTCGGCAGGCTTTCCCTTAGATTGGCGACTGCCGACTGGAGACAAATCACTAACCCGACACGAGGGCGATCCGTGAACCCAGGTTCCTGAAATGTAGACTAAGCCCAGTCTAGGGCCCACCATCCCCTCGTCAGAAAGTGCCTGTCGTTTGGCCTTTGCGGCATGCAACACGCCTGCGAGGATGTTGCCTGCTTGGTCATATGCGGAGCTAGCATCCACTACAACATCAATCGTGTTGGCAGTGATGATGCCACTCAGACTCTTTGAGTCTATGGCCGTAATCTCCACCGGGATGATTTCATGCTGCATTAACAACCTGGCTTTCTCTGCTGTACGCGCTGTGCCCCAGACAGTGTAAGTACCATCCCGCAGGAGAGACTGTGCGAGTGCGAGACCGATGTAGCCTGTTGCACCGAGAATGAGGATGTTTGGCATGGTTTTTGGCTGTTCAGGCTGGCTGGTTTCAGGCGTTCTTATAAGTGAGCGGAGGTCACTCAATTTAAAGTACTCGATGGCTGACAAATTATACTTTAAAGACCGTTCTAGCCATTGGGTGACACGGGGAGTTGCGGGGAAGGTCGAACACTGTAAATTCTTGTTAGGGTACAATATCAAGGGGGATATTGGGGACAATTGGCCCGGTCTCATTTTATTTCCACGTCTAGAAGTATTGCAGATTGCTTTTGGTCTGATACTGTATGAACCACCGCAATATTGTAAATGTTTTGAAAGCAGCTTTGTTGTATCCAACTAGTCTTCCACCTCCATTCTCATAATACTGTGAGGAGTATACCCTATCTCGTGAACATCCAAGGCAGTCAAGGCATAACATGATATTCGTACCTAGACATATATGTTCACAGCACAAATCTTGCTCCTACTTATCATCATCTAATCAGTTGTGCTACGGTATACTCCCCCGCCAATCTCTACAGATAAATCATGATTTTCGTTACCGAATACATGGAGATCATTATATATAGCTCAGCCTCAGGAGTTTGAGACACAGTATAGCTTTCCTCCGGTGAATATAGGAACAGCCTGTCCTGTCAGATTTGAAGATGTTGTCTGGTGGTGAGTAACCCAGGTGTTGAGAGGATATCTGGGACAGAAAGGTCGAGCAAGTGAAGGGAGTAAGGTGATTGGGCAATACAGAACAGCAAAATGAGGGCCGGCCTAGGTTCAGGTCCACTACCTAGGTATTTTATCTCAGTTTTCGAATATACTTAGATCATATGCTAGCCTAATTTGGGGTGTGACCGAATCTCTCTCTTGGCGTTAGGACTGGGGAATAAGCTCCGCTGATGGTGAATGAGGTTTCGAATCCGATGGCCACATGCAGAGGCCACCGCCAAAGAATAAAGATTTTCATGTCAGAATTGCCAGCGAGAATTGTTGAAGGCTAGCTTGATCCTGTTGTCCCGCCTCTGCGATGCACAACCCACCCCGCGATTCAGTCTCAGGTTGACATGACTAGCGTGAGGACTTTTGGTGGCTCACATGTCTGCTCCTTGTACCGACTGCCGTGCCGGTGCCGTTTATGCTCGCTATGGATCCTTCTTCCGTCAAGCTGTCGCGCTGACACCCCCTCGGACTATAGGTGGCCAATGTGAGAGTAATACCATATTTCGTATGATCTCGCTGAATGGATATCGTGCATATGTATTGCAACTTTCTTGTCCCAAAATCTATATAAACCCTACGAGGTTCAGGCCTACTTATATCCCGACTGGCCCATTCCCCTGGTGACTTGCTTTTCCACGTTCTCCCAAAGAAGACGAATCTATTCTTTTAGTGTTCCAGTACTGCTTGTTTGGTATAGCGGTGGCCAAGAGACAATGTGGGTTCATTTGCCGACTCCTCTGCGGGACATGTCCGAGTCGTTGACCTGCAGAAATCGAATTCCCTTACAGAGGTTATAGAGCGATAGGAGGGCCGTGAACGCCCTTGGGATGTGCCAGACCTACTTATCTTTTATATTGATGGTCGGGCCCTTTAAAAGAATTGACGATTCGTATTGACCCAAGAATGGGTAGATTTCTAATGTCTTGATCACTGCCAGACGGGCAAAACTACAGTGGGGAACGAGTGTGTAGGTACACACCCCAGCCAAGCCCAGGAATGATATCCGCCCACACGCTAAACTAGAGACAATCCTGGCGGGAGAGTCAGACAGGGGCCGCTTGGCGCCATGCAGCAGGATTGTGGTCTGATTGTATTGGTAAATTTTCAGTACTTACGCTGGATTGGGAGGCCAACCTGTTGGGGTTCCTTTGTATACAGTGTCAACTTTATCATGAAGAAGGTTTTATAAGGCCGATCACCCAGCAAACATTCTGCTAGATCATTTTTGCTCCGAGGGTCGAAGGCCCAGATTTGCCCCAGCGAATCCCATTCTCCACTGGCGCTAGTCGCACTGGGTAGTCTCACTGGCTGTTGAGGAGTTGGTGGATTTTGGATGTCGGCTAGCGGTTCCACGGCAATTCCCCTGCAATAATAATAACTCCTCACAAGTCATCCAGATCATAAGACTATCCCCTGCTGATCGTCTTGTGAATCTCTTTTCTTTTCCATTGAATGTTATGATAAATACATATGCACGTTGCTTTCTAGAGTGATGCGAGACAGGGTCTTCTGTACCGTCGTCTCTCATGCCCGGGTCCATGAACGCTTCTCTCTGTTTCATTCTTGATGTTTGATCCATTGCCTACATGGTAACGCTCGTGCTTTATTCCACTGAGTTCTTCTCCTAGTTCCCTAGGATTTATTTAACAAACTGCGGCAGACTTGGGCTTTTTCTTCAATCTCGACACAAGTCGGGTGTCATTTAAGACTACTGCAGGTCAGGTCATGTACTGATATCTGACTACGTGAGATGTCGAGGCTTGTCATTGGAGAGCCCCCAACGGGCGTTGATCTCTCTGAAAATAGGATTGCACAGAATGATGGTACCGTAGCGGCCGTTATGGCGATTGCTACTGCGTTTGTCGCTTTGCGATTCTGGGCTCGGACGACAAAAGGAAGTTCCAACTTGGCGTACGACGACTGGTTTCTTCTGGCGGCATTGGTACGTCAGTTAAATTAAATCCTCTACCGCACGACCAAAAAATTTTCAGATTGACAAAGCTTGCTGCATAGGGTTTCGCGTATGGAACCGGTATATGCTGCATATTAGGTACATCTTAAGACGGTCAGCCTGCATCTCTAACAGTGCTCAGTGCTGACAGAAGTCTTTCCAGGTGGTGCATACGGTATTGGCAAA
Source organism: Aspergillus terreus NIH2624 (assembly GCF_000149615.1). Taxonomy (NCBI): domain Eukaryota; kingdom Fungi; phylum Ascomycota; class Eurotiomycetes; order Eurotiales; family Aspergillaceae; genus Aspergillus; species Aspergillus terreus. Next base: position 313,630 of record NT_165936.1, read on the forward strand.
CATATATGGGTGGTAGCTGACGATGATGTCCTTATGAGCATGAAAGTATGCAGAGTGTTCCCATGCGGATGACAGTATTAAACACCACACTAGGAAATGGCTAATTCCATGACAGATCATCTTTGCCTACGTTATCCTCTATGCGACCACTGTTCCTATGGTGAAATTGTCGGTCCTGCTACTGTATCGCCGCATCTTTCGCCTGACATGGACGCTATACTTCTGTGCATTCCTTTCGATCAGTTACGCTATCGCGGTTTCGACCACCGTCTCCCTTGCCTGTGTACCAACTTCTTTCTTCTGGACACAATGGGTGAATCCGTTGGGCGGAGGTCACTGTCGCGTCAATCTCTATCAGTTCTATCTCTGGAACGCCGTAGGGAATCTGTTCACCGATGTCATTATTCTCTGTCTACCTATGCCAATCGTCTGGGGCCTTCAGATGCCTAGGGCACAGAAGTGGGCTATCAGCGGTATCTTCTTGCTTGGAGGATTGTAAGCGCCCAATGCCCACTCATACATGATACAGCACGAAGGAACGCAGGAGCTAATGAGAACTGCAGCGTCTGCGTGGCGACCATCATCCGAATCTGGGCCATCACCAAAATGAAAGTGTCCGTCGATATCACCTGGGCCATTGGTGATGCGATGATCTGGTCCAACGTCGAGCCCTGCATCGGCATTGTTAGCGCATGTCTACCCACCCTCCGCCCGCTTCTTCGTCAAATCCCACAGCTCAAGCTCTGGGGCTTCTTCGATAGTAGCTCTAGGGGCTGGGGCAGCGCAGGAGTGAGTAGCAAGATCCCTGACAGCGCAGACCCGAGCAGTAGTATCGCAGCATCAGCAAACCGATCAGCATATCGCTCCCCAACGGGGAAACGCAACCAGTTTCGCCCCGAGGAGGATGAAATCTACCTCACAACCGATGTTGAGCATACCCATACCCTTCGTCGCGATGGAAATGGTGCTCCATCTATTGGTTCAGTCGATAACACCAAATCAATCCCCATGGGTATAACGGTGAACCACAACTTCCACTGGCGTGAGGAGCACAAATAAAGGGTTTTTCATGGATGTCGTTTTGGGACGGAGTCACACTAAAAGAATGGTTGGATGTTTGTGTATAGAGCATGTCTAATCCTTTCACTATTTCATATGTAAAATACTATTGGAGATTCTCTTATCTTCATACAATTTTCCATCCTCCTGGAAGCCAACCAATTAAACCCAGCTGTCAGAGCCGGATTATATTTCTCCGATGCGCACCGGAGTCACAATTCTACGCAGAACCTCGTGATGCTGGAATGGCAGAGATAACCCGGTTTGGCATTACGGAGTGAGGAGGGTTGCCGTATAGCTGGTAGTAGTAGGCGTGTGATAGTGACGATCGACCGACCATGAGCGCGTTCTTTGGGTCCCTGCCTGTGTCGTCGTGAGAATATTGCGGCTTTCGGCTACGTATTTGTCTATTAGACCACATATTATTCAACGGAAGTTTCGCAGTGATCATCTGCTTAGGCCGTCGGGATGGCCGGATCAGACCAACGCGAAACTCGGCAGTTCCAACTCCAACTCGCCAGGATAGACCTATTGTTTGTTTTTTTATTGGTGTAACCACACGGTTGAACCCACTCGTATATTCTTGGCCATATCTTTTCTGACATAAGCTTACAATAAGCTTTGTTGTTATTTTTAAGAATTTCTAGGCCCAGCTTCTGATAGTTATGTATAGACCTGAGTGATAGTGGTGGAATGGACTCCCAGTAAGCAGCCCCACCTTCGGGGGCCTGAGGGGGCCAGAGCGTTTAAGGTGCGGTAGCGCGGCTTACTACTGCTTACTAGAGACTGCTACATAAGAGTGCTTGATTCCATGAAGAGCAATTTGCTTACACCAAAAAGTCCACATAATCTACACTACATACTACAAAGTTCTGCCGACAACCATGTCCAACACATTGAAGAAGCCTCCGGTTCTCCAGCCCGGGGAAGGACTCCTAGTCACTGGTGCCAACGGCTACGTTGCTTCACATATCATTGACCTTCTTCTGTCCCTAGGGTACCACGTACGAGGCACGGTTCGTGCAGAAAAACCCTGGCTAGATGAGTACTTTACAACAAAGTATGGCACGGGCATGTTTGAGAGCGTTGTCATTCCTGATCTGGCTCAGAAAGAGTCCTTGATCAATGTGTTAGGTGGGATCAGTGGAGTTCTTCACGTGGTATGGAATAATCCCAGTTGAGCCAGAATACCCTTTTTTCGTACAGTGTCCATGCATAGATTTGTGTCATGGCTTTCTAGCTGCATACGTTAATCAATCCTTCCATCCAGGCTACGGACATGTCTCATAGCGCAGACGCCGAAAGTGTTATCAATAATGTTCTCAGGATGACTCAATCTGTCCTAGAAGCAGCCGCTGAGGTGAAGTCTGTCAAAAGGGTCATTCTAACTTCATCTGCTACTGCTGTTCCTCTTGCGAAACCTGGAGTGGAGGGCGTGATCATTGACGAGAGTAAGTCTCAAATGTTTTCTTTTTCTACAGGACTCTTAGACCGTACCCTTGATTGATATATGATAACTAATCATTAATGATGATGATTATTTAGATTCATGGAATGACAAAGCTGTCCAGCTCGCTTGGAATGGCTCTGACTCTTCCGACCCCTCTAATTTTGTCACCGTCTACAGCGCCTCCAAAACAGAGGGTGAACGGTTTGCCTTTACATGGGTAAAGGAACACAACCCTCATTTCGTTTTCAACAGCATTCTTCCAAACTTTGTCGTAAGAAATGACCTGTCGTCATATTTTATCCTCTATCCCTTCTAACTCGAAATAGTTGGGACCTCTCCTTTCTCCTGACTTCAACGGCTCATCCGGGAAAGTCGTGCTTGATCTACTTCATGGCAATAGCTGGATCATTCCGATTATTCCACCAGGTCTCAATTGCCCCGTTCCCCAGAGCCTCGGGCCGCATACCATGAACAATAATTGTACTGACAATTTCTAGAATTCTATATCAATGCTCAAGACGTGGCGCGGATACATGCTATAGGTCTTCTTGACCCAGATATTGTGTCACAGAGACTATTTGCATTTGCCGGTACTTTCAACTGGACTGAGATTATCAGTATCCTACACAAATTGCGGCCTGATAATAACAGACTGCCGACTCCTCCAGAAAATGAGGGTCGGAATTTGAGCGTGATCAAACCTGCAAAACGAGCAGAGGACTTACTGAAGTCATGGTTTGACCGACCTGGCTGGGTTTCTTTGGAGGAAACTCTCAAAGATGCACTTATGAGTGTTGACCTTTAAAATTGAACAGGAATCTCTCTACCTCCCGTACACCACATACACACACCCACACAGGAATAACATTTTTTGTTGCTTTCATGGTATTTTGTTGGGATTTTCCGGTTTGATGGAATGCGCGGACTTTATACGTGACCTCAATTGTATTTCACTGCTTTGATAGCTTTTATTATTATTATTATTATTATTATTATTATTATTATGCGGTTAACCTTGTTATTTTTACCAATGCATTGCTGTTACAGCAATATGAGGACGGTAACATACTTATTGTCAAACCAAGGCGTTTTCCTTGGGAGTTGTGATTACTCTCTAATCCTATCAGCAGCTGAGCAGCGTTGTGGCTAAAAGCTCCAGGTAAAATTCACCACCATAATCGAAATACGTAGAATTGGACCTATCGGTCTGGGGAAGATACTGAGTATAAAACTTATTATCTTCGCCCCATGCTCATCGTTGTGCCCATTGTTGTCCCCGTCTAAATCATGCCTGCCGTCTTCGTCTCCGCTCCCAGTCCGCTTTACTTCCATTCTCATAGTTACTCCTTAACCTTGCCATTTTCCTGTTCTAGGCACTGGATAGCAGAGCTATTCTTCTGGGAAAGCGCCGTTCTTTAGGGAACATTGGATGTCGCGATGGTGGACCAGTTGGTGTTATAACTGCACCTGTCAGATCTCTCTCAACCGAAGGGCTTTGTCGGACAGATTGCCTTGCTGCCGATAGGAGCGCTATTCTGTCGACTTGAACAAACATCCTCGCTAAGCCCTCTGAAGCACTGCTCTTTCCTTACATCCGTTGACATTGGTGATGACAACGCGCCAGTTCTGGCCTACCAGGTAATTTGCTAACGCCGCTCCAGTGTTAAGAGCGACACCCGTTCCGCCGCATTAGACTGTTACAAAATACCAGACCAGGAAGCAGTGGTACCTAGAAATAGTTCTATGGCCTCACTTCATTATCTATCCCTCCCGGTACAACTACATCAATCGTTCCCAGTGTGAAGCAGCTCTTTCCTCTCCTATTCCACATGAAAGGTGGGCACAGAGCATTATTGTGCTTATATTCCCGGAATAGCATTCTCTCTACGCCGAGGTGCCCTCTAATTACTTGTTTCCGGGAGAAGAATGTATGCTAAATTCACAAATATTTGATCATGGTCAATTTGCCACCATCGAATCTATCAATGCCAGAATGGAAGAATGAACTGTTCGATTTCTTCAATGTCCACTTCCAGAACTGCCGCAACCTGACGATCACCTGGACTGAGGAAACAATGAACATCCAGTTTACTTCAGCTCATTGAACAGTGACAAGTCTAACGGGATCATTGTTACTTCATGCGCTCCTAAGGAAGAAATCAACGATGGTTGGAATGTCATGCACCTCTCAGTGTTGAAATACGGCATCTGAAGAGAGCGGTCGGAACTCCATTATTAGCTTCTGCTAGGAGTTGCGATGCGCTAAAGCCTTCAAGGCCAGTGGTAGAATGGAACAAAGAGCAGAGCCAGATTATGCAGGCTTGCTGAAATTTGCCAATAACTGGTACGTGCCAACAACATAGTAGAGTCACAAACATTACTGAGGTTTCGTTGAGTCCCCGCTGAGTAGAGGGCGTTAAGCTTATCCTTGATAGTTGACGGAGGGCTGTGCAATGCACGGTGCAGTGTTGCAAGTCACCATGACGCACTCTCGTGGCACGTTATCAAATCGAGCAATCACAGATGGAATAACTTTCTATCGCGGTATACGCGTCAGACATGGGGACTTGTTGCTGGATGTAAAGTGTGCAACCATTTTCTGTCGATCCCGGTACCATCTAACTGGCTGCAAAATGCCCGAACAGCAAGTTTAGAACACGGAAGTCCGTGATGATGTGGCTATGGACAGACCGCTACTTCAGGATGAAGTTCATTAGCAACATGGTTTATATCAAGACAAGGATGCTGTAGATAATACAAATGAATACAGGGTCTCCAGCAATAAAGCAATCATGATTCCGTTGTTGTCGATCTTAGTTGCATTGGCTAGTCTGAACTTTTGCCTGTTCCGCAGGCGTCGACATCGAACCGTCGAAGACGAAGAGTGTGCAAAGATTTTCGAACAGGAACCTACATATTATTGGCATGAAGAAAAGAATGATAGTCAACCTGTACAGATACAAAGAGTTGAAACGGTCCGTTGTGGTTGTATCATCGGAGCTGACGGCGCCGGTAAGCAGCCATCGAGGACACTTCAGGCATGGGAGTATTTCTAAAGCTGCTCAGGTGCATTGACTGCCATTGTACTTGCCAATAAAAACCCAGGCGTTCAGTTTTATGTTGTGGATAGCGACCCGCGAATCATCGATGCATGGAATTCCGACCATCTTCCTATCTCCGAACCCCAGCTAGAGGAGCTGCTCTTCGAGGTAAACAGCGGTTTGCCGGAATTGGAACATAGGGAATTCCTTGGAGAGCCAGAACATACGACCGGTGACCTGGACCTAGACCTGGAGGCGCAGTTGCCGAGTGTGCGAAGATTGTCCAACATCACCTTCTCCACAGATGTCCATAGTGGCATTCGCGCAGCAGATGCTATCTTTTTATGCACTGAGCCTTCTCATGGGCAGCATGTAAGTAGCTAGACAATCGAGATGTACTCTGCTAACATCTACAGATCGCCGAAGAAACGTCTGGTGTGGACATGTCGATGATGGATGGGATGATTCAGGCCATTGCTCAAGTGTCCACTGGCCACAAGATCATTGTTCACAAAGGCAGCGCACCATATGGGACTGCAAAGAGAATCCAGAGCCTGGTTTGTCATAAATCCCTGACTTCAAGTTACCGGGCCTAATCTAGTCAGCTGGAAGAAAGCGCCTCACCAACCGCCTCCTTCGATGTCTTTTCCAACCCCGATTTTCTGCTCCCCGGTTCGGAGCTGGAAGGCCTGCTCTATCCTCAACGCGTGATTATCGGCCATGCTCCAAAGACGGTATTCCCCGAGTCGGTGATCGCGTTAAAGAGACTGTATATGTCATGGATCCCGGAACAACGGATAATCACCATGGACGCATGGTCATCGGAACTGGGGAAGATTGCGGCCAATGTTCTGTTGACTCAACAGGTGACCAGTCTCTGTTCACTGAGTATTATCTGTCAACATACCGACGCCCAGCTTGATCATGTTACGGGGTCCCTTGGTATCGACAGTCCGACTGGGATAGGGGACTGGGACGGACGATTGTACAGCGATGTTCAATGCCTGGTGTATTTGGCCAAGGAACTTGGTTTGCATGAAGTCGCAGAGTATTGGAAGAGTGTGCTTCAAATAAGAGACTTCTATATCCGCCATATAGCGAATCGACTTGTCCAGAAACTACCGGAATTTGGGACGAGACGTGTCGCACTTATTGGATCGGGCCGTCCAGGTATGATAAACACAGTTCAACAGGTGGCACAGGACTTATCCCAACGCGGGATAGGAGTAAATATCTTCGGGGCTGCGGACTCGTCTGTCCAACTCACGGGAAATTCCCCTTCGGAAGATACGGCTCCAGGGAAAATCGCGTTCACAGAGACCCTGGAAGAGGCATGCAGGGGCTGCAGTATCGTGTGTCAACTGAGCGGCAGTGCTACTTATAAACTGCATGAAGAATGGCAGCACATTGAGCCAACCATGGAGCCGCCTAGGCTGTTTATGAACCAGAGCTGTACTGTCGAGCAGAAGAGGATGCGTCGAAACGGATTTCAAGTGAGTGGTTTGAAGGAAGATAGTGTAGTCCGTGCGTGCAACGGCTTAAGCCCCCAAGAGCGAGGATGCACAGCACTATCTGGGGTAAGAGGGTATTAACTGGAGAACCCAGGCGCTCCCTGCAGTCATGGGCATGTGGTTAAATGATGTACTTTGTTTTAGCCGAGACTTGTCCCGCCAGGGCCACATAATATCCATCAAGACCCACAATGAATGAGATGATGTAACTGCATTCTATGATTCGGGCATATGACGGTCAGAGATGGGCCAGAAGGACGTCTAAATAGGGCAAATTCGCGTGAAGCAACAACAGACGTAGTATGAGAGGGACTCCAGGCAAACCGGATCTTGCATTGAACAGTGTGTTCCATAGAACATCCCACCTCGTCATTCTTTTGAGCTTCGTCCTCCTGGCTCTCTGTGACATACATGACTGGTAGCTACTCGGTTGAATAACTTGAATGTCAAACTGACTGGTAGGTCACATTGCTGCGGAAGAAGTCAATTACTCGGGTTGTGGCACGCTCACAATTGTGAAGCAATTCGCAGGTGTATTACGAGGATCTGAGCATGTCCTTGGCGATTAAAATATGGTAGATCTACAGCCTAGAGATGAAGCCTTACGGTAGCTATGTATTTAACCGACGAATGAGCTGACACCTACATACGTCGACTATGAGCCAAGTTTTGTGATTTTAACAATCGGCAACCTACATAGCTCGAACAGCTTTCTATTGACTAGATATGGCGTCTTGTATATATTATCCACTATACGAAGTGAGCCAAACGAATATGATGGTGATTCCGTCACGATATATATCTCACGGTGTCTGGATGTAGAATAGAATTGATGGTGATATAGCTTCTTGAAGTCTACAGACCAAGTATCTGAACCAGGCCAGTTGACGGCTTGACAGAAATATTCAAGAAATATTCAAGAAATTACAAAATCATGGCGACATATAGACTTGTGGTGGTCGAATATTCTAGTAGTACACGGCGCCGAGCCTTGAAGAGCGGATAGACCGAAAACTGAAGCGGCAGTGGCGATCATGTTTCAAGGATGGGCATCGGCCGCATTCCACCACTCTGATCAGCACAGGCAGGCCTGTTGTTTCTATACAGCTACGATCTTTACGCCAGACAGACGAGATGATCACTTTCACAGTGATAGTCTGATGCGTGGCACTCTGAGTCGGAGATGTGAGAGGGAATTAGTCGTAGGTAAGGTACGTTCCACAGGAAAAGGCCGAGGGTTCCCGGGTTCCCGATCCTTTTGCTGCAGCGAGTGATCCCAGTTCCAGCGAATTTCGGCATTAAACAAGTCTAGACTGTCCGCTCATTCGTTTCGGAAGAATGGCTCATCCACAAGCGAATTGAACCGACTGGACCGTGGAAGACCGGGTATCAGCAAACGTGGCTGCCGCTAGATCATGACCACTTTACTTCGGACGGGTTGACTACTCCAGACTAAGCGAGAATGGACCTTATCGTGTGGTGGTGGCGGCAGGATCCGAGCGAAGGAGGCGGGATTAGGGTTACCGCGGCGGTCACCGTAGCGCTCGGGAGGAGCAAGCCACCGTTTGAAGGATACAAGGATTGTATAGATGCTATGGAAGAGCTTCAGGTGAAGGTCCTTTGTACACCAGGACACCATGCGAAGTGCAGCTACAGCAGGTATCGCTTTCTCGTGGGTCGAGATAGTCTCCTATCTTCTTACTCGGTTAATTACCTACCCATTCAGCCGACGACCCTCTCTGCCTACTGAAAGGGGAAAATCTCCGTCTGAGAATGAACCGACTGGATCCCGCCCCTGAAGCCTCTCCACTCATGACGTACGAGTTGCCGTGGTCTATCCCCGGATCCAGTGCCTTTCATTTGTCCTGGACGAGTCTCTCCCCCATGTTCTATACGGGCCTGCCCCCGGACCTCCACATTCATCCTTAGCCGGCACCTTCTCCACCGGCCGGACACCATGACCGTCTTGCACCATCCCCGGACTTCGGCTGAGAACCACGGCGCGCCTTGCGTTCCCCAACCCAGCCCATGACGCCGATGATAAACTAGTCAGCGTCGGCCAGTATATAAACCTCCGGGCCCATTCTCCAGCTGGCCAGATCTTCTCGACTCGCAGCTACCCCGCGCTGGAGGACTTGACTTGCTGGCCAAGATGTATACAATTACAAATATTTACGGTAAGTCGTCGGCCAGATGTCTCTCCCCACGACTTCAGCCATGTTGACTGACTGTTGGTGCAGTCCTCGCCGGTTTTGGCACCATTGGCGGTGCCCTGTTTGGTTTCGATGTTAGGTATGAGCGACTCCTGGGGGTGGAAAAATTGTCACTCTGTGCTCACCATCGTTTAGTTCTATGAGTGCCTGGATCGGTACCCACCAATACCTAGATTATTTCAATTCTCCCGACTCGAATCTGCAAGGAGGCGTATGTTGTCTCACATGCCGACAGGCCGGAATTTCCTCTAACTCCTGCCTTAGATCACGGCATCCATGTCCGCTGGCTCGTTCGCAGGTGCCCTCGCTGCAGGTTTCGTTTCGGACCATTTTGGCCGTCGAGGGGCGTTAATCATCGCCTCGGTTATCTGGATCATCGGTGCCGTCCTTCAACTCAGTGCCCAGAATGTCGCCCATCTCGTGGCCGGCCGTGTGGTGAGCGGTCTTTGCGGTATGTTTGAAGCTTCGGCAGTCCGTGCCGAAATTCATGACTGACGATGGCCTAGTTGGCATCACCTCCTCGCAGGTGTGCGTCTACCTTGCCGAACTGGCTCCCGCTCGCATCCGTGGTCGTATTGTCGGTATCCAACAGTGGGCTATTGAGTGGGGTATCTTGATCATGTACTTGATTTCCTACGGCTGCTCTGAGGGGGTAGACGGACCGGCCGCGTTCCGGATTGCCTGGGGCGTCCAAGCGATTCCTGCGCTGATCCTGCTGGCCGCCCTTCCTTTCTTCCCCGAATCCCCTCGGTGGCTGGCTGGAAAGGAGCGGTGGGAAGAGAGTCTAGACACGTTGGCCCTGCTCCATGCCAAGGGCGACCGCAACGACCCTGTCGTGCAGGTGGAATGGGAGGAAGTGCAGGAGGCGGTTCGCTTGGCCCAGGAGTCCAAGGATATCTCCTTCCTGTCGTTGTTCGGTCCCAAAATCTGGAAGCGCACGCTTTGCGGCGTTAGTGCCCAGGTCTGGCAGCAACTTCTGGGAGGTAATGTCGCCATGTACTACGTCGTCTACATCTTCCAGATGGCTGGAATGGTAAGTTGCAGCAGCACCCCGATTGCGACTGGCACAGGACGTACTGACCTTTACGTATAGGGCTCTGCGACTCTCTACTCAGCCATCATCCAATACGTCATCTTCCTCGTCACGACCGGTGTCATCCTACCATTTATCGATCGCATGGGCCGTCGGCCTTTGCTGCTGGGCGGTGCGGTGACCTGCATGGTCCTCCATTACGCCATTGCTGGTGTCATGGCCACATACGGTCGCCCGGTGGACGAGATCGATGGCAACAAGAACCTGCGCTGGGAGATCGGGGGTGCGCCCGGAAAGGCTGTTATCTCGCTGTCCTACATTTTCGTCGGCGTCTACGGTTTCACCTGGGTACGTATCATTGATTGCCGAGCTCAGAAGTCATCGACTAATGACATGCACAGGCCCCCGCCGCATGGATCTATGCCTCCGAGGTCTTCCCGTTGAAGTATCGTGCTAAGGGTGTCGGTCTCTCTGCGGCTGGAAACTGGATCTTCAACTTTGCGCTGGCTTACTTCGTCGCCCCGTCCTTTACCAACATCAAGTGGAAGACGTACATCATCTTTGGCGTCTTCTGCACGGTCATGACGTTCCACGTGTTCTTCACCTACCCCGAGACGGCCGAGCGTAGTCTGGAAGAGATCGATCTGATGTTCGATTCGAACGTGAAGGCATGGCAGTCGAACAAGGTGCACGACAAATTCCAAGAGGAGGTCGAGAAGCACCGTCGGGAGAGTGTGGCGGAAAAGGCTGTCGATTCTAGCCATCAGGAGGTTGTCTGAGTCATTGTGTATATATAGTGTACCTGTCAAGTATGATATCACCTGGTATTCTATCCTGCTATTTTATAGACAACTGAAAGTAGGAGTTGGATGAATCCCCCGAAGGTGCGCATTACCGAAGTAGGTAATATTCCATGGAGAAACAACCTTATGAATGTCAGAGGAGCGCACCATGTCATCCGGTCGTCTATCTATCGACACTCGAAAATACATTCATGCTTCAACCCGTTCAAGGATAATACTATCCCACATAAAGCCATGCCACCGAGAGGATTTGGTCACATGAAAGTCCACTGTGTTCCATCCTGCCTGTAATCTGCCTTGGGGAATGTCGAATTCGAAAAGCCTCCATTCCCCGGCAGTTGTAGCAGACCGATACAAGCATGGGTCATTGGGGAGGGTGGTCAGGTTTCCAATGGGGCTGCTCCGGTCTCCGTTGACTAGAATCTCCGATCTTGTGCCAGACGAGTAGCCCGCAAGCGACACTGTAAGGCGACTGCCCGACTGGCTCGCTTGCTTGTCAGCTAAGAACTTAATAGACCAGGTCCCTGCGGCCGATTGTCCAAAACACCAGTCGGATGTCTTGCTCTTGCCCACGGTGTAGGTCAGATTTGCCGGACAATTCGCCACTAGAGCGTGTTGGTATGGAGCTCCGCCGTACTTGAAACCAAGAGATTTGCGATCGAATTCTCCGACTTGGAAGATCTTCTTTGACGAGGAGACCGTCCACTTCAGCTTCCCTAACCGCGTCTGCTTTCCTTGTTTGATTGTCACGTCGTTCTGCAGGAACGTTGTGGACACATCGGCGAGCGACCCGCCGTTTGACCAGGCCTGTAGACCATAATCACCCGTACGGACATTCTGGAAGGTGAATCGGCCTTGGCTGTCCGCTTGGCCGGTGTAGTAGTAGAGAGTTCCCATGTCGAGAGCTGTCTTGTTGGGATTGTTGTCACCTAGGAACACAGATGCCCCGGCGGCTGGTCGGCCGTCGGAGAGGACTAGTCGACCAGACACCGACCCGCGGGCGTGATATTCCTCATTTTCAAACCATTTGTATGGCCAGCTGCTAAATTCCTTCTTGGCCCGATCGGCCGCATCATCCTTTGACCCGTCATTCTGATACATCTGTTAGAGCTGCTCAAGAGCGGACAGGAGGAATGCACATACCAGATACCACAACCACGGGCCCCATATCTTCCCGTCCGGGAAAACATCGTTGGAAGACGCCTGGAAGTGCGTGCCATGAATCATGTTTAGTTGCACTGCATCGCCCGTGGCACTCTCGCGGTGCACCATCAACTCCTGCTTCAGGTGGTTTCCGTTGTAGTAGTCTTTGCCGGGGTTGATATACCACGACCCAAACTCGTCGCCGTACACGCCATAGTAATCTTGGTCCCTGATCCACGCAGTAAAGTCGTACTTGGTGATGTAGGTCCCGTCGGCACGCTGCCACGTCTCGTCTTGCACCTTCGTCGAGCTGACAATCTCAGACAGCGGCGGGAGCGGCTCATCCTTAATGTTTGTTCGTCCGTTCGGGAAAGACGTGTTGTCGAGTCGCCACAGGGTGCGAAACTCGCCCAGAGTGGGCAATGCGTGATTGACGAAGTACTGGTAGGCACCGACGAGGTCGTCGAATATCACCCAGTGGAAATCACCTTCTTTGGCGGTAAATTTGACATCGAGGTAGTCCGCTGTCTGACGCTCGATCGAGACAGATGTCCAATTCAAGTCGGATGCCGCGCCGTCTGCTTTGATCAGGGAAACGCCTCCAAATGGTCTGGGAGTCACGGATATGAACATACTGTAACTCACATAGTGGCCCCACGCATCGCCGACCAGATCCTGTCCTTTGTAAAACAGCTTGACACCGTACTGCTGCCCAATGGTCACATTCCACAGGTTGTTTCCAATGACATGGTTGCTATCATCGATCTTCTGGAGAAAGGGACCCTTGGCGTAGGCGCCAGCGGCGAGGGCGGCCACAATTCCAGCAGCGGCAGAGGCAAGCATGATAACCAAATATTTCCGAGGCCCATTTTTTTGTCTAATCGTCCGATGACAGAGTATTTATGTTGAAAACCGTCAACATGGGACTCGGTATAAAGTTGTCACGAGATGCGGGGTGCGGAGAGCCCGGGGTTGGTCGCCAGTGGTGGAATAAATCCAGTAAATTCCCAGACAGCACGCTACGGTATATTGCGTAGTCAGAGAGTACTCCGAGTAGATGGCGACGAACTGCTGGTGAAATTGCCGATCCGTTGCGACTATGCTCGCTTTGCACGGTGCAAAGGAAGATGATTGACCACAAGCGAACAGAGATGATCCGCTTCTTTCGCGTTTCCTGAGCGGCCGGAAATTCTCCCAGGACTGAATCGCCATTATGATTGAGGGCCTGTTGTTCTACTGTCGAATTCCATAATGATTGAAGAACACGGTCGAGCTCCCATGACTGCCTTATTAAATATATTGATGACGCAGGTCGGTAATATCTGATCGATATACAGTGCAGAGGTACCCTCCAGTGGATGGAGGTGAGTAAATCTGATATGCGCCAAGCTTCAGTAACTCCCTGTGTCCATATCCAACAGATTGAAGCGAGAAAGTACCACTTTTGCTTCGTTTGGGAGGCTCTAATCCGTTATGCGCTTCGAGTCCCGAGACTGCGATTGTGGCTGACCTGTCTATGCCGGTCCATACTGCGCATTATGGGGGTTGCTTTGTTGTCGTTCCTCATGACTTGCAAGGTCAACTAAGCCTTCTTCCAAGCGCCTGGAGCATTGAAAACAGGCTGTATTTAGCATCGCAGGGTCTCGGCTGATTCGTCGGCCTTTGGTAAGCTACCTGGTGTCCTGTAGAGTGGACATCATTTCAGCTGACGACGTCTATGGGGTAGAGAAACCGAGGGATAAGCAGTTGGATGGTATGAGCAGGGAGAAAGGAGACATTCCCATCACCTTGAAAATAAGCAGTGGCGAGGACGGCTGAAAGCACATGGGCCATCGGTGGGCCCAAGTCGCCATCCCTTGCGCTTAAACGTGTACTAGAAGCGAGGGATGTAACCTTGCCTCTCTATCTGTCTAGTGCCGTCGCAGCTAAGCCTGGCCAAGCTCACAGAGATAAGTCAGGCTGAGTGACAGTCAGGAAATGAAAACGTGGCGTAGATATGCCAGGCGGGTGTTATCAAACGATTGGATGCTTCGAAGGACCGCTCATAACCGTCGGTATGCGGGATTTGACACTATCAGAGTCCTTGATAGCTGGGTGCGGTACACCTAAAGCACCTTCCAGGGACTAAGACTCGTCTAGATACCTACATAGCAACTCAGCCATTGAACAGAGGCTTTGTTTTTGTTCCTTGGGGGAAGCTGGGGTGCGTGTTCCATGACCTGTTCCATGCATTGCCGATCTCGGAATGCTTTGTTTCCAATAATAACACTGCCCCGGGGGCCTTGAGAATGAAGAAGGCTGTTACACCGTAAATTGTTCGTGCTGATGCCTAAAGCAAGGTAGCCAGTAAGCAGGGCTTTATCTTTACACAGCGTCGAAGCTTGTTACACTGGTGGCAAACATCTAGAATACCCCAGAATAGCTCGGGGCGAAGTCGCCTGGGGCCGTCTCCTCTTTACCTCGTGGAGAGATCCAATTGCCTGGCCAGCAGCGTCGACTACGGATTACACTGCAAGGGAGAAGGACAGCATGTCGTTATTGGTATCTGAACGAGTTGACATGGCCCGCAGGGGCAGTACTGCTTATTGTCCCAGCACACCCAGCGCACCCACCCATGCCAACCCATTCTACTTCGGAGCAATAGAATTCCCCATCTTAATTAAACCTACTTTTTTGACTTTTTTCCCGTTGCAATGCGATGGCATCTGATCCCCCCTTTTTGTCGTAATTCGCTATCTCGGTCAGGGGGTCACTGATAACGACATATACGGGTGTATTATTGGCAGATGTCGGACCGGTTATCAGCACCACAGAGCAAGTCCGACCACCAGATGGTCTGACCACTAGAATCTGTTGCGTTCCAAGGTTCGCTGCCGTACGGGTCGATGCTACCATATCCGGGGTTTTATCTCTGGGCGTCCAAGGCTGAGACGCTAAGCCGACGGGATCACGATGTAAGAGGTGCACAAGAAGTCTTATCGGCGCAACAAGCCTCCCAAGAAATATGCCGAGCTGATTGGCAGACGCAAGGAGTCTGTGGATGTTCTCGAATAACTCAGTAGTATAATAACATGCAATCCCTGACCCCTCGTGGTCAGTCTTTGATCTCGCTACCCCCTTTCTAGTCCATCCTCACCTGTGACGTCCTGCCACCTACCTCTTCACTTCCGGCACCATGAGTGTCCCGGCATATGAAACATCCAGCAACAAAAGTCCCCGTGACGGGGACAAGTCCATCGAGCACACCACGGGATGGGCCACAGACGTCGACCATGGCGCCGAGACCGACCTCCATCGCTCGCTGTCGACCCGCCATCTGACCATGATTGCGCTGGGGTCCTCGATTGGTATGGGACTATGGCTGGGGAGTGGTACATCGCTTCATAGCGGCGGTCCGGCCTCCATCTTCATTGGATACTTGCTGAGTGGTACAATGATCTGGGCTGTGGCACATTCCATCGGTGAAATGGCCGTCATGTATCCTCTCCCCTCGGCATTCATCCAGTGGACATCGATCTTTGTTGATCCTGCAGCGGGGTTTGCGTTGGGATGGGCGTACTGGTTCTCGTTCTGGATCACCATTGCGAACGAGCTGCAGGTATGGATGCGCATCCGTTCGCCATCGCATGCTAACAGACCCAGGGTGTGGTTACGGTGTTGGGCTTCTGGACAGACAAGGTGCCCACCGCAGCATGGATCAGTATCTTCTGGGTGGTCATTATCTTCATCAACGTCTGGGCGGTCAAATTCTTCGGCGAGGTCGAAGTCGTTTCTTCCACAATAAAGTTCTCCTGGATCTTTGTCGTCATCATCTCCTTGATCGGTCAGTCTTCCTCCGACACATCCGATCCATGTCAGCTAACATCCAGCAGTGATCTCTGCAGGTGGCGCGCCCAACCATGAAGCCGTTGGTTTCCGGTACTGGAACTCAGAACCCTTCATCAACGGCTTCAAGGGCTTCCTCTCCGTGATGCCGACGTGTATTTTTGCCATGTCCGGGTCTGAGAACTCGGCCCTTGTCGCCGCGGAGACTTCGAACCCCCGCAAATCCGTCCCCAGAGCGGTTGGATCGATGTGGATTCGCCTGTCGCTGTTTTATGTCCTTGGTTCGCTGATGATCACCATCACGGTGGACCCGAACAACCCGGATCTGTTCGGAGGAGAGGGGGTCAACGCCTCGCCCTTCGTCATTGCGTATCGGAATTCTGGTCTGGCTCCTATGGCCCATATTATGAACGCTGTCATCTTCATCTCCGTCGTCTCTACGGGCAGTATCTCCGCGTATGCTGGTTCGCGGTCGCTGATGGGGTTGGCCCATCTGAAGATGGCACCCAAGGTAAGTCATATCAATCTCTGCTCTGCATAACCTGGAAGCTCATGGGGTATAGTGGTTCGGAACGGCAGACAAGGTCGGACGGCCAGTGGCTGGCCTGTTCATCACTCTCCTTATTGGAGGCGGTCTCGCATACCTGAACGTTAGTAACAGCGGTGCGACGGTCTTCGGCTGGTTCTCGAATATCACCTCTCTGTTTACCCTCTTCGGCTGGGGAATGATCTGTCTGTCGCATCTCCGTATGCGCTATGCCTGGAAGATCCAGGGTCGGTCGGTCGAAGACCTGCCATGGAAATCCTGGACCTTCCCCTATGCCGCGTACTGGGGTCTGCTCTGGTGCATCTTGCTGATTATTGCCGAGTTCTACCTGTCGCTCTGGCCGCTGGGAGGGAGCCCGGATGCTGAGACCTTCTTTGCGAACTATGTCAGCGTCGTTGCGATCGTGGTCATCTATATCGGCGCCAAGATCTACTACCGCGGACGCATGTGGGTGGATGCCAGCACCATCGACTTGGATGCGCATCGTCGGTTCTATAATGACCATTTGGATGAAGAAGCCAAGGTCGAGAAGACTGGCGTCAGCAAATACGTCTCCAAGATGGTCGGAGTGATCACAAACTGATTGTGTTGAGGTGGGTTGGCGTTGTGGCATGTGTATCCGCTCGTGTAAATACCTACAATCTCCATCATGCGTAGTTGATTGAGCGATGAATGTATACTGTTCATGAAATGTTTCATTTGGCTCTGTAAGACATCGACAACTATGCAACAAACGTACAATCGACAGCCGAGATCGTCGAGCCGACTCCGAGGCCGAGGCAGGATTGCGGGGTTTGCGGAGACGGCGACGCTAAGCGCTGTATAAGGGCAGGCCATGTCGTGATGCCCAAGATAAGGTATGCATCGAGACCGTATACTGCGTATAGTTCGCCAGAGGCCAGAATGAATTTCGATCTACCCCCCGATTTGGTGTCCTACATCGACTCCCTCGACAAGTTTATCAACTCCACTATCCTTCCCCTGCAGCACACCAACGACAATGATCGGTTCTTTGACCACCGTCGCGAGTTTGCTCGCACCGACTGGGCCAAAGGAGGCATTCCCATACAGGAGTGGGAGGAACTGCTAGGTATCAATGACTCAATGACCAGTTCGGCCATATGTCGCATTTCTAACCTGTCGGGGTCTAGGCCAGGCACGCCGACTCGCTGATTCGGCTGGCTTCTATCGATTTGCCTTGCCCAAGATGTACGGCGGCCAGGGACACCCGGAGACCAATGTCTGGATGTCGGCCATCCGCTTCCATCTCTCATCGCATCCGGTTTACGGCGGCGGACTTGGCCTTGCAAACGATCTGCAGAACGAGCACAGCGTGGTGGGCAACTTTCCAGACGTCCTGATGATCCATCATTTTGGGACTGAAGAGCAGAAACGCACGCTCATCCCCAAGCGTCTGCGAGGTGAGTTCCGCGCGACCTTCGGACTGACCGAACCGGACCATGGGAGCGATGCGACGTTCATGTCGACCGTGGCGAAACGCGTGGGTGACGGATTCGAAATCACCGGGCGCAAGAAATGGCAGACGGGCGCGCATCACTGCACACATATGATTATCTTTGCGCGCACATCAAACAAGTCCGGATCAGCCAAGGGGATCACCGCATTCCTCGTGCCCCGCGAGACCCCCGGCATCCGAGTGTCCAGTTTCGAATGGACGTTCAACATGCCGACAGATCATGCCACCGTCGAGCTGGACAAGGTGTGGGTGCCTGCTTCAGCGGTCTTGGGGCAAGTCGACTTTGGACTCGCAATCGCACAGACCTTTGTCCATGAAAATCGCATCCGACAGGCGGCAAGCTCCTGTGGTGCTGCCAAGTACTGTCTCGATCGCAGCATCGAACGGGCCCGCAGCCGGAAGATCTGGGGCGAGGGCCGGTCGTTGGCGGACCACCAGGCGATCCAGTTTCCTGTTGTGGAGCTGATGACCCAGGTCGAGATGCTGCGTCTGTTGATTCTGAAGACGAGCTGGGATATGGACCGCATTGTCGCCTCGTCCACGACTACCCCGTGGATTCGGATCGAGAAGGAGTTGAGCGACAAGGTGGCCATGTGCAACTTCTGGGCTAACCGGCTCTGTTGCGAGGCCGCCGATCGAGCGATTCAGGTGAGAATTTATCACTAGGTTTGGTTTGTAGCTATTCGTATTGCGATACTAACTGCAACAGATCCATGGCGGTGATGGCTACTCGCGCCATTACCCATTTGAGCATATTTACCGCCATTTCCGCAGATACCGCATCACCGAAGGAGCCGAGGAGATCCAGATGAGAAAGATTGCTGCGTATTTGTTCAGTTTTGGCGGCAAAGAAGCCCGTGGAAAGACAAGATTGTAGGACTGATTGTAAGGTCTGGCAATGAAGACGATGTATACATGCAGGCGGGATTTCCAAAACACCTCACCATATATATGTAGGACTCCATGTAATATATCGATGATTAACGCTTCTTGTGTAGCAGAGCTTCTTCATTATGTTCTGAGTTCAGAGGGAGTATTGTTGCAGAGTGTACTGACTGTCGCGCCTCTATCGAAATTCATCTCTCGATCCATGCCTGAATCAACATGCTAACATTGTTACCAGCCTGATGGGCCAAGTGTTGCTTCAGAATAAGACGAGACATCTACGATGCAGAAGACTCATGAGCGACAAGTGTCTCTTCTGCTGCCTACCTCATCTCAGGCGGCTTGTTCAATTCTTCCCATCTTTCACCTTTAATTATTCACCTTGGCAAAGACCTGAAGCGAGCCCGATGCCAACAACCCCGATGGCTCTTTTCGCCCGAGACTCGCGATCTTGTCTGACGTCACTGGCGGAGCAAACGGGTCTGCGCACTGGCACGTATGTGCACACAGGTGTTTTCATCGGCGATCGGGATATTCGATATACCAGGGCTTCCGATATGGGAGGCTGGGCGTTGACGCGGAACGACATACTCTTCCTAACTTAAGGTGCAGAACGTTGCAGCGAGATATGCACAAACTGTTCGTGTTACATTGAAGCGCCCAATCAGATCATCAACTGTGGCTGGTTCCTGCTATTGTCTTGAGCCTGATGGGCCAGGAAGTGATCGCCCAACGGCACAATGCAAGCTAGGTAGCATACTATAGTAAGGTCAAGGCAGTGCCTGACGCCACGCAGATCAGCAGTTGAGCTATCATCGACACGATACGTGCCGCACTGCTGGACAGGAGTCCGCGTGGTAGAATTAGAAGCCACGCTTATGTTTCAGGACAGCATCACGCCGCATCGGGATGAGGGCATCACTGAAACACCGCCTGGCAGCTCGACAGCTTTACACGAATTTTCCTTCATGTGATGCTAACCTCGCGATGATCCACATACGATCCACATGGTTCATGGCATGGCACGCACACGATCCGCTTAGGCCGAGCAGCCCGTCGTCTCCCAAGTAGCGGTGAATCGCTTCACTACTGATCTGTCGCTCGGTCATAGGCCTATGTGCTCCGTTTTGCCTCGGAATCACTGCTGTCTGTCGCCTGCTGGCGAGCGCCTTGAAATCTTTGCGACCAGAAAGGAAAAAATCTCCTCATGGATTGGCTATCCTCGTGGAGCGATCGGGGGTTTTCCCTGTGCTTTGTGGTGACCGCATCGACTCGGGTCGTGTCCGTTAAAAAGATGTCTGGTGGCCCTCAGAGATAGCGCAAAGCTCGGTCCCTACCGGTCTATGGTGCAAAATTTTTTTTCATTGCTAGTGTTAAATAGCCAGGGACTGTGTCCGCCGTTCCCTGGTCCTTTCCTTCATGCTCTCAACCGTTGTGTCGATTTTGTCGCAGTTGTGTCCATGTCGCAGAATGGACTGCTCGTCCTCCCGTCATCCATCCGCCCGATTCCCCTTCATCTTGACCGGCCTCTGGGACCGTCACCGACCAGGACCAGACCAAGCAGCGTCGACGCCGCCACCGACCCCATCACCGGTTCCGTCGCAGGTTGATGTCGCCCCGTCAGTTCACTCGGCGGAGCGCCTGCAGTTGAGTCGCGAGGCAGCACACAGGGAGGTGACCGAGGAGTTGGAGAGTCTTGTTGGACTTGAGAATGTCAAACGACAGCTGAACGGCGTACAGAGCTGGGTTCAGATCTGTCGCCGCCATGGACGGGATCCTCGCGATGAGTGGTATAACATTGCTTTCCAAGGGAATCCGGGGACAGGTAGGCAAGCCCTCACCACAGGAGATATACACTGCTGACGTTGTGTAGGAAAAAGCACTGTCGCACGCCTCTATGCCAAAATGCTATTCTCCATGGGCATATCCGACTCTGATGCCATCCACGAGACCTCGGGCAAGGAATTGCTCACCAAGGGCCCCGATGGTGTCAGGGATTTGATCTGTACCATGATGCGCGCCGATCTACCCGAGATGTCGACAGCTGGTGTCCTCGTCATCGATGATCCGCACCATATTTCCGAGTCGTCGGAGAGTGAGCGGGTGCAACAGACCCTTGGCTGCATTCTGGAAGCGATGGAGCGGAAAAGCGGGCGTATCATCGTCGTCTTCATCGGTCAACGTTCCCTGATGGAGAAGTTCCTGTGTGGCAGCCCCCAGCTCCGCGAGAGAATCTGCAGCACCCTTCATTTCGGGGACTTCGACCGACGCGAGTTGCTGCAGCTCTTATGGCGGCGGATCAATCAAGGATACCGCGGTCGCATGCAAGTGGAAGGCGGTCCGGAGAGCCCATACATGCAAGTCGTGGCTCGTCGCCTTGCTCGTGGCCGGGGAAAGGACGGGTTCACGAATGCCCACACTGTCCGCGAGCTCGTTGCCACTGTTGCTAGACGCCAGGCAGAATACTTGATGCAGCAACAAGACAGCGGCAGAGACGATGTTGACTATTTCTTCTTCTCGAGACAGGATCTCTTGGGACCGGGGCCTGCCGATATCCGAGTGCAGAGTGAAGCGTGGCTGGCTTTGCAGCAGCTTGTAGGCCAGGAATCCGTGAAAGCCTCGGTTCGTGAGATTTTTGACCTGGCCGAGGAGAACTACCAAAGGGAAATCAACAATCAGCGACGCCTTGCTATACGGACGAACCGAGTCTTTGTCGGTCCCCCTGGCACGGGCAAAACAACCGCTGCCAGACTCTACGCGCAAGTCCTCGCTGACTTGGGATTGGTCGGCAATGGAGAAGGTATGTTATCGAAGACAACGTGATGGCATAGAGGCTAATCGTTATTCTAGTCACTGTCAAGTCCTTGTCCGCTATGGCCAGGCAAGGTGAATCCCAAGGGTCGACCGGCGCGAAAACGCTGATCATTTGCGTCGATGATGCCGAGATGTCGGCCGACGGAGACTCCAGTGCATTGGGACACGCGCTGGATACATTGACCCAGGAGTTGTCCGACCGTCAAGAGGGTCGTTGCGTGATTGCTGTTGGATCTTCGTCTTCGATGGGACCAATCCTTCCCACGCTGAGAAAGCAGGCGAACGTCCTAGATCATCAGGTCATCACATTTGAAAGATTCGGCCGAGAGCAGCTTAAACAGCTTCTCCAGACAAGGCTTCAAGAGCACGAGATCGCCATGACCCATGAAGCTTTCTTGAAGGCCCTCGATATTCTGGACAGCATTCGCATGCGGAAGGATTTCGATAATGCGAGTGCAGTCGATCGCCTTCTCGATGCTGCGAATCAGGCCTTCGAAGAAAGGAGATACAAGGCTCAGGAGCCTCCGACGAAGGCCGAACGGATTCTCCAGGTGGAGGATCTTACCTCTGGACATCTGGGAGCTGGTTCAATCATCTGCTCCCGCAACGACATGTTGCGTTCCCTCGTCCCAGATGAGATCATCGGCCTTCTCGAGAGATACAACAACGAGATGAGAGCTTCCTGGATCCAAGGACGCGACCCAGCACTTCGTGCTCCTCGTACCTTCGTTCTGAAGGGTGCATGCGGTAAGCTCTTTTCTAGCAAAAATGACCAACAGACGGATAACTGACTACCACAGGAACCGGTAAAAGGGCCGTTGCACACCATCTAGGAACACTTTACTACGATATGGGAATTCTCGATACGAATGCTCTGGTGGAATACTCAGTACTCGATTTTGTCCCCTCCAACTCCGCCCAGACATCTTTCCGCACACGAGGCCTGTTGGACAGCGCTCGTGGGAAAGCATTGTTTATCACGGATGCGCATCGGCTGGGGGACAGCGACACCACTGCACAGGTCCTGGACGAGTTTACCAACCTCCTACCTAAGTACCTGCATCAGATCGTCGTGATGCTGGCTGGACCACCCCATGAAATGGACTGCCTGCTCGGGAACCGTCCCCGACTGGCGAGTCTATTCCAAGAGGAAATCACCTTCCGCACCCCAACGTCTCACGAGTCTCTTCGGTTCTTAGACCGACTTCTCCAGGAGGAGAGTATCGGTGGAGAACGCCCGTTCCTTACGGACCCTCAAAGCCCGAGTTGTCGCGAGTTCTCCCGTGCGATTCATGTGTTGTCCATGTTCCCCTGCTGGGATAACATCCGCGACATCGACACGTTGAGGCGATGGATGGTATCTGCGTGCATGCAGAACGTGCCGCTGGACGGCACTTCCATCCCTCAGCTTCAACTTGGCGAGGAGCAAGCCATGGAGTGCATGGTCAAGCTATACAATCTCAAGCGGGACCGACTTCGCTTCAATCACGATCCCAAGGCGCGGGCCCTTCCCCGTACCCTTTCGCAGCCTCGCAGCGTAGACCGGACTTCTGTGCGGTTTCCTGTCTAGTTGCACGATGGCTGATATGACTTTTCAACGACTATTATGACAATATGTATGATATGCATGATGTGTTATGGTCCATGTGCACGATCTTTACGGTTTATGTTTACGTTCCTTATCATTCTTTCTACATTGCATGTTACATTTGGATTTGCATTCTGTTAGCAGTGGTATCCAACATGAGAGACGAGATTGTATGTATTGTATATGACTTATTGCTAAGATGAATGAACAACTATCTACTTCATTCCCCCGGTGATCTCAACGATACCCCCGTCCATGTAGCCGGACTGTGGACTGAACAGAAATACCAGGATTAGTTATACCCCTTAAAAGTAATGGAGGGACATAACCTATTCCACTAGCAGCTTCAGTAATTACAATGATTTCGCCTTTCTGATGGCTGGGTATGGCGGGGTATTTCGAAGTTGTCTGTCACACGAGTCCGAATTTGAAGGAGAATGAATGGTGGTGAAAAGGACTTGGTACTAATAATGTAACAGATATGCTTCTCTGGTAACATGGAAGACAGCTATGTATGTTGATTTCGTTCATTCGAGGTCTTAAACATCCCTTGATTGATCTCTCATTGTGACTGCTATGTTTGCCTTAGTGTCTGCATAACGAATTCATAATTTCTCTGTATACGCGGCTGACAAATCTTGTTTATTGATTGTGCCCAAAAAGGAAATAGCACAGCTCTCCAAATGGATTTCTGTATCAACACAGCAGTGTGTCACACACTGCTTGTAGCAATGTACATCGCGATTATCCGGCTAGTTTCTTTATTCCATGTTTTGGTTATGGTCGCGATGCTATGAAAGATGTTTCTCTGTCCGATCTATCACCATGCGAAGACATATATTTCCTGCTCTTGACCAATGTCCATTATGGTGATTCACACGATGAAGTAACCTAATAGAGTCAAGATAGATGACACCATCTGTACTCCTTATAGCCTGGCACTTACAAGCCTTTCCCCTCCGTCGACGATGCTGCCCCAGTTCATATTGACCTAAACACGTCAGTTCCAGCCCCACAACCACAGTTACAATCAGACTCACATCGGCAATATGATCATATCCCAACAGTTTGGGAGCCAGGCCTGGATCTCGCCACGCCAGCGCCTCTCCCTCAGGAGTAGGAACCATCTGCATCTTGCGGTCGCGTTCCTCCTGTTCGGGGCCATCGTGCAGGTGGTATAGATATTGCTGTAGGTTTCCCCGTTCCACCACCATCTGGGTGCGTTGCTTCCGGCATTTCTGAAACACGTTTAATGCATGGCGTTTCAACTGGAGAAACTCGGCGGACTTCTTCGAGATGTCTCTATGATTGGGTAATCGCGATAGGCATTCACCGAGCACAGCACCGTCTTCAAAGGCCATTCCTGCTCTTTACCTCAGTATATCAGTTACCTGTCTCCCTCCGAATACATGAAAACGACATACCCAGACGCAAGATATGGTAATGTCGCATGGACGGCGTCTCCTAACATTACCCATGAGCCGGAGGGGTGTGTCCAGTCGTATTCGCCAAACCGAATGCAGAGACGCCATTTATGCACAGACTGACAGAGCTTAAGGAGTTTTTGGATTCTAGTCTGTTAGCAGGATCCATAGATGACGTGCAATTCCCTTACCGAGGATCCCAGCCTTCGAAAAGGGCACACATTTCCTGCACGTTGCCTTCTACCGTAGTAGCAAGGGACTCCTCGGGAATGTCGTCCGGGACGAGCAGAACCATATTGAATAGATCACCTCCACGAAGAACGTAGTTCACTGCAGCCTGTTAGACCCATTCTTGCCACTGACTATATACCCTACCTACCTGCATGTGCATCCGGACCCAGCCAGTAATTGACCTGGGGATCAGACACGAATGGTTCCAATTCAGGATCCTTGCGCATCTCCTCCGTCGACAGGAGTAATCGATAGGCCAGGTCGCCCGTCTTGATCGGCGGATCTGATCGACCGAGCAGCACTTCCGTCAGCTTCCCAAATACCCCATCAGCCCCAACCACCAAGTCCCCGGTCCATTGTCTGCCGTCGGCTGCGATGGCGGTCGCCTCCGTTCCATCGGGGCTCACAGCAACATCCACGATGCGGGCGTCGCAGGTCATCCGTGTGCCCAGTTCCAATGCGCGCTCGACCAGACATCGCTGGAGGTCTGCGCGGTGAAAGTCTCTGTACCACGTGCCGGGGTATTGTTTCTCGGATGCGTGAAAGTCTAGCGAGGAGATCAGGTTGCCTTTCCATCCGATAAAGTTGCACACCCGCGGTCGCGTCATATGAGCCTTTAGCTGCTCGTCGAGACCCCAGTGCTGGAGAACACGCGAGCTGTTTGGTAAGATCTGGATACCTGCGCCGACTTCGCGGATCTCTTGTGCCGCCTCGAGGATATGCACATCGTGTCCGGCGAGTGAACAGCTGATGGCCGTGCCGAGGCCTGCGAGACCGGCTCCTACTACGAGGATCTGTAGATGAGTTCCTAGTTAGCAGTGGTGTAAATTGGTATGATTGCGGCGCGACAGACCTGCAGTTTGCACGATTCCTCGCGAACCTGTTTCGACTTGACGTGGAGCGGAGGTGCCATTGCGTGAGGATGATTCTGTATGTCGGGGCTGCACGAGAGGGGTAGAGCTCTTGTCCCCAAGTAATTTATTGGATAGCTACACAGCTGTTTCTGCGATAAGATTGGGTACATGGCCAAGGATGGGGGTTAACTGTCACAAGCGGGGGGATCAGGACAGGCTTATCGTATCGTGGGGGTCAGTATGTCGGGATGTTCAATGCAGGATAAATTGAACAGTGGAGGGTCGTGATCATACAGCCATACACGCAAGAGCAGCTCGGGGTTCAATTACGATGTCTAGAGTAGGTACATGGCACCGCTGTTGGAGTACTGCTAACTCGCCAGTTCTCTCTCCAAGGTCGGACTGCGTTAGTCACCGGTGGTGCTCGAGGCTGCGGTCTTGCATTTGCTCGTGGACTCGCTGAAGCCGGTGCTAATGTGGCTATATTCGACGTAATCGATCCGGAGGAGGGTTTCTACGTTATACAGAAAGAATGCGCTGTGCGGACAGCGTTCTACAGGTACGCAGTTTTCACCATCATCTGATAATTATCTGAGTGTACTGTATTGTAGGGTCGATGTGGCCTCCAAAGAATCCCTCGCCAATGGCTTCCAACAATTCCAAGCTGATTTCGACAATGCACTCGACATCTGCGTTCCCTGCGCGGGCATCAACCGCCACCTTCCCTTCCTCGAGTTCACCTACGAAGAGCACCAGAACCTATTGTCGGTCAACGTGATGGGTCTATACTTTACCGCTCAACTAGCCGCAAAACAGATGATTGCCAATGGGACGAAACATGGTAGCATCGTGTTGGTGGCCAGCATGGCCAGCCATATCGCCGTTCGCGATCAGCTGTGCAGCGCATATTGCGGGTCGAAAGGAGCTGTCCGCGCCATGTGCCCAGCCATCGCGAAGGAGCTTACACCATATGTAGGTGTATACCTATGGAGTGAAGGAATAGACACTGAGAACATTATCAGGGCATCCGAGTGAATACGATTTCGCCGGGATATGTCCGCACGGAGATGACTGCAGCGGTATGTTTCGATCATTTGAGAGCAGATCCACACACTGACAAATATCAGTTCCCCCATCTGTTGGAAAAGTGGAAAAGCGAGGCGATCAGTGGGCGAGTGGGTGAGCCGGAGGATATCATGGGGGCTTGTGTGTTCCTGGCCAGCGACGCCAGCGCCTTCATGACGGGACAGGATGTGGTCGTGGATGGGGGTGTGACGCGATGGTGATCGTGTTGATCGCTACTTCTTATTTCTCCAATTTCATGCATGAGCTGCTGGTATCTTCTCCATCTTTGGTCTCAAGAGTGGGGGTTGTTGCGTCGCCGCATCGTATGAGGGGGAGCTACTTACGGTTCGTGGCACTTGGCCCAATCAATATATCTAGTGACATCTGGAGTACACTCGCACAACATGAAGCGCACGTTATCAGAGGCTAGACTGGAGCGTAGCACAATGGCTCCTAGTGCAGACCACGAAGGATTCAGCGATAGCCCTGTCGAGGCTACGACAACGGTCGTGGTTGTGGGCGCCGGGCCATCTGGATTGATGCTTGCGTGAGTATTCCTTGGATAATTGAACTGTTAATTCAATTTCTTTGGGAAATAACAGGAAATAGCTGCAATCTAGTCCGGTATGGAATCGATGTGGTTATTCTCGACGATCGTCCTGACAAGACATCCACCGGCAAGGCAGACGGCATGCAGCCCAAGACGATCGAAACCTTCAAACAGCTTCGCCTAGCCGACCCATTGTTGAAAAATGCCGCCCGCGTGTACGACATCGCCTTCTGGGAGTCCACGGCAGACACACCGATGCACCGCACTGGTCGTCAGATCCACTACCCAGCACATCTTGTCGGCGCCTCCGACCCCTATATTCTTCTTGCGCACCAAGGCATGCTTGAGGACATTCTAATTCAGGACATCGAAGCCCGAGGCGTGTCAATCCAACGCAATAGCCCGTTCGTGTCGTGTTCGAGACTACCAGACAGTAGTCAACTGCACGTCTCCTATCTAGACCTGACGACCAAGACCGTCAAGAGCATCCGCACAGACTATCTTGTTGGTTGCGATGGCGCCCGGTCCAAAGTGCGCAACTTCATACCCAATGCACCCCTCGAAGGGGAAATGACCAATGCATCATGGGGCGTATTGGACGGCGTAATCGAGACCGACTTTCCCGACCTCTGGAGCAAAGTCGCCGTGCGCTCACACTCAGCCGGCTCGATCCTCTGGATCCCGCGGGAACGAAACATGACGCGCCTGTATGTTGAGCTGAGTTCGACCGACGGCGAGCGGGTCGACAAGTCTATGGCGACGCCGGAATACGTGATGCGACGGGCGAAGGAGGCCATGCACCCGTTCCAGCTGGAATGGAAGTCTATCGAGTGGTTTGGGAACTACGTCGTCGGCCAGCGAGTCGCAAGGCATTTTTGCGATCCTTATCTGCAGATATTTATTGCTGGTGATGTATGTGTCGTCCTGGTCGTCTGTTGATACTACGGATGCTAATGAAACAGGCGGGCCATTGTCACTCCGCCCTCGCAGCTCAAGGTGCCAACACGAGTATGCACGATAGCTTCAATCTCGCGTGGAAGCTGAACCTCGTCTCCCGTGGACTGGCGCAGAAGTCTCTCCTTGCAACGTATGAGGACGAGCGTCGCAAGATTGCCTACGATCTGATCAATTTCGATGCTGAACATTGCAAGGCATTTGCGCAGGGAGAGGCCGCGCTGGCGAAGAACTTCGACGATAACATCCGTTTCATCTCTGGGGTTGGAGCGGAGTACTCCAAGGGCGTCCTCACTCGTATTGCCCCCGAGAAGAACTATCCTCTTCCTGCACGCCCTGGAGCGTTGATGATCCCGTCGAAAGTCACACGGTATATCGATGCCAACCCTGTCGATATCCAATTGGATATTCCTATGCTGGGCCAGTTCCGAATCTACCTGTTCGCACCTGATGTCGTCACTTCTATGCCGTTCCTAGAGGATATTTGTGTAGGATTAAGTAAGGGGGACTTTCTGAACCCGGTGTCGTCCAAAGCTGCCCAGTCTTACAAGGAGCAGCAACGGAAACAGGCAGAGGCAGATGCATACATCACACCCGAACGCTATACTGCTGTCTCTGACATCTTCACGTACGCTTTGGTGACACAGTCTCCCAAGGAGGCGTTTGAGATTGCCTGCCTGCCGTCTGACCTGCAGAAGAGTCGATGGACTCTGTATCTGGACGATGTTGAAGGAGAAACATGTACAGCCAAATGGATGGGACCATTGGCAAAGACGCACACAGGCATTGTCGTCGTACGACCAGACGGGTATGTCGGAGCGATGGAAACCTGGACAACTGATCAGGGCCGTCTGGCAGTGCAGTGGATCGAAGAATACTTTAGAGGCTTTCTTTGATACTTTTTGTGAATAGAAAATTATCATTGACAGCATATACAACCGTTCTCGTAGATACATCATGAGATTTCTAAGCGACTGTTACAAAGAAATTCGTTTCGCCATCCCTTGGGATCACTTCGGCTTTCTGCAGTAACTTATCACCCACGGACAGCCTGAGCCGCTCAGCTGTAGCCGGACTATCCAGCACTAAAGGCTCAGTTGCTTTGTTATCCTGACGGGCACTCCGGAGAGCATCACGCAAGGCGAAGAGCACGGTTGACCCCAGGAATAAGGGAGGCTCACCAATGCCCTTGCTTGTCTGGATCGAACGGAGATTCTTCCATGACACCCCCTGGAGGAAACTGACGTTGAACTCCTGGGGGATATCGCTGAACCCTGGAATCTTGTAGTTGCCGGGTCCACGCGTTGCCAGCTGGCCCTCTTTGGTCCAGAGACTTTCCTCCATGGTGAAGAGGCCCTGGCCTTGGACAAAGGCTCCTTCGATCTGACCGTAGTCGATTGCAGGATTGATGGATCGCCCGACATCCATTTTTATGTCTGTTCGGAGGACGGTATGATCTCCAGTCAAAAGATCGAGTTCAACTTCGGTGCAAGCAGCGCCCTACTTTTATTAGTGATGTTTACTGAGGAACGAGGAATAGCTTACCTGAGTGAAGTAGAAGTACATAGGTTTGACTGTGTCTGGGTCATAGTTGCCCCATTGATAGCCAATCGTGGGCATCTTCCAGAAACCAGTCGCAGATAGGTTTACTCGATCACGATAGGCGGCATGGGCCAGAGTAGACATGGGGGCATCTGCGCCGAACTTCTCGCGATAGGGTTGCAGTCGCTCATTGAGCTGATCACAAGCATTCTTTATTGCCATTCCGTTGAGATCACTGCCGGAGGACGCAGCTGTTGGGGAGGCGTTTGCTGATTGATAGGACGATGTGTCTTGCGTGTAGATACTCTCAAATGAAACTCCCAGCTCCTGCGCAGCGACTTGCACCATTTTAGTGTATAGTCCTTGGCCCATCTCTGTGCCTCCGTGGTTGAGAAGGACGGATCCGTCCGTGTAGATTCGAACAGATGCCGTGGCCTGATTCAGATGCAAGGCTGTCGCGAAAGAGATTCCAAACTTGGTAGGGATTAGAGAGATTCCACGTTTGCGCCACCGATGCTGTGCGTTGAACTCCTGGATCGCCTTTCGGCGCTCATCATACTTTGCCTCCTCACGGACTTGCTGAAGAAGCAATGGGACATGCCAGTCTTCATCAATGCGTTGGAGGAACGGGGTCCGCTGGCCTTCTTTGTACAAATTGCGGCGGCGCAGTTCGTCGACTGGAATATTCAGCCCCTCCGCAACTGCATTCATGTAGCTTTCTGCAATGAACATGGCCTGTGGACCGCCGAACCCACGGAAAGCAGTGTTGCTGTGGGTGTTTGTCTTGCAGACCCAGGCGCGGATGTGCACATTGGGGATATGATAACAGTTATCAAGATGAGTGCAGCAGCGGTCCATCACCGCCGAGCTCATGTCTACCGAATATCCGGCGTTATTATAGCAGTCTGCGTCCAAAGCCACGAGGGTCCCGTCGTTCATCACGCCTATCTTCCAGCGACACTGGATGGGATGGCGCTGCCCAGTGGTCATCATGTCCTCGTCGCGGTTCAGCATTGCGCGCATCGGTCGCTTCTCTTTCTTGGCTGCGACTGCAAGAATGGCGGCCAATTGAACACTACGAGACTCCTTCCCTCCGAAAGCTCCTCCCATGCGTTTCACTCGAGCGTTGATGCGGTTTGCAGGAACGCCAGTTACATGACTGACAAAGTCTTGCGTCTCCAGTCTGTTGGGAGTTAGGCCTGCATGTCTCCAGGGCATTGGGTTTACATACGTATTCTGCGTGGATGACCAGACATCCATCGAGCCGTCCTCCGGATGAGGAATGACCATAGCGGCGTTTGTTTCCAGATAGAAGTGCTCCTGTCCGCCGATACGAGTAGTCCCCGTAAATATACGGTCACAAGTAGCAAACACCTCCGCCATTCTTTCAGGCGGTGCACCTTTGCGCAACTCCTTGCCGTGGTTGAAGAAGCTTTCTGCCTTGATTGCCTCATCGATGGTTAGGACAGCCGGTAGATCTTCATAGACGACTTTGACGGCGCGAGCGGCAGCCTGAGCCTGAAGAGCTGTCTCCGCGTACACAAGACCAATAGGCTGGCCGTGGGAATACACCTTGTCCTCTGCAAAGAAGGGCTCATCGTGCACTACCGACCCCCATCGGTTCATCTCTGGAGGTATGCTATGCCGATCCACATATCCCACCGCCAAACCCGGGCCCAAAGCGGGAGTCCAGTCGACGGAGACAATCTTTGCATGCGCTTTTTGCGATAGGACCATGGCACCGAATAGCTCTCGATGCTGTGGAGGCATGTCGTCCACATACTCGGCCTCGCCGGTTGTATGCTTCAACCCGGATAGATGGGGGAGTTGCTTTCCGACCACCCGTTGTTCATATGGATTGTTGTTGTCTCGAGCGCCATGAGAGATCTTCCGGTGTATTCCGTCAGTGATGTCTCGGTCCACTGTAGGGCCCAGAGAAAACTCGGAGATGACTTCATTCCAGAAACGGAAGAACAGCGACAATGTGAGCGTTCGTCGGTATGTCGCCATCCCGCCGGGGACGCCAAATGGCAGGTCGAAGTCAGCAAGTAGAGCATCCAGGACTTCATCTAAGACGCTCCCATCGCCCCATGTCTTCCCGACAAGAAGCTCAGTGGCACGTTTCGCTATCACGGTAGTGGGCGCCATTCCGCCGTAAGCCAGAGCCGCCTCTGTCACTTTCGCAGTATCATCCAGGCGGACGCGGAATGCAGCGGTCACGATGGCAATATCGTCGTCCTTGCGTTTAGCCTGCTTGTATGATTTCGTGATCTCTCTCACGTTTGGCGGAGGCAAAGGAATGCGGATCTGGGTGATGATGCTCCCCTCTGGTAACGCTGTCTTCCGATATCCCAAGAACAGTGAGTCCATGGACAAAGCCGTCTTCATGGCGGCAGTCTCAGTGAGCACTGTAGCGTTGACCGCCAGCAGCAATGGGTTCATGTCGGAGATTGGCGAAGCCGTGGCAATGTTGCCCGCCAGCGAGGCTGCATTCCGGATCTGTCGTCCAGCAAAGTATCGTAACGCCTTAGCTGTTGCACCTAGGACTGATCCTCGTCTTCCAAGGATGGGAAGTAGTCGATGGCATTCCGCCTCAATGTCGCTTAGCGAAGCGTTACCCCCAATTACTAGCTCGCAGGCGGTCGATTCATCTGGAACAATGGATATTTCAGCCAGCTCTTTGATATCTCCAATGAAAACTGATACGGGGAATTCTACGCCCTTGAACCGGATGTCAACTTGCACTTCGCTAGCTCCGCCAACGAGCCTCGCTGATGGATATGCCGCTAATATTTCCAGTGCCTCGTTCAACGTGGCCGGGCGCAACCACAACTTCCCCTCGTCCCCATAACAGAGGGTTCTCATGGTGTGCTTGGCCAGACCAGGGGGGTATATGAGCTCTGTGTTCGGGGTATAAGGAATGAAGTCGAACTGCGGATCGGATGACTTGAGAGCAACGGGTGATCCGTCACTTGTAGGGTTGGTCGAGGGACTACTTGCTTGAGAGCTGGAGGAGCATCGTGAGCCACCGGTCTCGCGACAACAGCCGCCTGGCCGTCCACAGGATGAAGTGCTTGAAGGGTTAGACGCTGAGACAGTTGGCACGTCTGGCATTTCTGTATCAAGCGACAGAGGGTCTATGTGTAGTCTACCCTTCAGATCGTGTTGCACAAATGTTTTCGCTGCTTGGAGAATTGGCTTGTAACCGGTGCAGCGACATAGATTGCCATCCAGATGGCCTTTCATCTCGATCTCGTCTTCCGTGAGATTGAAGACTCCGGTTTCGGGATCGTAGGCGTTTCGGATCATGGCATAAAGTGACATCACGATGCCCGGCGTGCAGAAACCGCATCTATCCCATTAGCATGCGCGGTAACTTGGAAACGTCATCAACATACTGTGAGCCGTGCAGTTTTCCCAGCCGCTCTTGTAGAGGATGAGGGTGTTCCACGGACCCCAGCCCTTCAACAGTAATTACATGCTTCCCAACAACTGGAGTAATTAGATTTGTGGATATTGACGCCAAAGGGGCATTACATACCTCCCACTAACGGGTACAGGCAGGCATTCACTGCCAAATGTCGGATGCGACGAGATTGGCGTTGATCCCGAGTCTGTAGAACCACAGTGCATGCACCGCAGCCCCCTTCGCCACATCCTAGCTTTGTACCCTTCAGCCCATGCTGTGAGCGGATAAAGTCGAGCAGGGTCCAACGAGGGTTAGGGTTGTGCAGGTCGATCTTTGTGCCGTTGAGGTAGAAGGATAGCGTTGACGATGCATCATATTTCGCCACGAAGGCTTGCAGCTCAGACGGGACCATATTGTGGCCTATTTTATCGAATGCTTTGCGACAGCTCTGCGTGAGAGAATGATCATGGCATTCAATACTCCAGTCTGAAGGTCCAAAGAAGCGGACACTGTTGTAGTGATCTACTGCAGTGTTGCACAAGTGCTACTGGCCAAATTGGAAAATGGCCCCATTTGATAGTCCTGAACTCTTGGGGTTGATTATCTCGCGTCATAATCACCCCCTCACCAGCGGCCTATGTGGAGGTTATCCTAATCCGGCCAAGAGTGGGGGGACAAGAATGGAGGATCGGACGGTCCGGCATCGATACGTTGGAGCATGTTCATGCCTGCTCTGCTATGTTTTGGAAGAATGTTGGAGTAGACACGTTTGACAAGTTGCTGTAGTATGCATGTTCCTGTATCCCACTCTAGGGCTACGTGATCTTCATGCAAATATATGCCCTATTTATACAATCGGACTCAGCTCCCATCGATTTCCATCACATACTCACACAACATACAATTGCACAATGGGCTCTATATCCCCTCTCGACTCCCTTTTCCAACCCTTGCGCCTCGGTGCTGTGACGCTGCAGCATCGGGTCGTCCAGGCGCCGTGCACGCGTATGCGCTCCACGAAAGAATCTGACGGTGTCTTTGTGCCCAACGACTTGAATGTCGAGTACTATGGCCAAAGGGCTTCTGCTGGGGGGCTGATGCTGACAGAGGCAACTCCCATCAGTCGATATGTAAGGTTCCGCTATGTTGACCACGCAGCACTGTCCGAGCCGATATACTGACCTGACAATAATGGAATAGGCGGCGGGCTACCCTGGAGTCCCCGGTATATTCACCCAGTCGCAGATCGCCGGCTGGAAGAAGGTGACAGATGCGGTGCATGCCAAAGGTGCTTTCATCTTTTGTCAGCTTTGGCACGTAGGTCGCGCCACTGTCCCTTCGTTCCTAGATGGCAAGCAGCCGGTCAGTTCCAGCAGCATCCCCATCAGTGGGAAGGCATTGGATGGGACCGAGTATGCTGCGTCTCCACCAAAGCCTTTGACTGCAGCGGAGATCGAGGAGGTCGTCCAGGAATACGCCGCTGCAGCGAAGCGCGCCATGGAGGCAGGTTTCGACGGCGTGGAGATCCATGGTGAGTTTCCCAGCGCGCGCCTTTTACATCCCGAATCGCGGTGCATGTAGCTAAGAGACAGGCGCAAATGGATACCTCCTGGATCAATTCCTCCACGACAACGTCAATACGCGCACCGACGAGTACGGTGGATCCATAGAGAACCGATCTCGTATCGTTCTTGACGTGATCAAGGCTGTTACAGCAGCCATCGGCGCCGACCGCGTTGGCATCCGCCTTTCGCCATACAACTACTTCCAGGACACTCGAGACTCTGACCCGCAGGCACATTGGCTGGTCTTGTGCTCCTTGATCGCTGCTCTTCCCGTCGACTCGCGACCGTCTTACGTGCATATGGTCGAGCCGCGCTTCGACGAGGTGCTGGATGAACAGGCAAAGATGAGCTCCCTGCCGGAAGGGACTGCAGCCTCGAAGCCTTCGCTAGATCCATTCCGTCCAGTCTTGAAGAAGGGTGGGATTGCTTTCCTGGCAGCTGGAAACTTCAATGGAGGTAATGCAGGGCCCAAACTGGTTGAGGATGGCGCAGATGCGATTGTCTTTGGCAGGCTGTTCATCTCCAACCCGGACTTGCCGCGCCGGTTGCAGGAGAAGCTTCCTCTGAATGAATACGATCGGGCGACTTTCTATGGGGCTGACCCGCCGGAGAAAGGATACACTGATTATCCTTTTTATGGCAAGTAGATTGAGATATGGACATGTGCATTCACAAAGGACTATACACATAACTACACATAGATGCATGGGAAATTTAACACAGCAAATACATACCAAAACCAAGTCATTCATAGATACCAGAACTACTTGGACAGATTCAACAGCACCTTCATAGCATCATGAACCACTGCCCATCGCACGGTCGCCAGCTGCTGCGCCATCACCATCAACAGTCCCCTTGTGTCGTATTTCCCTCCCAGAGCAGCCAACTCCGGCATGCTCGGACATGTCGTCATCGCCACGATCAATGAAGAGATGTCAGTCCCAATTCGTTCCTGTGAAAGATGATCGTCCATGCCTCGATGAAAAGCCCAGCATGTCAGTGCCGCCAGATAGAGACACCACGGGAAATGGAAGGCGTCCGTTTGCTCCCAATCATGCAAACTCAAGACGGCATCATGTAGGAGGCACGCCGCATGGCGCGCAGCTACAAGTGAAGCACCCGATTCCCCATGGAGCCACCTGGGAAGATGTCGCCGTGAACGTTCTCGGTCGTCATCGGTCACTGTGCGGCCAAGAATCTGTGTAGCTCCAGCTGCGATCTGCAAATCCAAAACTTCCACGTTGAGCGCTAGATGAGCTGCTCGATAGAGGGCATGCGTGGCTGTCTTGACTCCCGTGAAGCGACGGGGATCCGCGGTTTGGCCGAGCTTCATTGCCAGACAGTCGGCATCAAAGTCGACTTTCCACAAGTCGTAAGACCGGCCCATTCGAGGCGTCCATGCACCCACTTTCTCCGGTGTCTCCGACCGCAGGGTCGTCTGGTCTCGCCTTTTCAAATCAGCCGAGACAGACATCAGTCCATGTAGCACGACAATGCGTGCAAGGGAGTTGAGGTCCCGTGGGCGGGACACGGCTCCTGGGGTAATGTAACCCTTCAGGACATTGAGGAAGACATGATCCTGTTCACGAGATGCATGACGAGCCCAGTCGTCTGCCGTGTTCGCTTCCCAGGCGGCCGCACTACAGGGTAGAGACGATCGTATCTCAAACGCCGACATGCACAAGGACTGCGAGAACAAAACCGCGTGCTGTGTGTCCCACATGAAACAATGCATCGCCAGTCGCTTGCGCTGCTCCTGTTCCATCGCCTGTCGCCAAGCGAAATCCAGGTCATTCGGTCGGTTCGACAAGCCCTGGGTTCGGATGGTACAGCAATTACTGCGCCGAATGAGTTTTATCAGCACGCAGTGGAAAAGCTGCGCACGTTCGCGCTGCTTGGGGCCAGCCCGCATCTTCCCGAAGCAGTCGATAAGCAGCATCGCCTGCAACACCCAGAGGTCGGGCTGGGGAGAGAAGTCTGCATGGCAAAAGAGCTGGTTTCGCAGAGCGTCATGGATGCCCACCGCCAGCTGATGCGCCTCGCGGCTGCTGTAGGTGGCGCCCATCGACAGGATAGCCGCGAGAAAGACCGGCTCAATTGCATTGGGATTGAAAGTCGCCTGGTGGATGAGAGGATATGTAATGTTGAATCTAGTGAAAAACAGATCACAGTAGCTTTGCAGAGATTGCATAGAAAGT
Source organism: Aspergillus terreus NIH2624 (assembly GCF_000149615.1). Classification (NCBI taxonomy): domain Eukaryota; kingdom Fungi; phylum Ascomycota; class Eurotiomycetes; order Eurotiales; family Aspergillaceae; genus Aspergillus; species Aspergillus terreus. The sequence continues at coordinate 350,814 of NT_165936.1, forward strand.
AAAGGTGAGTCAAGAGCTGTGGCACTGCCATCAATTCCAACCGGTGATGTTTGGGCCACAAGTGTGAGAATGCCACGCCGGGCTTCTTCATTCAGACGAGGGAGATGGGGAGGCGTACTCGTCTCGAAGACAGAAGACCCTGTCATCCACTCCATATCGACCACATCAGGCATGCCAATGGGTTGCGCGGTTTCTACGAGAGTCCCTCGCTCAACGTACGAGGCTGCCTGTAGCAGGACTGATGAGCCATCCTGATCGAACAAAGCTCTCATCTCAGGAAACTCAAGCGCAGTGTTGTTTCGATAGGGATCGACAGGGTCGGCAAACGTCATCATATCAGAACCGAGAGGCACGTCGAACTGATCAAATGCATCGTCGAGCGATGAGACGTCGAACAGCCAGTTGTAGTTATGGGTTGCAGCAAAGGGCATATTGAAATCGGTGGCTAGCTGGTCAGCTCAGTCCCACGAACAGCAGCAACAGAGAAGTATATCCAACGTACCCGTATCAATGTTGAAAAAGTCGGCTGTTGTGTCTAGCCCCAGGCTGAATGAACCATCTGCTGCATCGAACTGACCCGGGATGGGTTCGACATAGGGCTCAAATGGGCCCCCGGGCATCATCGGTGCCAGCAGGGCATCCGTATCATCCAAAGACAGCGATGGCGGATCGCTGGCAGATCCAGGAGGCGATACAGGTGCCCCATGCGGCGTATGGGCATCTAATTCACCGTAATTTTGGTCTCGCGAGCTCGCTATAGAGATGGATGATGAGGTAGTGGACTGTGAGTGTGCAGGGCGAGACTGCCGTTTTGGAGGCCGAGTGATAATCGTCCCATCACCCGCACGACGAGTGCGTTTACGGGTCTCCAGCACTCCCAAGCCCGGTCCTCCTGCCTCTTCGTCGCGTTTGGCATGTCGCATCATGTGTCTTGCTACAGAAAGGTCAGTGGTAAGGACAGTCTACTGGGACACCCAAGACGTCTATACCTAGGAGATCAGGTCGGTTGAAATGCACGGAACATCGCTCACAAGTATAGCCATTTTGCGCCTGTTCATGATTCAACGCGTGGCGGCGCAAGTGCTCCGCGCGTGTAAAGCTCTTTCCACAGCTAGGCCACTGGCAGACGTGGTTCTTCATCTTTGCTGGGCCATGACGAGGTCCGGAAGCACAAAGAAAGAGCGGCAGCTCCGACAACGTCTCTGTGGGGGGTAGGAGGCATGGGCTAGACTTATACGTGACTAGCTGCACGCCGGTGTGAAATCCGAGCGGTTGATAAGACTATCTGCGAATTGGAGAAGCCCTTGGCGGATTTCCAGTGCGGAGAACCCAATGGATTCGTGTATGCACGATTAGATAGACGGATTGATAGCCCGTCCGAATTGAAACTATCGTATCAAACATGCCACCACCGCGATCAGGTCTAGCGAATTATCTACAGGAAATAACGCCATTCAGGAGACTCTTCTCCATCCACCAGGTCGCTAGTAGGAACGGCCCCTGCCCGCAGCTTGACCCCCTGCTCCCTGTCCCGTCGTCTGTTCTCAAAGCGCATCCACAGTCCTAGAGCCGTTGCAAAGACGATACACACTCCGTTGCAACAGCAGGTAGCTACCAGCCTGGGTATATACCTTACAAGCATCAGCAAACGCAAGGACCAGCAGCAGAATGAGGGGCATGCATACTTCGGAGCATATTCAGTACGAAACGTGGCGGCACTCAGAACCCCCGCAATATTCCCAAGTCCCACAAAGAACCCCGTGTTGGCGGCTCGTGAGTTCTCATGAACATTGTTGTTGTTGTGCCACGCGTGGACTAGGCATGATGGGATGTATGCCCCAGCAGCCATGAGGAAGCATGCAAAATATGAGACGCCTTTGTTTTCCAGGACGTCAATGGTGGACAGCACCAACATGCCCACCAGTGAGAGTGTCAATGAGAAGACTATATGGAACGTACGTTCGCGGAAATAATCTGATGACTTTGCAACACACAGCAGTACGACTGCGCCGACGAGATTGGGCGCCACCGTCCATAGATTTGTCTTGATGACGGAGTATCCCAGGCGCTGTACGATCAGCGGGAAGAAGTTCATCGCTGTGGCGTAGGCCACCGGGTATGTGAACGTGATGATACACCAAATGGGGAACTTCCAGTCTTTCCATGTCCGAAAACACGACTTCAGATCGAGTTCAGTTTCTACCTCGGATGAAGTGTCACGCAATAGTCGGGCTGTCGCAGCAGCTCGTTCTCGGTCGTTCAGGAACCAGGCCGTTTGAGCGTTGTCCGGCAGCCACCAAAAGCTGACGATTCCGGTGATGAGGGTCATTGCCCCTTCAATGATGAACAGCCACTGCCAACCGTGGACTGCGGGATAGCCGATCTGGAATACGCCAAAGGAGATCAGTCCGCTGAATGCAGAAGCTAGCACAGCAAAGGACTGCATGATGGCCAAGCGGAAGCCCATTTCACCACGGGTGTAGAATAAAGTGAAATAGAACGTCGCTCCACAGAAGAAGCCGGCTTCGAACACTCTAGAGTGTGTTAGTATTTTTTAATTCCATGCGCCATCGAAGCCTCACCCGAGAATGATGCGGATGGCCAACATGCCGCCAAAGTCCTTGGCCGCGCATTGACACATCGCACATATGCCCCAGACCACAGTCACTATCGACAATTCAGTCGACCCTTCTCGTATGAAGGACTGGGGAATGACATACTCAAAGAGAGCATCAACCGGCCAGAGAACCGCTTGATGAGCAGGTTCCACGGGAGGTCAAACAACCCGAATGGGATATAGAACAACAAAACGAGCAAGGAGTAGTCATTTCCTTCGAGATGAATGTCTTTATCCAGACCATCTGTCTTCGCATTGGCAAGATTGCTCTGCTAGTGTTAGTTGCAAGTGTCTACAAGCAGCCAACGAGGGATATACCCGGTCCATGCAATCGAAGAAATACATCTGTCTGATCCATTAGCAGTCCCATATTTGCTATCCAAGCCGGCCTACGTACCAGACATAACAAAGGCAATACGAAGAAGTCGACTTTCCGCACTGGTACACCATGAGTATTCGCTTGTCGAGAATGTCAGGCTTTGGTACCGTAAGACCTCTCGGCATCTTCATCGACAAGTACATTCGACTGCCCTGATTTGGCCTCTGGATCTAGCGACATGCGGTCTCCCGTGATTTCTCGTTTCTCCATAGTAATCATGATTACGTTCGTCCCGACCGATATGTCAGAAGGGGTCTACACGCCCACTTCTTGGAAACTGCTCCGGATATATATTTGGTCTTGGTACGTCTTTATCCCTTGCGTTTCGACTATCTGCACTCCATGACATCCCATGCATATTCCTGGAATGGAGGGATGTAGCTGATAGCTCCCATGCCTCCAGAACCATACAGACCACCACCAGAAGCCAATAGTAGATTGCTTTTAGATAACGACTGTCAGACTTGACGCTAGAGACGTTCCCCGCTGATCAGCGTGTCTATCTGCCGGGGATAAGCAAACCCCCATTCTTCTCACCCCCATCTTTGTGCTGACATCCTCGTCCGTCTCCAAGCTTGCCTCCATGCCTCCATGTTTGGACATTGTAATCATGGGTGACTCGGTCTTCTGTCCGATGACTTTTGGAGCTTACTGCTCGTTGAGGGCGTGGTTGGGGTCGTGATGGTTATATTCAAACTTGACAAGTCTTCTGAATGGCGACAGCATCTGTATGATACAGACAGACAGACAGAGCAACATCAGAGGTAAACCGTCGTCTTCCAGAATGTCCCAACCCTGCGCACCACCTATTCTCGATTTCTCCCCCTTCTACGGAGAGGACAGCGATGCGAAAGCCAAATTGGTCGACGAGGTCCGCAAGTCGTGTCTCTACAATGGCTTCTTCCAGATCACCGGCCATAGGGTGCCTTTGGATCTCCAGCGACGCGTCATGAGCTGTGCAAAGAGATTCTTCGACATGCCTTTGGAAGAGAAGATGAAAGTTGACAAAAGTACGCCGGTCTCTCCATCTGCAGGATGCCACTGACCAGCGTAGACAACAATTCATTCAATCGAGGGTACGAACTCCTACGGTCGCAAATGCTCGAGGTTGGAACTGGTCCGGAGCTGAAGGAGGGCTACTACATCGGTGAAGAGATACCTCAGGACCACCCGTATTTTGTCCAGAAAAAGTTGAACAGTGGCCCCAACCAGTGGCCCGCTACCATCGAAGATCGAGACGAGTTCGAGCGGACGTCTATGGAGTACTATCATGCCGTGTTTGACTTGTCCAAGGATGTCCTCGCCGTTCTGGCCTTGACGCTCGGTGTCGATACCAGCTATTTCGATCCCCTGACAGAGGGCGCCGTCGCGACGATGAGATACCTGCACTATCCAGCGCAGCCCAAAGACGAGGACGAGAAGTTGAACAGGGGAATTGGCGCGCATACTGATTTTGGCTGTGTCACCCTGCTTCTGCAAGATGAAGTGGATGGGCTGCAGGTGCTAGATATGCCCACTGGACAGTGGCTCGATGTGCGTGGCCGTTCAATCCATGGTCTAGCAGTTGCTGACATGGTACAGGTACAACCGGTCCCAGGAGCCTACGTCGTCAACCTAGGCAACCTTTTCATGAGAATGGCGAACGACAAGTACAAATCTAACATTCATCGCGTAATTAACAAGTCAGGGCGCGAACGCTATTCCATCCCGTTCTTCTTCAGTGGGAACCCAGACTATGTGTGTGAATGTCTGCCAAACTGTCGCGAGCCGGGTGAAAAGGCCAAATATCCTCCGATAACGGTGGAAGAGATGGTGACAGCCTCTTACAAGGAAAGCTATGGTCGAGCGGAGAAGTATAAGCAAGAGCTGAAGGCAAAGTTGGAGGCTACACCCACTGCCGCGGCAGTTGGGACATGAGAGGGTGGAATATAGCGTCTTCATCATAGTTATGAGATGAGTAAATCGGCGCGCTGGTTGTAGATCTCAATATGAATTCTGATTTGCATCAAGACTTTGCAGGGCTGTCCACCAACACTTCACACTACAAGTAACTCAAAACATGTAAAGGCCATGAGAAACTCAGAAACGGCCCAACTTGGGAAATGTGAACTGAATCTACCATAAACCTGTCTTTGCCAGACAATCCCACTTCGCTCTGGACAATCTGTTCCCTGGACACACCAGAAGTGGAGGACAGCTACATGTCAGTAGTTCGATATCAGACATCCCCACTCTTGACCTCTCACAAAGTATCGAGCTCTATCAGTGCTTGGCCTTCGCGGAGATTAGCTTGGAGTCTATTTGGATGGTATTTGAGTCTGTGTGGTTTGCCATGGAGCTGGTGAGGTGAGTTTGGAAAGAACAAAGACAAAATGGACGATATTCAACATGCGAAACGATCTCAGCCCGTTGATAACAATAGCTCGGGTGAGGATATGGGCAAGATCGAGCCCATTAATGACCCGACAATCCAGCAGTTCTATGGGTCATCCACGACGGAGGCCTACCGGCTCAAATCCGAACTAGTCGGGAAATGCATGGAGGAGATTGGCATGGGACGGTAACTATCCAACTGCCCCATAGACATCTGCAATCATCCAGCTCACTTCCTAGGTTTCAATGGGAGCTTTTTATAGTGACTGGTTTTGGTTGGATTGTGGATAATGTCTGTCTCCTCATCTGCACCGTTGGTCAGGCACTCACTGACAAGTCGAAATAGTTTGCATCACAAGGAATCGGAAGCGTTCAACCTCCCATTCAATTGGAATTCTCCGATATTTCCCGGGTCAGCTACAGCTCTGTTGCCTATTATGTTGGGCTCATTCTGGGAGCATCGTTCTGGGGCATCTCCAGTGACCTCGTCGGTCGTAAGCCGGCATTCAACATAACCCTGCTGATCGCTGGCGTATTTCTCTGTGGAGCGGCAGGATCCATGAACTTTGTGGGATTTAGTGCTCTGTGGGCTGTCATTGGAACGGCGGCTGGAGGAAACGTTCCTGTGGACTCCATGATCTTTCTGGAATTTGTTCCTGGGAGGTAAGTGGTGCAACCTTCAATAAGATACCCACGCTAATTGTATAGCCATCAATGGCTCCTCACAGCATTGTCGGCCTGGTGGAATCTCGGCCAACTCATCGTCTCACTGCTTGCCTGGGTGTTCCTGGCAAACTATAGCTGTCCAACTGATGCAACACCGGAAACGTGCGTGCGTAGAGAAAACATGGGCTGGTATGTCCGCGTTCCATCAAAAGCATTGGGCCACGCTGACATTCATTTGCAGGCGGTATACATTGATCACCCTCGGGGCATTGTCCCTTGCCTTCACATTCATTCGTATCTTCGTCTTTAGATTGCCTGAGACACCCAGGTATCTTCTGTCGCAGGGCAAAGACCAGGCCGCCGTCGATGCTGTCAACTATGTTGCCCGACAGAATGGAAAGGAAGAGCCACTGACAATCGGAATGCTGCGCGACATTGACTACAGATTGGGAACGGCATCCCCCGAACGCGAAGCCACCGGCCTATCGACGACTGAGATCATCAGGGAAAACTTCAAAGACTTCCGGGGATCTCACTATCAAGCGTTGTTCGCAACACGCCAATTGTCACGCCATACCATACTGGTCTGGGTTGACCATTGGTGCGTGATACCCGAATTCTGATCGAATATCACACTGACTCGACCAGGTATCGCATATCCCCTATACTTCAACTTCCTGCCGTCGTATCTGGCGACGAAGTTTACACAAGACTCGTCATTGTCTCTGACATATCGCAACTACTGCATTCAGTCGGCCGTGGGTATCGTTGGCCCACTGTCGGCGGCCTTTCTCGTAAACACTTTTCTTGGCCGACGTTGGATGATGGGGATCTCGTCCATTGTGACAGGAGTATTCCTGTTTGCGTATGTCGGGGTCGAAACGCCCAAGGCGAGTTTGGCCTTCTCGTGCATAACAGGGCTGCTGGGCAATTTTGGTATGTTCTCGCTTGAAGTTGCGATGGCCCGGACTAATCCTAGCAGAATATGCAGTAATGTATGCATTTACCCCCGAGTCCTTTCCCGGTCCTCATCGCGGTACTGGCACAGGGACGGCGGCATCTCTGCTGCGAGTGGGAGGACTGGCTGCCAGCTTGATTTCGTCCGAGACAGGATTCACTCCAGCACCGATCTATGTCAGTGCCGCACTGTGGGTGGCTGTAGGGGTGATCTGTTTCGGCCTACCGTTCGAAACTCACGGGCATGCAGCTATTTAGTCGACGGAGATGATGTCTCGCGAGTGCCACGGGCCCTCGACACGGGGTTACACGCGTATAAGACGGCTGTCTGTTGTACAAATGTTGGTTCACGAGTCGGAAATTTTCGACTGCACCAGCATCACCTAGATTAGAAACATGAATGCAAGCAATCAACCATAAATTTACGCTATCATTCAAAATTTGAGAACTGAAATGCAATCCAACGATCGAGTCTCCTGTCAATCCCGACTTCTTCTGTCGACAGGTATCCATGTTAGAGCGTTCTCCGACGGGTAAAGGCTCCACGCAGCAAGGTACGAAGCACTGTAGTCTGAGTGGTCTATACAACTGACCCGCCATGGATCTAGATAGTGTGGTAGACACAATGTATCTCTTCAGCACGCTCTCATCCGGGGTTGGATCTCGTCTCCATCGGCGGAATTATATCTCTAGCTGTCTTTCATTCGTAAATAACCATACACGGTAGCTTAGCTACTAGCCTTGCCACTGTCCTGCTTGAGAGAGACGATCCGGTTGAGAACAATATGATCGTCGGTAGAGTCAGAATCCATAGCCTAGTCATGTGTTAGCATGAATGGGACATAATGCTAAGAAATTAGAAGAGCCTACCATATAGGCGACACGCATGGCCTGGAACCGCACACTTTCAGGACCGCTCTTGCCCTTTTCACCGGCAGCCGCCGGCCAAGGGGCACGCCGACGGACCTCGTCGAAGCCAGACTCGATCATAGCATCATTATAAATCGTCTCGCTCTTAGGGTTGATGTCGTTCAAGAAGCCCCCTTCAACCGAAGAGGGATCATCTGATTTGAATAGTTGATCGTGGATGCGAACCTCCACCTTGCGCGACCCCTCCGGCACCCAGTGGATGAAGGTCTTAGGCTTCTTACCGTCGCGGTTCAGCACTGCCCGTACCTCGGTGACGTTGCCATCGGCATCCTTCGAGAAGGAGGTTGCGGTGATAGGATATGGTGTCTTCCACAGGCCGACAGTCTTTCCGGGAGCGAGGCGGAAGAAGTCCTTGCTGTCGACATCGCGGAAGTCGGACCGGTCGATGTAGACGGTCTTCGTAAGCGGCAATTTATGCGAGCCCATCGAAGGATCCTTGGGGGAGAAGGGCATGTCCACGTTCACCTCATCGGCAGTGAGCGTGTCGAAGTCTTCAATGACGACAGGGAGAGGAGACAAGACAACCATGAGTCGTGGGGTGCGTGTCTCGAGATAAGAGCGAATGGACTGTTCAAGGCGGGCGATGGTAATAAGGGTCTTGGAAGTAGTAACACCGAGCTCATTGACGAAGGAGAGGAGCGCCTCGGGCGGGACACCGCGCCGACGGAGGGCAATGACGGTATACAGACGCGGGTCGTCCCAACCGCGCACGTACTTGGCATCCACGAGTTTTTTCAACGAACGCTTGCTCATAACGGTGCCGCTGATGTTCAGACGACCTGCAACAACCAGTCAGTAGCGGACTTCTCGAAAGAACTGGGCGGACCTCACCGAATTCGCGCTGCATCGGCTCATACACGCCGAGGGTCTTATTGAGCCACTCGTAACTCTCACGGGCGAGAATGAACTCGGTCGTACAAAGGGAGTGGGTGATGCCTTCGAAGCTATCACACAGACAATGCGCGAAATCATAAGTAGGGTAGATAACCCACTGATCGCCGGTCCGGTGGTGAGGCTTCTTCAGCACGCGGTAAGCAGCGATATCCCACATGGAAGGGTTGTTGTTTCCATCCGCCAGCCCCTGTCTCATACGGAGAAAAGCCGTCTGGGGTTCATATTTGCCGTCGCGCATGTCGCGGAATTTCTGGAGGTTCGTTTCGATATCCGCATTGGCATGTTCACAGCAGAATCTCGGGCCGTTTTTCTCCCCACCACGCTGCAACTTGAGGTCTGTATCACTGCAATGGCAGACATAGGCCTTTCCAAGGGTGATCAGCTTCTCCGCCAGCTCGTACAGCTTCCCAAAGTTATCGCTGGAATACGTGACGGCATGAGGGGTGAATCCAAGCCACTGCACGATATCCTCGATCGCGTGGAAATATTTCTCTTCCTCGGCCTCGGGGTTGGTGTCGTCGAATCTAACAATTAGTACATAGGCTCGCTGCGTTATTTGTAGAGGCGAGGTGAGTCGACATACCTAAGGATCTACAGCTCTGTCAGTCTGTGTGTTCTCTTACGGCATGGAAGGAGATGGGAGGCATACCGTATGACCGCCATGATACCGCGCAAACCCGAAGTTGATCGCAATACTCTTAACGTGACCCAGATGCAGGTATCCATTGGGCTCAGGGGGGAACCGAGTGACCACTGGCTTCACAGGTCTCTCCTTGTACACTGAGGCTAAGAAACCCTGTTTGAACATCGCATCCGGATCCAGCTCCTCCTCCGGCTCCTTGGGCTTGGGGGCCTGTTGAGCAGCCGGTTTGGGAGGAGGCGCATCAGCCTTGGCCTTGGCCTTTGCTGCAGCTTTGGCACGTTTCTGCATGCGCTTCTTCAGTTCGCCCTTGGACACCATCTCGCCGGTGACTTCATCCAGCTGAAGCTTGGCGGTGGCTTCTGTCACAGCGTCCGCCATGATGAATGGAATTTGTGCTGTGTGATAGATCCGGTTTCAAGCTAGAGAAGGAGACTCCTGGAATCAGGAGGCGTGGTAGCGATTGAGTGAGGGGAGGCTGAGGAAGAAGACGAAGGAGGGGCGTTATCAGCGATGACTCAAAAATAATTTTGGGTGTTGATAGCGATTGCCGCTTTGGGATATCCGCGGGGGCTTATTCAGCGATCATGTGATCGTTTCTTTGTAGCTATCTCATCTTGCGCCAAGCATTCGCAACTACCGCCATCCTTCACGACTCTTATCTCTCTTCTACTTATTTCTCCCGACGGAATAATATACATCGCCTCGCTCTTTGCGATTGACCCTCGATCTCAGGCACAGACGTTCAATAATGCCACGGTCGGGTCATGGTCGGAGGCCTGTTCCTCATACGCGACCCAGGTGTTGACGTGAATGTGCTCGATCTGCGCCTCCGTCGTCAACGCATCACTCACATACATATGGTCAAGCTGTTGACAGTTCGCGTCATATAGATACGTGTATCTTTCCGTTTTCGAGACGCCCGCCACATCGTCCAGGTCCTGTAACCCTGACACAGCCGAGAACACCTCCAATGGACGCGCAAATGCAAACTCGTTGAAATCCCCCGCCGTAATAATCTTCGCACTCGAGTCCTCCGATAAGATTTCCGAGATGAAATTCTGTCACTGTTAGTCAGCGCAACCAGAACGAAACTGCAGGGGATCTATCTGGTCGGGGAAAGGCAACTTACGCCGACTACTTTGGCTTGGGCGCTGCGTTGGTCGATTCCACCATTGACCGGGGGCCGAGCGTCGCCTTCAATAGATGACCCACCGCCTTTGCTGGTGAAGTGCACATTGACAGTGAAAAACCGGGCCTGTCCTTCCAGGGTCTCCCACGCAGCGGCCAACGGCTTGCGACTATCCGCCCACGCACTGTTGCTCGGGTCGATCAACCCGGGGTTGTATTTGAGCTCCGCTCCGGACAATACCTCGTTAGCGTCGGTGCTGGACCCCGGGTTGGCATTGCGCAGTCGGACTACCGACGGATCATACAGATATGCTACCCGGATGTTGCCCCCAGGCTCTCCGCCGTCTCGTCCGTCCACTGGGTCAATGTTCACAAAGTCGTACTTGATACCCCCTTGCTTTTGGATCTCACGGATAAGGGTGGACAATGTCCGATTCGCCGACACGACTTCGTGCACACGTCAGTATGAAAATCTCGGCTTAAGACACGGCAATGCACGCAGCTTACCTCCGTCATTGGTGGCCCCGTTGTTATCCTGAATCTCTTGGAGGAACATAACAGTCGGGCACTTCAGATACTCCACGATATGTCCTGCGATTTTCGATAGGTGCGTTGAGTTAGGAGTCAGATTTTCCACGTTATAGCTGCCAAACGCCATTGCACTACAGCTCCCGTTTGAGGTTAGAGTGGTGGGCATGGCTGCAGTCTCGTTCGACCCAGTTACCGTCAAGGCCGTCAACGGAAGCAGCCTGTAGTACCCATAAGCCTGGGTTATGACTCCCGTGATGTCGTCAATTGTGTCTCCTATTTTGGTGTTTGTGGGATTACTGCTTCCGTCCAATGGTGAACCGATGATAATCGCCTCGGGGTTTGCGTCTAGCATCTCCGTGTTAGTTAGCAGTCAGGCTGAATCGACGTTGGGCATATTACCGTTTGGGGTCATCGTCAACCCGCCTCGCTCATTCCCTCCCGTGGAATCCCAATCCCCCAGTACCCAGGTATCACCATATTGATTCGGCTTGGTAAGGGCGTGGACTCCCTTCAGCTGAACTAACTCCCCACTGAGACTCTCCCAAAAATCCATTCCATATCTGGATGGCTTCACTGTCGGATTCTCGTGGGAAATCTGGCTGACATTGTTCGGGACCCCGAACACGTTCTTGTGATCTAGACCTGAGAATTCCTCCGTTGGCGGTGCCAACCCATTCTGTCCGATCACCAGTGGGGTGACTTCGTTATCGTGCGACGCTACCTCGATGTTTGTTGGACTGATGATCTCCGTCAGGTAGACATAGGACTGTGATGAGCGATATTCGGACACTTTCCCGTCTAGGGAGATTATGTCCCCGACGGAGACCTGAGACACAGCCGACTTCCCATAGACGTAGATGGAGTCTGAAGCCGGACTGTCGGCGTTGGGCCTCATTGAGCGTAGGTAGAAGCCACTGCTGCCTTTGGCGGTGACTAGTCCTTTGATATCGGAGACATTTTTGTCTTGGTATGGTGAGAGGTAATGTTTGCCATTAACTTCGCCGATGGTCAACGCCAGCACGTGCGAAAACAGAGAGCTTGAAGCCCAGAGTCCGGGAAGAATTCTCATGGTGAAACGCATATCGTGGTACAGACCGTCAACTCACTTGCAGGCAGGGTCCTGCAACGAGGCCATCGATTCCTTTTGAACCCCGTTCTTTAGCAAAGAGCCGAAGTGCATCACATCGCTATCTCTTGTCAACAAGGCCTTGGGGCCAGTGATAAGGGATCGCCCATCCACGTTTGGCACTAAAGACATCGCCAAGAAGACCGGGCGCCACAGGTTGAACACGATGTCACCTCGTTCCTGGTGATATGTCTGACGAAGGCAGCTTGATGTATCTGGTTCGTTGACGCACCCTTCCTTTTCTCATGGACCCCGATCTATTTTCCGGCTTGGCTGACGACCACAGTAGCCTGAGATTGGTCTATCATGTCTTTGGCACCTGAAGATGTGCATCAGTCTTACACAAATATGCGGGCATTCATCGATCTCCGTTCAATTCCTCTTCCCCTGGTTCGGAATACGCCTCTCTCCGTTCCTCCAATTTCACCAAGCGCCTTCGTAGGTCTTCAATGTCGCGGTCTAACTCGGCTACCGAAGAAACTCGGTATCTAAGCCTTAAGATCACTGCTGAGAGAAGAAGGAGTCCAATGGATACCAGATACGACCACTGTCCAACCTGTTGAGGGTTCTCTTGGGCTGGACCGTCGTTGTAAATGTACCATTCGATCCAGACCACAAAGGCAATGGCCGTGAGGGGGCTGATGATTATACTCAGCAATATGGCGGCTAGGAGAATAACGTCGACCCAGATGCTTGCCCACTGTTTGATGACCTTTGGGCTTAGATGGCTCCGGAGACGGCGCCACACCGTACGCTGGTGGCATGGATTTTCATTATCCCCTCGATCCATTTTTCTGGCTGTCTCGAACCCGCTTTTCAGCTTGTTCCAAATATCTTTCCGTTGCTTCCAGATGATCGCCACCTTCATTGCTGGAATACGGGATCGGAATGGTAACAAACGGAAACAGAGAAGAAGACAATTGAGAATCACCGACACCGCGATGAGGCTGTAGATATAGCTCGACGAGTATGCGAGCTTTGCCCAGAATGAATGCGGATGTGGATCGTCATCATCGCGCGGATAAACCATTGCCGTTAATGAAGTTTGCTGTCGCAACACCTGGCTACTGTTGAAGCACGGGTTAAAGCATATATCGCCAAGTTGATTCCATAGTATTGGACTCGAGAAGATGTCCCAGACACTGTTGTTCCATGTCGTATTTCGCCATTCGCTATGCCACCCGTCATTTTTTGTTTGTTCAAAGGGCGGATAGTCCGGATAGCAAAACATATACTGAGTAGGTACTTTGCTCAGTAATGTGGAATAGACCAGTCCGCAGATTGACCCTGCCAGCATGAGGAGGTTCCAGAGGGAAAACAAGATCACCCGGACTCTCTCTTTGGACAACACGCGGGACCAACATTGCAAGGGCAGGAACACCAGGTACCCTGTGACGACGACAGCGAGAACGGCATCGCCGTCGAGCTCGAACGCACCAGGTTGGACCACTACCCGGTCGGTGTCCGTCACCAGCTGAGGAAATGCGTCCCCGATGCTGGTGTTTGTCGGTAGGTAGGGAACGGTGACCAGTTCGGCACTTTTGGGGTTGGACACGCTGGCGACTAGTATAAACGCCTGGATGGCAGCAACACCAGCATAGGTTGCCGCGGTGCCCAAGAAGACATCAGTCAGCCATCCAGTCCATCTTGTGAGGCAGCTTGCAAGAAGCAGGGCATAGAAGAGATATCGCGGACAGTAATTATATATCGTGCTAATAGGGTAGAAGCAGATAGCCTCTTGCGCAATGAAGAGTGGGCTATCCTGGGACGACATGACAAGGTACTGGAGCGAATGGATGATTGTGGTCCATGACAGATCTGCAAGATATGTTGCCTTTCATCACAATTCAATTCGGTGGTTGCCTTGAGGCGGTTGTGCTGTGGATTCCGAAGTAGTTGAGGCGAGTGACGTAATCGATCCCATATTCGCATCAACCCTACATTCAGTATCAGCGAACCATCTAGCTACGCAAGGATTTAATACGTTCAATGCATTGCCTATCGGGAACTGTTGTTATGATGCCACGCGAAGCTGGACGTGTTATCAACCCAGAGCTCAAGGTATGTAGCACCGCGAATATACGTGTGCTTGCTGTTACGGAGACGGCAGCGGATACCATCAAGCAGAGCCTGGAATGAGAACGGGGTATGAAGTCTGACAGGGTTCTATTTAGCCTTGCAATAGCGGAATTTATGATGACAGGATACTTCTTTCCTTTACTCATCTCGTTCCATTTCTGGCGAACAATGCTATGATTTGGTCATGTCAATCTACAGCATGTGTGGCAAGCAAGGAATTTATTATAGCAAGACAACAACCCCGTTCACAGCTATCTAACCCCGTACCAAAGTCCCAGTTACCAAATACTGTACTTAAAGTACCGCAGCAGCCGCTACTAAAGCATCACATGCCGCGCTCTGGGTTGATGCATTCGCTGGAGAGTATGGACCAGCAAACGCCGACCCGAATGTGTAACCAGATCCCCTGTCATTTGCCCAGATGCTGTCTGCATTTCTTTTTAAGAACCTTCGGATCTCATGACTGGCGGATTCCTGTTCTAGACGCTGTAGGTTTCTCATAAAAGTGCCCTTGAAGTGAGTTGCGTCTCCTGTGCAGTTCGGATCACAGGATTCGCGAAGGATGCCGGTTTCATCGCTGAGTGCCTTGATAGCAGCAGAGGCAATCCGATGCGCCGTCGATAATAACGATTTATCGCCAGATATCTTGAAGAGTTCGACCAGTCCCCCGAGAATGACGCCTTGGTTGTATGACCACACTGTCTTCTTGTTGTTTTTGCAGGTCTTCAGGTCCAGTCCATCATTGATGGTATTCTGGCTGTTGATGAGACCGCTCGATTTGAACCATTTCCACTCTTTCAGCGCCCAGTCCTTATAATGGCTTTTTTGTTCTGGTAGGCGTCGTGCCAGGTGTGCGGCAACACTGAGGAATATCTCATTCGCAATGGCGGCATTCTGCGTGTGAGCTTTATCCCACCAGATACCACCGCAAGTAGCGTTCCATCCTGTCGTCATGTCGTCGAAGATATCGGCGGCCGCAGTGATATACCGCGCGTCGTGCGTCACATCATAGGCCTGGATGAAACCCAGCGCCCACCATCCTTCATCATCGTAGAAGCCGTTGATAAAGTTATCGGAAGCTCCTTCGTTGGCGCTGTGCATAAGATCCTGGGCCCGCACTGTCGATATCGCGGTGCGTAAATTATGATCCGACTTGAAGGACGGTGCATGGCTCAGTGTGTTATGAAAGATCGCCTTGCTGGAATTCAGCATGGATGGGTCGAGCTCTGTCATGTCACCAAGCACGGTCAGGCAGTTTGCGCTTACCCACCAGCTCGCAGTGTTCCATAGTCCTGTAGTCTGGTTGTACCATTTTTGAAGGGAGTCTACCCCAGCCCGCGCGTGTTCGTGGTATGAACCAGTGTGGGGGTTCGCCAAGGTCTGTTGAACAACGATGCCAACCACAGTGCTGGAAATGCCAGCAAAGGTGAGGTGTGAACTGAGCATTTTCGCAGTATGTTTCCGAACCGATTTGAGTATCTCGTTGCATTGTTGCCAGAAGAGAGCACATTATGCCGTCGTCTCAAGCTGATGCGTCCATTGACACAAGGGGATTCACATTCCAGAGGCTGTAAACAGGAGATGTTGGGATGGATCTGCATTCCACGCATGTACGTCACACAAACCAGACGACAGGAAGGGTGTGTAATGTTAGTGAGGCGCAACAAAAGGAACCTTCATGCTTCTTATCACCAGCTGGTTCTAGTACAACTAGAACAGCCAGAACGGTGGAGCTTACATTCTGGCACTTTCCATATCTTGCGTAGGATCGCTGCTCACAATTAGCCAAAGGGGGAATTGTATGACTTAGTGACCATAGTTGCCTGTGTGAACCAAGGGGCAGGCATGCAAATCCCCCTGGCTGATGTCATGTCAAGTGAGCAACCACCGTGCCGTGTCTCTCGAGAAAGCGCTACTGTGTGATATGTCGGCTAAAAGGAGCCACCACACATGCGGACGTCCTTACATGACCACAGTGGTGGTTATATTGCTTGGAAGGTCGAAAAGCAGGGGATTGTCCGTATATGTTATTGCCTTACTCGGTAGTGAATGAGACTGTTTATGATTATGGGCTTTTATGACTATTTTTAAGGCAAGTATAGCCACAAACCAGCCACAGACGGTTGCATGTTATAGAGTAAAAAACGACCAGGGCCATGGTTTGAAAAGCCGAGGGTTGTGGTCTCAGAGCAGATAGGAAGGTGTAATGGGATGTGATTTGAAAGATGCTAGTGTTGACTCATATGGGGCAGATATTGGCAGGATCTGAGGCTACCCACGATAGTGACTCCCAGGGATGGAATCTATTATGCCCAGATCTCATATAACCAACTCGCCGTGGGGAAATTACCCGAGAAGGATGATATTCGAACTATACCGGCGGATGTCTAAGCTGTATCAACTAGTGGATAACTATGCGAACGACGGTTGCCCGAGGACGCGGTATACTCGCTTGTGCTGCTCCAGGAGTACCAAGGTGGCAATGGTCTGCGGTCCTAATCGTACAAAGCTAGGAGTCCAGCCCCGAAAAATCCATTTTGGTCCTTCGTTCCTGGTGAGCTCCTTAACGATGCCGAGGGTTGTGCTCTTGCCGGATGATTCCATCAGGTGTGTCTTGACCACATCCATCGGGCTGCATACAGTCGTAGCCACCAAGCTAGCCAGTAACGACGCCGAGACATGGATTGCCGGATGGTCCCCGCTGGTATTCGCAACTCTCATCAATATGTTTTTGAAAGTGTCGTATGATGCAAGTTGGGAACTTGTCATGAATCCGCAACGGAAGCAGTTCGGCCAGATCCCTTGGGTAAACGCGCGCCATCCTTCGCGTCTCTTCATCTGTACCCACGCATCCACAACATGCCTATAATTCCGCCGCGCAGCTGGAGGCAACGACCGGTCATTCTGCATACGGATGTTGGCAATATCGGATGGCGTGCCGAAGATGGCGCCTATGAATCCCGTCATGGCTGCTGTCAAAGCAAGTACTGGCGGGGACATTGAGATATTGTTTGCTTTGGCATGTTCTTTGATGGTCTCATACAATCCTATCCGCACCGATCCATATGTCACTGTAGGAGAGTTAGTACATGAGTGGTAGTACGAGTAGCACCGAATTCTTAGAGACCTACATTGGCGTGTGAGCCCTGCTGATAGCTAGGATCGTCAGCATCGTTGACCGATGAGGCCTTCTGATTTGAGATCATACTCCGCTGTAGAGACCCCGTAGTCCTTCAGACTGCACCACTCGTATAGCCGTTTTGACGGTTCCTTGTCGGGCTCCGCCACCCATCTGCATCCTCACCTTGACTACAAAACAGTGTCAGCAATTAAAATCCCGGCAGAAGGTGCGTCACTTACTCAAATCGAGCGGGTGCGAGACCACCACCGCCATACAAGAAGCGGAGCCTCCAAACCATTTGGGATACTCGACGCTCCGAGCAACACGGGGAATACCTGCTGCATGGGGGCTGCCAATATGACGGACTTCTGTCATGATGTGTGTAAATGAAAATCATTCTATGATCCTCAGCTCTTTGTCACTCAGGAGCTGTCCCGAATTTATACCATGACTATCTTTTGTCACAATGACCGAGAGGCCCAGTCAGAGTGACCCATATACCCTCATATAGCCTTTTCGGTTATAACCAAACAAAACGCCGCCAAGACAAGACCTCGGTGGTTCAACGGATAGATATCGGTTAACCGTACCTAATTTCTCTTGAGACAGATTTATTCGTTTCATGATCGAGTGATCGGAGTCCGACACTGGATAAGAAAGACAGACAATATCAGTGTTCACAGACCAGGATTCAATACTCGATTGCCAGGATAGCTGTGACATATCCTCCAAAGCACATGCAGACAGATGCAGCCAATGATCAAGAACACCAAATTAAACAAAATGAAACAGTCCGACAACAGAATCTCACCTTCTATGCTAATATGGCGAGCAAATGTAACGCTGACCAATTGAAGCCACATGTTAGTTATACGAGGCGGGGCACAGTGTGGCTAGGGGATTTTGCTATAAAAGGAGTCAGCTCACCGTCATATTGGAGATCGTCTAGCACACGTGTCCATAACTAATCCATCACACAAAGGTTAGACGAAATGCCACCCTCAGACGGTATCACCCAGCATATACCCTATGATCCCCTTGCCATTCAGTGGGTTGCTACACGACCAGAGAGACCCCTCGAAATAGTCGAGTACAATCCGGAGTGGAAACCCCGGTTTCAGGACATCTCGCAGAAGATTCAGGACGCTCTAGGTCGTCATGTTTTGTCAGTCGCCCATGTTGGGTCTACCAGCGTCCCCGGCCTGCCTGCAAAGGATGTGATCGATGTCGACGTCGTGGTCGCCGATCCAACGGCCGAGGAGACGTATGTTCCTGCCCTTGAAGCAGCGGGTTTCCAATTCCTTCTGCGGGAACCCAGATGGCACGAACACCGCTTATTTATTCTCGCGGATCCTCATGCCAATATCCACGTCTTTGGCCCCGATAGCCCTGAGCTGGTTCGGCACCGACTCTTCCGCGATTGGTTGTTGACCCATGAAGACGATCGAAACTTGTATGTGGATGCGAAACGCCGGGCAGCAGCGGAGAGTCACCGGGAGGGCGAGGGTGTTCAGCAATATAACGACCGCAAGGAACCGGTAATTCGAGAGATCCTGCGCCGGGTGTATCTGGCTCATGGACTTCTATTGGAAGAGCTCAACTGAGGCTATCACAACCGCCGCAACACAGTGGCCAGGGGGGCCCGCAGATGGATTATGGGATGAGAAGTTACGTCAGCCTGGCAGTTTGCTTCAAGGGTCGATACAGCTGATCTTTATGGTTCCTGTAAATGCCAGATATGACTATGGATCATGCTTTGCTGCTGTTCTCGCGAGTGTTGGGAGAGAGCGCCTAAATATGTCCTTTCCTGAACATTGTCTACTATTCGAGATAGATCAGAGCCATGCGTGTTTACTTGCCTAGCACCCTGTGTCGTCCCGTGCTTTCCGGGTCTGTGTGTCTCAATAGGACCTATGGGTGTAAGTGTCCTTGGCAGTTAATCCCTTCAAATCTCAGAGGCTTGGTATGAAACCCTTCGTCGGGAGTATATTACAGCCTAGCTTGGACTCAATTTCCTGTCTTGGTTATCCTCCACCAGAGGCGGTTCAATCCCTGGCCACTCTCCCAATGCCGAAATCGTGTGGAGGGAAAATTTATCCCCTGGCTGACTCTACTGTTCCTTCCCTTCCACCTGTCGCAGGACCCTGAGGCTGTTCAAGAGCCGAAACCAGTCTGCGCAGCATCACGAGGACAGGCTATCCTTCGGGCGCCACTTCTTGGCTGAGCGCGGAGCACATCAGATCCAGCGTAGTGCCATACCAAACACCGGAGCCAAGAAGTTCTTGATTCTCCGCTGCTGGCATGATTGGGGGACAACACTGGAGATTCCCGTTTCTAAATTATACAGGCTGACATTCCTGCTGCGGAAACTCTTGTGTGAAGAAGCCAAGAAAGCCATTGTGCTCCTTGAAGAAATTGAGCAGGTAGTAATCGTCCACCAATAGCGATGCAAGACTGTGCCAGATATGGCCGCCCTTAACAGGGTTATATAAGGTCAGTGGTTCTCCCATGTGGTGATCGGCATGAACATCTTCTAGCCCACCTCATACTTCGACTCGGTTGTTTCAAGAACCATGCGATCGACCGCGGCTGTTCTGTCGATCCTTCTTCCCGGGGCTCTGGCATGTCTGGGGTATGAAGGAGGTGTCCCCAAACCAACCGCGCACTACTCCAACAGCAAGGTGATTGAAATTGCTGCTGGACAGGTGTTTGACGCCGGTTGGGCCAAATATGATCGAGGGTCGGGGGCCTGCAGTGGAGATTCTGAGGGATCCTGGCAGGATGCTGTCTTCTATCTCCACTCTGGTGCCACGCTGAAGAACGTGATCATCGGCAAAGATCAGGCTGAGGGTGTCCACTGCGATGGACCGTGCAACCTGGAGTTTGTTTGGTTCGAGGACGTGTGCGAGGACGCCATTACTATCGTGAGTGCCGCAGTGGTGGTCTTTGTGAATGGAAGAGAAGCTCACTTCTGATCAGAAAAACGACAAAGCCGGCCAGGAAACCTGGATCGTCGGTGGTGGCGCTTACCATGCATCGGACAAGATTGTTCAGCACAACGGCTGCGGGACAGTCAATGTGAGCAACCATGCTAGGTTTCCTATCTCTTCCCAACAAAAGCTGATCTTATCCGCAGATCATCAATTTCTACGCCGAGGACTATGGTAAAGTGTATCGTTCGTGTGGAAATTGCAGCAGCCAGTGCAAGCGCAATGTCTATGTCGAAGGCGTTACTGCCCGCGACGGGGGCGAGGTTGTCGGCATCAACAGTAACTACGGTGATACTGCCACGTTGAAGAATGTCTGCACTGACGCAAGCCACCCGTGTGTTCTCTACAAGGGATGTGCTGGTGGGTGTGAGCCTTCAAAGGTCGGTTACTGTTCCGGGTAGTGGACATATTTGGATCAAGTGTATCTCCTGTCAGAATGCAACGGGCCTCATGCAATATAGATGCGGCGTCAGATGCAGCTATTTTGGTGAAGGGGGAAATCAATGCACAAATCATCATAGGATGAAACTTCTGAAGTTATGTACATCTTATGATCATGTAGTTATCATCCATCGGGACTCAGATTAAACTCTGCATGCTCAACATGATTGTTGGAGGACATGTAAATACTTCCACGGTTTGACAGAGTCTTGTAGAAGAGATATTCAGACCCTTCAGCCTCCCTCTCCCTCACATCTCACTGCAGTCATGCCTTGCGTATAGTTCCGTTGGTATTTGTTACGTGGGACTCTTTGCCTGTGATATGACTTGAGTGAGGTTTCCTTTGCCTGGAAGCTATGCATGCAGATTTATCTGGAGCTAAGCTTCAACGCAGGCGAACTACCTAGGTAACCAGGGGCTTCTTTTCTCCTGTTTCGTCTTGCGATGTGTTCAAGAGCGCCGGGATCAGCACCACCATCGCCTCTCCTCCGGTGTAGTATCAAATATCGCTATCGCAGCGGACCGCGGATCATACATAGTGTTCATCACAGTTGGAAGCCTCTTGGGTTCATCGATTGGGCCGGGAATAGAGGCGACGGCTCCTCTGCTGTTGATCGTTACCTGTCTGGGCCTAGGATAGCGCGAAGAGCGCTTGGCCGAACAGGGGATGAACAGGAAGGAGAACGGGGCCGAAAGTATCGGAGTACGGAGTAGATCAAACTAGATAGATAGTTGTTTGAAAGGATAGGGTTGTGATTGTCGATCAGAGCTATTTATCGTAGCAGTCCCCGAGTTTCTATATGAAATCCGCCTTGTGGAATCACGTGTCGCTCGGTTGAACTTGTATGTAACCTTGGACTGCCTGCACAGTGCACGGCGGTGTAGAAACAACCGTATCATTTTAATGATATGGTAGAATACTGTGGTGTGGCTCAATAATTCGACGTTGATATTTCATAAGGCCTCCCAAGTTCGACCTGTCCAAGATATATACCTCCATCACAGCCCCATACATGCACCACACTACCCGACCCCTGAAAAAAGCGAGAAAAGGAGAAAACCAGACAAAGACAACCAAGACATCCCCACCACGAAGAAGTACTCCTGATAATTATACTGGACAGATGGCCGAAATAGTTGCATCCATCCCGAATGAAAATTCCACTCCCAAGCCCTATGGGTTACCGCATTGGGCCACTCTAGCCCTAACAGGGCATAGTCGCTTCTTGGCTGAGACCCTGAATTATTTGATATTTTTACAGTCGAATTGACTGTCCTGACAAAGCAAGAATGTACCGAGTAGATTCTGTCAATTCAGTAGTAATATGAGAGATACATCATACAGCTCTATCCATCTTCTAACTAACTCCCAGCGGTATACTATAGTGTCGGACTCCTGCGGTCTCCTTTACTCTACTCCTACGGTAGCCGGCGGGTCCGCCGGAACGAACGTATCAAGGGCCACCGGATGGGACCGAGCCAGCGCCTTATGGGCAGCACGGGGGATGGTGGATGATCGCGTCATTGACGGGCTTGGTGACGCCTCTTAGATAATAGTAACCGGGGCTCAGGTGCCTGGTTCCTAGCCATTTGCCCCGTGGTTACTTATCATGCTTTGCCTTTTTTTTAAAACAATAACAACTTGACAACCCCAGCAGTCCGGGGTCAGAGACATCCTCCACGCTATTATCTAGATTCCCCGCCATTCACCCATCCATCATGCGGATAGCACCGTTGCTGGCTACAGTGCTCGGCTGCCTATTGCCAGTCTCGGCCACCATCCTCCAGAATGGCCAGGTCAGGGAGGATCCGTACCCGGGCCAGGCAGCCAACATTACTCTCGACGCTTCCTGGCGCACCTACGACGCCAGTGCCGACGAAATTGCATACAAAGGCCGCTGGGACAGCAAGCATATTTCCTGTACGACCCTCCCCGTCATCACTTATCTCACGGCTAACTGATCGGTCTTAGGGTGGTCGTTCGTCTCCCTCTCCTGTCCATCGTACCCTCCGTCCTGCACGACAACGCTAATTCATCCAGAGCGCCGGGTATCAAAGTCGGGTTCTCAGGGAATCAAGTACGTTCTTGACTGTGTGCTGGGTGAAGGATACTAATAAAACCTAGCTCGCAGTCACCTTTGGCGAACATACTTCCGACGGGGTTCTAGTCGCCTATCGGTAACTCTCCCCGCGATGCTCCCCGATGCACATCGTTGACTACAACTCGTATAGCGTCGGCTCCCTCGACTGGCAATTTTCCAATGTCACCGCGGACACCACCTACCAGTTCGTCACTCCGGATACGTTGGAGGGGATTGATGCGGGAGACACCAATGTGTTCGAACTACGCGGTGCGTGCGGATCGAAGAGTTCTTGCATGTTATCTTAACGCTAATATCATTCTAGTGACCAACTGGGGCTTGGGATAAGTACCCCCATTCTCCTCGCATTTCGCCGCTCACCTTCCACACAGTCCAAATCGCCGGCGTCGCAGTCCCACAGAATGCTAGCCTCAGCAAACCTCCCCGGTTCGACAAGAGGGTGGAGATCATTGGCGGCTCGTAAGACTTATGTTCTCCTGCACGTGTTGCCATCACTGACAATACAGGCTGGCATCGGGCCAATTCGCTACGTATGAAGCGCTATCCGGATGGGCCTATCTATTTGCCGAAGGCTTAGGAAATGCCGAATACACAATCACGGTCAGTGCCGTCGTTCACGTACCATAATACACTAGTTGACTCGTCATGTGCAGGCCTACCCCGGTGTCTGCCTCGCAGATATGAAATGCTACGGCGGCGGCGTGCACGGCATGGTGAGTACCGGAACTACTCCGCCAGAGACTACTGCTAACCAGCACAGCCCTGGTTCTGGCACCGCGCGTCCGACCCCGGCGTGCGGGCGCAAGCGATGTACGGGAAAGACCCGGAGAAATTCGACGTCAAGGGCGACCAACCGGCGGACCTGGTGATCATCCAGATGGGCGGAAACGACCACCGCAAACCGAACGAGATCTCGGGCGACGATTACTTTCACGACTACGTCCGTCTAGTGGACGACATCCACCACACGTGGCCGAAGGCTACGATCGTGCTTATGGTGGGTTGCACCCGCGCGCTCTTATTGCGTACTGCGCTAATCACCATTAACAGTCCCAATGGGGTGAATGGACCCTCGAAGGAACGCAGTACGTCCCGAGCACGCTATACTACGACGAGACGAAGCGCGTCCACGACCAGTTCAAGGAACATGCGTATGTGCGCTACTTCGAGACGAGGGGGATCCTCCAGCACAATGATATCGACCCTAAGAACCACCCAACCGACGTGGGGCATGTCAAGATCGCGAGCCATCTGTTGCAATGGACGCGGATCATGATGAGATGGGATCTCGAGCCGACGGGCGAGGTGGGCCATGGGATGCTCTACTGGAACGATCAGCAGGAGTATTGATGTGGGGAGTTCTTGTACATTATTCGTTCGTATCTATAGACCACGCGACGTGCATGTCGCATATACAAATTGAAGTGCCACCGGTGGGTGAGCTAGATCCAACCAAACCAGAATCGTCTTTGCTGCTTGTCTCTATTCCGCTTTCGCAATAGATATGGCCCGTGGACATGTCATTCCAACTCATGCCGAGCTGGCTGCGCCGGCATCTCCGCTGCCATCGGCCTGGAATCCAGTTCATACCACTGATCCTTTCCATCAACCTCTGCATATCTGGACCCCGACAGCCCTCCCAGGGCTTTGGCGTCTGCACCACGGGTCGCTGCCTTCTTTTTCCGCAGGCGATACACGACTCCAGCGGCAACGATCAAACCCACACCCACCACACCCCCAACCACACCACCTACTATTGCTCCGACAGGCGTAGCTGAGCCTTGCTCCTCAGACGCATCAGTAGGAGCCGCCGTTCCCGCCGACGTGGCCGACGTTCCAGTAGTGGACACTGCCGAAGTGACAGCCGCGATGGCCTTCAGCACCGAATCGTCAACCCAGGACATGGACAGCGTTTCGACGGTCTGGTCCTGGCTATCAGTGACATCCGTCAATGACCCGACGGTCTGGATCCGTTCGACCGCCGGCGAGCTGGCGTAGGTACAGGCGTAGTCGGTCATGTCGAGATCCGGCCACGTCCAGGTATGGCAATACGCATTGTCGCTTTCCGTGCACAGGGTGACGAAGGGGTCAGTTGCCTGGCTGCGCAGCGACGCGGTGGCCGAGACCTGCGCGCTGTCATAGCAAGTCGTCAGGAATTGACACTGGGTGGTCGAAGAGACCGGGCAGCAGCCCACGAGGGCGGGATAGGCCGCGTTACTAGCATGGAAGACGCAGTTCCAGCCGTAACCACAGTCGAGGCGCGAATCTGAGGGGGTTAGACATGCCCATATGCTGTAATAATCGAAAGGCTTACTCTTATCGCCATTAAAGTAGCCACAGACGCTGGCTTCGGCCGAGGACGTCGTCGCCCGTCGCATGAGCGCACGAGCGCCATGACTGTCCCAGGGGAACGGGGTCGGCTCCGGCGACACCCCCGAGGATTCCGCTGCTGTTGTTGCATGCGGACAGGAAAGCAGACGGCGTGATCCTGCTAGAGGTGGTGGCGATGCATCCACTTGAGCCGAGGCAATTGAGCCCCCTATCCACAACCACAACAAGATCATGGTGCTGGAATTGACTCTTCACGAGTGGTAATTATCTGCGGAAGAATATTGCGCTCCATTTCCCTTTAATCGGCCGCTAGAAAAGACATCCTACTAGTCTAGTGGCGGGCATTCCGATCCCCGGACCAGCTCGCTTCGCATCTTCCTTCGCGCTTGTTTTTTCTCTCTTGGATCTAGCGAGGATTCTCCATTGGGCCGTCGGGGGTTGTCCGCGCCCTGCCAAGAGCAGCCAAAATATCTGCGATGAAGTTGGAATCTGTTCTGATTATACCAGAGATTAACGAAACTAGCTATTGATGTATGTCTATGGTCTGCCTTTCTATTCCCGAGAATACTTCATCGTCGGCCCGTTCCACTTGCGCCGTCCGCGCACCACCCAGTCCACACACGCAAAGATCATGACAAATCCCAGCACCGGCCCGGCATAGTTCATGTTCTCGCCGGTCACGGGCAACGTCGACGGGAAGGGCAGGAAGATGGCAAAGTACGTCGCGAACAGAATCGCCACCAGGTTGACCGGAAGACCCCATTTTCCCAGCGAGAACGCCCCCCGCGGAATATCCTGTGGGCTGGTGAACCGCTTGATGACGAGGAAGATCAACGGCAGCAGGTACGAGATGTACAATCCGAGGGTGCTGAGGGAGAGAATGGCGTTAAAGGCAGCCGTGGATCCGATCTGAATGAACGACAGCGCGATCACGACCGACGCGACGAGGAACAGCGCGCGGATCGGGATCTTGTACCGCGGCGACACCTTGACGAAAAAGTCCGAGAAGGGCAGGCCGTTGTCGCGCGCAAAGGCCCACGTCAGCCGCGTCACCGACGCCAGGCCGTTGAACAGGGCCACCCAGCCCGGGAGCATGCCCATGGCCATGACGATGTAGGTGGCGGTCTTGGAGCCGGTGGCCTGGTAGGCGATCTGGATGATGGGGTAGCCCGTGGGGCTCATGAGGGCCTCTTCGTAGTTGCCCATGCAGTAGAGCACGGCGACGATGTATCCAAAGGCCATGACGGAGTTGATGATCGTGCCCCAGATCATGGAGCGGGGGACTACTTTCTTTGGTTTTTTGACCTCTTCGGCCATGTGGATGATTCCGTCGACACCTGCGGATGTTAGAATGATGCAGCAGATTGGGACAGTCGATATACGCACCGCTCAACGGGGTGATGACACCCAGAAGACCGATGGAGAAGACGACACCGGGGTTCTGCCACCCGCTGAGACCACTGACAAAGGTGTCCCATACAAAAGCGTTGGGGTTTCGTGGGGCGAGGATCACAAACACGGCGATTGTGACCGGCAGGAAGATGACATGCATGATGCCAGCCGCCACCTCGATGACACCCAGCACGCGACGGGCAAAGATGTTGATGATGATCGGGACCAAGACCACCGCCCACATAAGCAGCGTCCCATGCCATCTCTGAGCGACATACTCGGGATTGGAGAGAACCACCATGCCCTCAATTTGTGTTCCGATGAAGAAAGGGGCGATGCAGACTAGCGCAGCCCATGAGAAGACCTGCACGTATATGCGTCAGTGTATGCTGTTGATTCATGGGCTAAAAGCCTTACGGTAACCCATCCTAAAATGGAGATTAGTTACTGATTCACAATAGCTACGGGCCATGGACGTACCTTGGAAGAAACTAAGGAATCGAGGTGAGAATGGAGCAAGTACATAGCTCCAGTGATACTGCGCTCCAGCGACGGGGTGTCTGTAAAATCAAGTCAATAAAGCACATCCAATGCGCCTGAGGTGCTCTTACACTGAAGCCAGCTCCGCCAGTGAGCATGCGATGGCCAAATTGCCGACACCACTGACAATAATGCCGTACACAAGAACAGCAGGTCCACCATTGTACAGGCCTGCTTGGATACTGCCACCAGTAGACTCCCAAGAGGCGAGTAAGCAGGCCGAGAATGCCAGCGATGAGAAGAAGTTCAAATATCTCTATACCATTTCTGTTAGTTGCAAACATCTAGACGTAGGATCATCCGCACCTCGAGTTGCTGTCTTTGGCGATACTCGACGCTTCCACTCCCTGGCGCAGGGCCATTCGACCCCATCACCCGAGTGTGGACGGCGCTACCACTCTTCATCTCGACATCTTCGTTGTACATGATGACTGAGACCGGCGACTGGCGACTCGTGTCAATCTATCGAGAAACCGAGAGCAAAGTCCGGGCGACTGACATGGAAAAGAAGGAGCAAGCCAGATTCAGGGATAATATTCTCTCCATCTCCCACGACATCCTGGAAGCGAGTTTAATATATCTTCTTATCCCCTAACGCGACAGATATTTTCTCGGTAGCGTTTAATCTGTGGCGAGCCCGCTCCGCACTACTGACCGATCCATGTCGGAACGTGTAACGTGTTGTTATGGGCAAATGAGTTCTCCAATGGGGGACAGCTCTAACACAGCTAGTCAAGGATGAGGACGCATCCCACGATAAGCGATGAAAGCGCCGACGCTGGGACGGGGAAATTGGGCAGTCTTAGTGTGCGTACTAGCAGGGTTCATCTGGCCGCTTCGGAATGCGAAGGCGACGCGATGTTCCAAGATCGATCGAGGCCTCGCTAGAACACATGCATCTGCAACCTGGCCATCAATCTAAATGTCAGCGAGCTAAGCGAAGGCAGTGTCTGATGCAACGTGGGCTAGTCTACAATGTGGCTGGACGAAAGGATCGTGTTCTCTCGCATGCTCGAAATGCCTCGGCCATGTAATTACCACCTCAACTTCCGGACAGGGGTTCAGTCCATGTCAAATTAGTTCTCACGCCATAGTATCACCGATCCAATCGAGTGAGATGATGTTGCTGCGAGGAGGAGCGGCTTGGTTCAAGGTGCTGAGTGGTGGCAATGCACGAACCGTCATTTCGTAGGAACAGGGGTAGGGAATTTCGAGCCGAGTAGTATCCACGAAGTCGTGAAACTCTGAGGTATAAGCGCTGAGTGAGAGTGCGAGAGAAAACTCTGAATGGCGTTCAGTTTTATATCCTCAGCCCCTCTCCTGGAATTGTGCGACGTTCAACGATGGTACTATCGCACCGCGATCATGTCTGCACCAGCATCGCCATTCCAGGTGCTATCGGACGACAACCGTGGGCCACTAATTACCCTGGTGTCGGTGTCCTTCCTGATCGCCGCGATTATCTTTGTGGCCGCGAAAGTGGGATCGGTCATCTACTTTAAGCAGCAACAGGCTGCGGTCAACACTCCAATATGGGTTGCTCTGGTGAGCCACCATTGATAAATTCCGCCGTACCCGACAGACATTTGACGATTTCTGTTCCCAGGTTCTATCTATAGTTGAAGTGGTGGTGATGCAAAAGGCGGTCGATCATGGTGTGGGCAGACACGCAGACACGCTCACGACAGCGGCCATTTCCACGGCGAACAAGGTACGCTACACCAGAGACCGGGCGGGTGATATACGAGGCTCATCCTAGATATTTTAATAGTTTACATACGTCGCTCAACTCCTCTCCATAATTGTCCTGGCCTTATCAAAGTTGTCGACCACGCTCCTGGTCTGGAAGCTGACCCCCAAGCGGGCGATTCGCACGGCGTGCAAGGTCACTATCGGCCTCACAACGGCATGGGCTGTGTTTGGTCTGTTCGCGATTGCCTTTCAGTGTCAGATGCCCGAGCCATGGGTCTACACACCTGAGAAATGTGTCGGAGAGGTACGCGACCAGGTAGAGTGGCGAGACGAGGACTAACCAAGCATTTAGGGTGTGCTGTTATATCCTGTCTATGCACTCCACGTCATCACCGAGGTCATTGTCGTTGCGATCCCATTCTTCATGATGCGCCATGTCCAGCTTGCATGGAAGAAGAGGGTTAAGATTCTCGCTTCTTTTTCTGCTCGTATCTGGTGCGTACTGATCCCACTGATCTATGTCTTCGAATGGTCTAACAGGTTTGATAGTGTCGTCGGCATGGGAATCGCCCATCTATCACTCCTTCCGCCAGCATTACGCTCATCAGATACTGCCTGTACGCAAAAAGGACCCCGATACCATCGTGCCGTTCTAACCAATATACAGGGGATATCGTCCACCCCGCGATGATCAACCAGGCCATGATGAGCACGACAGTCGCGATTGCTTGTATGCCGACACTATACCACATATTCGCCGGTCTACACTCAGGCCTGATCACCACGCGACTGCCAGACGAGGTGGAGCTCAGCCACCCGAAGAGCAGCGGGTACATCAACCAATCGACCATCATGGGCAGCAAGACCGGAGAGGTGGTGCGGGAGAAGAAACGGAACAGCTTTTACGCCGATATCTCTCGCTTCGGAAATGTCGGGTCGTCCGTGGTGACGGATATCACGACTTCGCGGCACAAAACTGCCATCTCCCGGAGGTCTAGTGGAAGCGAGAGCACGGGGAGCAGGAGACATCTTACACAGGAGACTACGCAAGATGGGGTCCTGAAGACGGTGAATATCAAGGTGGAGGTAGAACGAGATTCTCACCCGTCGTGGCTGCAGTCACGATGAGATTCATTAATGCCAATATCAACTAATTAAACGCGGTTGGAACTGGAGTCGGATTTCTGCTTAGACGAGATGGGTAATTTAGGGGATTTGACGTGCCACGATGTAATCCTTGCAGGTGGGGAGAGCGACATCGGGAATAATATATTATGGGCAATCCTGCGACTCTATTCTCGATCAGGGGACGGAGAACGTTCCGTTCCGACTCTCATCACCACGATGTTGTAATGGAAATGCATAGTTTTTTTCCGTAGAGACTGCCTCGAATCGATGACAGCCCAGCGCCAATATCTTGGTTTAATCCATTGTATCGGATTGCAGATCGTGATCGACTTAAAGACACGATATGGCGTTGGCGGGACAATGCCACGCCCAGATCCATCGGATCGCTCCGTCTCCTGGAATCAATCGGGTTATCTTTCCTGGTTAATGTCCGACATCCTTCCCGCGGACAATTTCGAATTTCGGAGTAGACAAGGGTCGGATATTTTCACCCGCCTGCTTAGGGTCCGTTCGCGATTTTTCCCACGTTTCCCGATTGAATGATCTGTACGCTTTAGTAGTGGGGAGGTCGGACATGATAGCAGACCAAGGACCCCGTTGCAATCTATATGTGCTGTTGTCTGAGGATTCTGCCTCCGTCCTCTGCCAAAGGTACCTAGTAGCCTCCGAGCCTCCTCTGCGCCCACTCACCCTGTCACACACTCCAACACATTTCACACTCGCCAACATACTAGTCGCCTTGCTTGATATGTGTCGGTTAGCTGGGGCCTAGATCAAATATACCTTACTTTTCAGGATAGTCGATCCTCAGGCTAGAACACAATACTTGGGGATGATCAACATGACCCATGACCGAGTCTGGAAACAAACCCGCCTAGCGGTTGGAATGACACTCGATACAGCATTGCATGTCGGTTGCACTGCTGTCTCTACAATTGTACAACGAATGCAGGATGGAATGGTCTCACAAATGCCTGCGTGCCTGTGCAACCAGGCATTGCCAAAACTCTACACCGACAGTTCTAAAGGCGCTGCATCGGTACGAGTATTTGGAACGGTTGAATTTTGCGTTATACGTACTGAGTGGTTTACCTAGTAGGTAATCAATGACCTTGCAGTTACCTGGTAGGCGGGTTCTACCATTCTTGCAATTTGCACTGCTGCTTGTACCACCACAATTGAAGCAACCTTGCAGATCAAAGGGATACCATAGGACCCTGGAAGCATCAGTACATGTCATATGTGATCGTCTCATTGCTATATAAAGTGACTTTTGTCCCATTTCTCCTCAGATTCATTCCTCCAGATTTGTTTCGGTCACTGTCAAGCAACACGACGCCCGTTTCATCAGGTCTTTACATTGAAAACCATCTACAATGAAGCTCGCCATCCTCTCCGTGATTGCGTTCTGCGCTATGTCCTTTGCACAGTGTCCCTGCGTGTCGAGCTGTGACCAGTGTCCTCAAGGCACACACTGTGAAAATGAGCCAGATATTGTACGTGCAATTATCGTGCTGTAAGATCAATACTAATACAAATGCAGTGTAGGGACGAGGGCGTATGTGACCACCCATAGCATACCGGGAATTAAGCTTGCTAACTAGACAGTGTGTTGAGTGGTGGATTGATCACTTACTGTGTGTCCGGGGGTAACTAGGTTTGTATGTGTCCCGAGGAGCGCTGAAATGGAAGCTACAATCATTAACTGCTGGTAGGATTAGAGTATGGCCATTGTATACCTTAGGATTTTCCCTCTTAGGTTCTCCATATACTGTGATACTAATGTACTGGCCAAATTTCCAAACACTACAACGCAAATCCATCTCTATTTATGTAATTTTGGGTTCGTCTTTCTACGTACTGAACAAGAAGTTTAACGATTTCCTGAGTTGAAAGGGAGGAGGATAATTTATCAATATTATCAGTATTTAAAGACAGAAATTTAATTGAGTACAACAATGTACAACAATAATACTCTAACGAATACACGCTCCTGAATGGCAAATATGGCTTAAGTTGGTCCGAGTCAACACGGCGTTAAAGGATGGGGAGGTATTAAAGGACAGTCAGGTAGGCGAGGAGGCCATCTACGGAGTATAGCATCCCGATGTCAAGCAGCAGTGACGCGCTTTCTCCAATCAGGCACGCCATACTGGATGCAGTAATTCACAGAGTACATGCATGTCCGCTAATGCATCTGCCAAGAGTCTCATCCACATTATGAATAGCATAGAGGAAGGCTGACTGCTCATTGGACCGGGAGCCACTCCTCCGTATGACGTTTTGACGATCAGGTTATCGTCCGCACTGGAGAGGCCAAGATTGTCCCACCGGGGCATGTTGCTTGTTGCCTGACGGTTGACCGAGTGCCATTCCGGTCTGAGAACAAACCTGCATCGCTCTCTACTCGTAGAGAGTACTCTGTTCATACTCGGTGATATCCCGAGATAGATATTCTCGTTGCCTGGATCCTGTCCACCGTTGTCCGACTTCCAGCATACGTTGCAGATACCCCAAAACTATCCTCACAACTGACATAGTACTCGCTGTGCTAGCTGTAGAGTTGCCTGAAATGCCAACTCGGAGACGACTTACTGGAGAGAACAGATATCTGGATATACCAAGACCTCGTCTTCGGAAAACGGAAACAGTGGACCAGCCGGTCACATTCACCACGAGGCCCACTGCTCGCTTATCGGACATCAAATCAAGCTTTCCCTCACCGACGTCATACATCTCCACCCACCCATCGTTGCCCATCGGCTTCATCTGTTCACGCCGTTCTCAGGTGCTCGTCCGGACATGCCGGAGTCCATTGGCCACCCCGCCGGCCGACAGCCCGTCCGACCGCTGGGTCCGCTGCCGAGGCGGCCGATAATGGGTCTCTCCTACTGATTCACTCGGGTACTGGGCCTGAGTGTCGGTGGAATCCGGCTTTAAACATTGGGGCTGTTCGCCATGCTAGCCATGGTGTGGTCCTATTGGCAGATAGCATGGGAAAGATGGACTAGGGCGATCGGAAGCCCTGGCGACGTCATACTCCTGGAGCGTCATGGCTCGGACTGTCCACATCATCAGGAATGGCTGTCCTATGCTCTCGTCGTCTACATGCCCTGCCCACCATCAGGTTCGGATTCGAATGTCATTCGCAGCGGAGGCATGCACATGGCTCTTGTGGTACACTTCCCCAGCTCCTCCGTGGCGATAAATAGTCCTCTTGTTCCCAAGATCGTACATGGTAAATGGGATGTTTTATCATCCACTCGGTTCTCGTACAGTTGTATATTTCCTTAAAATATCTTTCCTTCCCTTAATCTTGATACCCCCAGTCCGATGCTGCAGCCTTGACCTAGCTACAGCACCTCCCAACCTCTACTACAATGGCAGCGGATCCGCAGACGTCGGACGAGACGGTCAATAAGCCGGACAATAACTCCCTATCCAAAGAGACGGGGTCATCTCGTTCTCTCGACAACCCCACCCACTCCCAGGCCGAGCATGCACTGTCGC
The DNA here is from genome assembly GCF_000149615.1 of Aspergillus terreus NIH2624. Classification (NCBI taxonomy): domain Eukaryota; kingdom Fungi; phylum Ascomycota; class Eurotiomycetes; order Eurotiales; family Aspergillaceae; genus Aspergillus; species Aspergillus terreus. The sequence goes on from NT_165936.1 coordinate 384,384, forward strand.
CAGGGAACAGTAAAGAAGAACCGTCGGGGGAAGTGCGCCGCGGCGGCAAGCGAGAACTCACCGAGGATGACTGCTACGATAAACTAGGATTTTGCTTCCCCTGGTGGAAGAAGTGGACGATCATCTCGGTGATTTTTGCCGTGCAAATGTCGATGAACTTCAACACGGGGGTCTACGCGAATGCCGTTCCGGGCCTGACGGAAGAGTTTGGTATCAGTGAACAAGCCGCCCGCGTGGGCCAGTGTGTGTTCCTCGTTGCATATGCCTTTGGCTGTGAGCTCTGGGCGCCCTGGAGCGAGGAATTCGGCCGGTGGCCCATCATGCAGCTGAGCTTGTTCCTGGTCAACATATGGCAAATTCCGTGCGCCGTCGCCCCGAACTTTGGAACCATCGTGGTCTGCCGCACTCTCGGTGGACTCAGCTCGGCCGGCGGGTCAGTCACCCTGGGAATGACGGCAGATATGTGGGAAGCCCAGGACCAGGGGTTTGCGGTCGCCTTCGTGGTGCTCTCCTCCGTGGGTGGGTCGACCGTCGGTCCCTTCTTTGGCGGCTTTATCGGCCAGTACCTCTCCTGGCATTGGGTGTTCTGGGTGCAGCTGATTGTGGGCGGGTTCACCCAGGCCTTGCATTTCTTCCTGGTCCCCGAAACCAGAGCGACGATCTTGGTAGACCGGGAAGCGCGCCGTCGACGGAAGAACGGGGAGGATGTCTGGGGCCCAGACGAACTGAAAACACCGCGGTTAGATGCAAAAGACGTACTCCGGGTCTGGCGTCGCCCATTCGAGATGTTCCTGCGGGAGCCGATTGTCCTCTTCCTCTCTCTTCTTTCTGGTTTCTCCGATGCCCTGATTTTCGTGTTCACCGAGTCCTTTACTCTTGTCTTTGAGCAATGGAACTTCAGCACCCTGGCAGTAGGCATGGCCTTCGGATCGATCCTGCTAGGGTATGTCATCGCGTATGCGATCTTCTTGCCTGATGTCTGGCGTCAACGGAAGATCCGTCAGGCCCACGGGGACGCCTCCCGTCTCCCAGAGCGCCGTCTCCTCCTGTTACTGTTCATCTGTCCGTTAGAACCCATCGGCCTCCTCGGGTTTGCATGGACGACCATGGGCCCGGCGTACAACCCCTGGATCGCGCCATTAATCTTCGCCTGTCTGATTGCCATTGCAAACTATGCCATCTACATGGCGACGATCGACTATATGGTGGCCGCCTATGGACCGTACTCCGCCTCCGCCACCGGAGGCAATGGCTTCGCGCGAGATTTCCTGGCTGGCATCGCGACCATGTATTCCACCCCGATGTACCAGAATATCGGCGGGCGTCGGCACCTGCAGTGGGCTAGTACCTTGCTGGGCTGTGTGGGCGTGTTGGTCATGATCCCCATTTACGTGTTCTATTGGAAGGGTCCGGCGATTCGCGCAAAGAGCAAATTCGCACAGACGCTCGAGGCCGATCGCCATCGTCATGCCGAGCGACGGGCTAGTCATCTCAGTGCCTCCGAAAAGCCATACCCAGCCTAGATAGACGGGGATTGAATGCCGGCAAGCATTAGACAGATTCTATTCCATTGCTAGCGATAGATGCATAATGAATACCCTTTCATGATATCTGGGCGCTTCTTACCTAGTCTCTCGTTTAGTAGTCTTGGAATGAAAGCGTGTGGTCGTTTGTGTAACTCACCGTGCTGTAGGTATGAGGTCGAGCCAGTGTGGCGCTGACTATTTGTATAGTGCCTGAACCTCCTCCCATTCATACTTCCGCCACATGAATCACACCCAGTTTAATATAATCGAGACTGCTGAAGAATGTCATGTAACCATAGATGTCATTGCGATGTCAGATTATGGCCTTTTATGTTCTGAAGCCAAGGGTATACTGGAGATGGCCAGGCTCTGCAGCCTCACCTTTACGTCACACTGACGACCGGCAGAACTACCCGCACCTGTTAACGACACACTTCTAGATGGATCCAATTCCCATCAACAAGGCCAATTTGGCTACAGACGTAATTGCAATGTCGTGACGTAGATGCTCAATACATCGAGCTATATAATGTCAACACTCTGCCTGTCGCAACAGCTTCTTTCATCGCCATGCCTAGATCCATGTTTCTATCCTTCTTCCGACTTGGCTGCTCCCATCGTCCTCTGCACAAGCACATTTATCAGATTCCGTTTCGCCGATATATTGCGACGACTCCGAGACTGAACGTACCAGCTTCGACCAACAAATACACCATGGAAGCCGCACATGAGAACAAGAAGTTCCAATTGAACAATGTCTTTGACTTGAAGAACCGAGGTACTATCCTATTACACCCCCAATATCGCATAAAGTCAAGCGATGCTAATAGCTCCCAGTCGCCCTGGTGACCGGCGGCGGCTCCGGCATTGGCCTGATGGCCACCCAAGCCCTGGCCGTGAACGGCGCAAAAGTCTACATCACCGGTCGCACCGAGGAAAAGCTCGACCGCGTCGCCGAACTATACTCAAAAGACATCCCGGGCCAAATCATCCCGATCACAGCGGACGTGACCTCCAAGGAGGCGATCGACAAGCTCGTGCAGCACGTCTCAGCGAACGAGCCCGCTCTGCACATCCTGATCAACAACGCTGGAATCTCCTCATCGACGCAAAACACTGACGCGCAGAGCGCAGACCAGCTCCAAAAGGACCTCTTCCAGCACCCGACCGGCTCCTTCAAAGAATGGGATGACGTCTTCCGCACGAACGTGTCGCAGCTGTTCTTCATGACGACGGCGTTCCTGCCCCTGCTGAAAAAGGGCACGGATATCGAGCACGGCTGGTCCAGCACCGTCATCAATGTGTCTTCCATTTCGGGCATTGTCAAAACGGCCCAGCATCATTTTGCCTACAATGCCAGCAAGGCGGCTGCCATCCATCTTACGAAGATGCTCGCGCATGAGGTGGTCAGCTCTGGGATTAAGCTCCGTGTGAACAACATCGCCCCCGGTGTGTTCCCGTCCGAAATGACCACCCAAGACAGCGACGAGAAGCAGAAGAGCGCTATTCCTAAAGAGAAGTATGAAAGCAAGGTTCCTGCTGGACGGCCGGGTAAGGATGAGGATATGGCTGGTGCTGTGCTTTTCACTACTACGAACCAGTATCTGAATGGACAGACTATTGTGGTCGATGGGGGGTATGTTCTGGCTGCTGGTACGGTGTAGGGATCAGGATCAGATGGAAAATAAATTGACTTCTGCTGTACTAAATGAAAATGACATGATAACCCCTTCAAGCTACTCCACATGTACGATCAAGCTCTGAACCCGTCCTGGTCATCGATCTTCATGTGGTGTTCGTAGCTGTAGCGCATTAGCCAGATGTCTACTTGTTTGTATACTCCGTAACTCACCGCTCCTAACCCAACACTCAAACAGAGCATCTCAGCACACCACCGCTGAGGTTGACAGGGTTCGCAACGGCGGGATTTCCATCCAGATCCACATAGGTCTTCTGCGCAGTCAGAGTGGCAATGGTGGCGCCGCCATTCACAATGACACATTTGATGGTTGGGGGGAACGAGGCCAGTTGAGCAGAGGAGGCCAGGACGCTTCCAGTGGCACCAACGGAGGTTCCGCCGAAGAGGGCAGAAATGCTCTTGTCCGTGCCGTCGGGGGAGATGTTGACACTTGCGTATGCGCCAGAGCGGTCGTTCGAAAGAGCCACGGTGACCTGTTGGGTCTGGCGAGCATCAATGGCCGCGCCCCAGCTGGTGCCGGCGAACAGGCAGATAATAGACGTGTAAGAGAGCTTCATATTGGCGGTGTATATTATCAAGGAGATAAGAACGTTCGAATGAAGATGATGTCTGTGGTTGTAGACTCTGGATGGGCATGAAGGAGGAGGGAGATGCCTCGACTTTATACCTTTCGTCCTGTATACAGAGAAATTCTAGACTTTGATATACCTCACTACGTTCATACTCAGCTTACAACATCAACTGAGACATCATGTCTAGCGAAGGCACGTGTGCCAGTGACAGATTTCGCGAAAAGGTAGAGAGTCTCGTATTGATGCTGGGCATCGCGCCACGTGGTTCAACAACGCGGGGATCGGACATTCGATGTATAAGGCTTCCCTCGAGACGAACTGTCTTGACTCGCTGGCTGGGATGATGTCATCATCATGTCGAATAGAAGGATACCGTGGCTAAAACATAGCAAATGTAAGAGCATCACCTCATGGAAGCCTCTCATGATGGCTGCTGTTCCAGAGTCTTAGGCCCCCTCGCATCGAATATATCGTATAGAGTGCTGCTGTACGTTCGGTGGTCTCACGTCATGGAAAGACGAGAATAGTATACAACCATGCGTGGGAGCTCCGCCTCGATAAGGCTTCCAGTTCGATGTAAGACATGGCCTCGTATCAGCGTCATCGATGGCACCATCATGCGTACTCTATGCTCTGCGGCCTGATCTTGGATGGGTCTGGTTCCGATAAGGAGAAAGGAAATCGTAGAATGCATCAGGAATACGTTGTTTTACTGTGAAGTCGCCACAACCGCTAGGATGTGTCTAGGTTGTTGATATAACCTGACAATGCTTGCTCTGTCTACCATCACCAGCGAACAACTGACACTCAGATAATATGCTGATGTATTGTCATGTCAGTGAGGCATGATCAGTCAGAACATAATGATATTGACAGTGGCGAAGAAGTCTTCGATGCTAAATCACGTCGTTAATATTCTGGAGTAGTTACAAGGGACGTAGCACTAGCGGATACACTTGTTGTTACTAACAGCGTAACAGGGCTTAACGGGTCCTCGTACAAGCAGCCCCTCTTACGCTTTGTACGCAACCTTACACCCCTCTCAGCTCTTTACGTAGACGCTCTCCAGGAAGTCTTCGCCTGCCACCTAACTCTGCCGATGGCTTCGTCCCCCCAATCCTCGCCTACTCGTGTTCCACAACACATACCGCAAAATATCTCCGACGAGGGACATGACGACCTCAGCGCCTGGCTGCAGGCACTGGGTGCCTTTCTTGTCTACACGGCAACATGGTGAGTCGGTCAGTGCATAAGGAAGTCTCCCATCGTATGTAAGCCGTGTCTCGCATGGCTCATCGTTCCTTAATTCTAGGGGTCTGTTGAGTGCCTATGGCTCCTACGAAAAATACTACGAAACAACTCTGTTGTCTTCCTCCCCGTCGACCACAATCGCATGGGTCGGCACGCTACAAGGGGCCATTCTCATCTGTAAGTTGCTACACTTTTTAAGAAGGCAAAAGGACACACACTACCACGTCGAAGTGAAGAAGATCCGTGCGACTAACCCACGGGGATCCTTGATTTACAGTGGGAGGCGTCGTAACCGGCCCCATCTTCGATCGTGGGTACATCAGAGAACTCTTAGTTATAGGCACAATAATCACCGTATTGGGCGTCATGATGTTGAGCTTGGCCGACCAGTACTATCAGATCCTCCTGGCACAGGGCGTGTGTGTCGGTGTTGGAAGTGCAATCCTATACGTGCCCAGTATCAGTCTTGTTGCGTCGAGGTTTCAGCAACGTCGCCCCTTGGCCATGTTTATCGCTACCTCAGGAACCGCAATTGGTAGGTCCTCCTCCAGCACCTCCTCCCCATATTCTCATCAATATCTTCACTAAGCCACGCACGACAGGTGGTATCATCTACCCTATCATCTTTTCCACTCTCCAGCCGAAGCTCGGCTTCTCGTGGGCAACTCGAGTCCTCGGTTTCGTGACGCTAGGCGAACTAATTATCGCGATGGCAATCATGTTACCCAGGACCAAGAGTAAGGCTCTCCATCATGTCCGCTCCCTTCTTGATCCCACCGCATTCCGCGACCCAGCCTTTATGGCCTTCTGCCTAGCTCTTTTCCTCATGTGGATCGCCTACTGGGTCCCCTTCTTTCTACTCCCGACCTTTGCCCAGTTCAAAGCCGGGGCAAGCTCTAATCTCGCCTTCTATACCCTGGTGATTTGTAATGCGTCGACCATTCCAGGCCGGTACCTAGCGGTGCCAATTTCGACCCGATTCGGGCCAGCGCTCACCATGAGCGGCTTCGCCCTGGCATCCAGTGCCCTCCTCTTCGGTTGGGTTGGTGTTAAATCGATTGCTTCGCTCATCGTCTGGGCAGTACTCATTGCTCTGTTCATGGGTCCGCTAGCAGTCCTATATCCAATTATTGTGCCGCACCTTTCGCCAGATAAGGATCTTGTGGGTACAAGGATTGGTATATCATCAGCTGCAGCGGCTTTGGGGACTTTAGTTGGCTTTCCTGTTACTTCTGCCTTGAATGAAATTGAGGAGGGAATCTTCTGGAGGAGCCAGGTTGTGAATGCTTGTTGCATGTTTGGTGGGGCTGTTCTGATGATATACGTCCATTATAAGATGCCGAGAACGACTTGACAACTGTGGCGCACCGAAGGTTAAGTCTTGACACGGCTAGCACTATATGTGGCGTCACGCTTTTTGGTCTAGTGGTGTAGTTGGATACTTATCTCTGAAGACATTTCTGACGCCTATAGTAAGAGATATTGAATTCACGCGATAAAGCGCGAATATTCGGTTTTTTTCTAACGCGTTTAGCGGCTTCGTAGGCCTTAGAAATGCGATCCTCGATTCCAGAATCGGAATTCGTCAAAAATTGCGCGGAGGTTAGAAAATTGCGTAAAATTGCGTTGAGGGGAGGCAGACCAACGGGGCTGCTTACTAGAGACGGCTACCTGTCTGATGAAAATTCAGCACTTGATTTAGAGACATGAAGATATCGAGAATCCTATCCGGCAAGTCTAATTGGTTTCATGTCAGTGGGGAACTCCATACGCAAATATGTATGGTGGTTACCCTCTGGCCAGAAGGCCATGGCCAGCCCCTAATATGCACCACTTCACGTTAGGCGATCCATCTGGCGAGCTAATTGACATATCGAGCGTAGTCGTTATTCTAGCGTTGTGGACCACTGCTAAGCGGGGGCTGTCAGGACTATTCTCCACTACTTGTTGACACCTACTCTGTACGCATTGTACCCAGACCAGACTCCAGAGGGCTTTGTTCAACCTCATGCAGACGCAAATCTACCTTTCGGCTCACGGGCGGATGCAATGCCCGCATCCAGAAGCCTATGCAGCGGACAGTAAATGATCTGACTGTACTAGCCCACTCAGAAGCAGACCCCTGCCAATATAATGCAGCTAACCATTGGGCACGGCCACATTCCGCGCGGCCCATTCTCGAATACTTGCGACGATCCACGGCAATAGGAGGCATGGCATGTGCTAGCGAGACAGGTGCGGGGAATATGTGCCAGTATCCATCTGTCCGACAGTAAATAAGAGGGCAACGCCCCTACGCGCTCGTGCAGTCAGCGCAGCAGAGCAATCTGTGTTCACACATCACCATGGGTAGGAACCCTGTCTACAATCCCCACCACTATGCGACACCTCAGCTCCTCTCAGGGCCTCCTGCTACTTACTCCGCAGCGCAGCGGCTCCTGAAAGGCTATGACTATGGTATGACCCTCCACTGGGACCACTCCCTCTACGCCCTTGGCTAATGGCGCGCGAACGTAGTCATCGTTGGGGCTGGAGCAGCAGGCTCCGTCCTGGCCAGCAAGCTCTCTGAGGACAAGGATGTCTCGGTCCTAGTCCTCGAGGCTGGCGGGGACAACAATGCTGTCTTCGAGTCCAAAGTGCCCTTATTATTTGCCAAGCTCTTCCATACTGAGCATGATTGGGATTATGACACCGTCGAACAACCTGGCCTAGCCTCTCGCCGCCTATATTGGCCGCGAGGTCGTCTGCTCGGAGGCTGTACCTCGCTCAACGCCATGATGTACCACCACTGCTCCAAGTCGGATTTCGACGAATGGGCCACGGTTCATGGGTGTAAAGGATGGGCTTATGACGATTTGGCACCGTATTTCAGGCGCATGGAGCGGTTCATCCCCAACGCCGCGCGACCTCCTATTGATATGCAGCACAGAGGGACGACTGGTGACTGGGAAGTCGGGTACTCCTGGCTAACCGAAATGGGAGAAAAGGGGTTTCTGCCCGCCTGCAAGGAGGCCGGTATACCCTCCAATCCAGATGTCAATACGCCAAACGGAACACTGGGCGTGACACGGTTCCAGACGTTTATCGACAGCAAAGGACAGCGGTCATCCCTGGCGACAGCGTACCTGGGTCCTGAAGTCCGCAAGCGTCCCAACCTAACGATTGCATGCGGCGCACATGTCACCAGGCTTCTGGTCGATCGTCTAAGCTCCCAGGAACCGCTGGTGTTCGGGGTGGAGTTCCAAACCCGTCGTGGGGGCGAGTTCTTTCAGGTTCATGCTCGCCGCGAAGTGATCCTCTCTGCTGGGGCCGTCAACACCCCGCAGATATTGCTGTTAAGCGGCATTGGGCCGAAGGACGAGCTTTCGAAACACGGGATTCCCATCCTACGTGAGAATAGTGCTGTAGGGAGACACCTCAAAGACCACCTCTGTCCGACGCCAATCATCTGCAAGGCCAAGCCAGGCGCCACCCTGGATTATCTCGGTGATACAATCAAGGCGTTGCCTGCGTTGGCTCAATGGATGCTCTTCGGAAGCGGACCGCTGACCCATAACGCTGGCGAGGCGGCAGCGTTTTTCCGGTCCTGGGAGCATCATCCCTTCCCTGGGTCTTCCAAACGAACGCCCCCCGAGAACCATGCCTCCGGGGGTGTAGGCCCCGACCTGGAGCTGATCGGCGCTCCCCTGTCCTTCGTGCACCACGGGGAGGAGCCTCCTGCTGAGGGAGGCGGTATCTACACCCTCGTGCCCGTAGGTCTCCGTCCTCAGAGCACAGGAACCATCACTCTGAAAAGCAGAGATCCTTTTGACCATCGTGAGTATTCCTTGGTAATAGTCTCATCCGTCGCTAACCCCTGCAACCCCAGCTATTATCGATCCAAAGTACCTATCGGATAAAGGGGACAATGATCGAGCTGTGCTTCTGGCCGGTCTCCGGGTCTGTCTCAAGATCATGCGAAGCCCCAGCTTCGAACAATTTTTCGAGCCTGTCCCTGCAAATGATGATCCGTGGTCCTATTGGTGGCCGTACTCGAGTAGCGATATCGACACTATTTCGGATCAGCAGCTTCTCCGCTGGATGGAGGAAAAGGCCTTCACACTGTACCATCCGGTTGGAACCGCGCGAATGGGCTCGTCGCCCTCTACCAGTGTCGTTGATGAGCGATGCCGCGTCCACGGTGTTCAAAATTTGCGCGTGATGGATGCCAGTGTTTTCCCGGATCAAATTAGTGGACATCCCACCGCGCCGATTGGGGCCATGGCCTTTAAATTCAGCGAGATGTTGCGGAAGGAGTATGCGCAGTCGACTTAGCTGAGGGTCTGGTGTTTTGGGTGCATGGTGTAGTGAGCTTCTTACTGGTAGTTTGGAAACCTGACGTCGAGAATCTGACCCGATTTGCCAATTGGCAGTATTCGGATGGCTTGGACAGTTATTCCGTAACGTTGCGCAAAACGAATAGCTAGTATTGATGAGAATGACACGATGTAATCATTTCAACCTTGATATTAAACCAGACAGCTACAGGCTTCTCCCTAGATCTACATGCACAACGTATTATCTCATTTCTGCGCTTACCGGCATACTGGACGAATGCCATCAACTCATCTCCTCAATTGCGCATGCTACTGTTCATTACGATAAAGAAGAGTTTCAGAAACCGTGTTTCAATTGATAACCTTAACCACGATTGTTGCAAGCGTGGCATAGGATATACGGAAGTTCCAAAACGAGTGTCCTCTTAGCATCGCCCATCCAGAACCATAACCATCAGCCAGACTTCCCAGCTGCATCACCCATTGGCCCACGGCGGGTCTGCGCTTAAAGGCTAACGCAGTTCAGGGCATCGATATTGATGAGAGACAGCTGCATATACGTCAGTCATCACAGCTACACGAGCGACACAGATGGATGAACGCTTACCCCAGAGCTGCCCGAGTCACAGCAGTAAGTGCCACCACCGCAGTTGGTTCCGAGGAGGTTGATAAGGCAGTCCAGACCGACAAGAGAGCTGCAGCAGATTTGCTCCTGGTTGCTGTTGCAGCTCCCTCCGGAGGGCACAGCGAGGGCAGTGGCCGCGAGAGCAAAAGCAACGAGGGTGGTGGGGAGCATCATTTTGGCAGAGTAGGCGAAGAAGGACGGCTGTTGGGTGGATTGTTTTGAACAGAAGAGATATCACTCGAAGATGTTCTTGAGAGGTGTCCGAATGACCCTTCCTACCCAGGGAGTACGCTGGGTCTTTATAGCCGTTGCCAGAATGCGACAGGACTACAACGCGTCGATCTGTGCTGCAGATTCTTGCTGTTCTTGGATCTTGGTGTGCTTGCAGCTGAAGACTGTCTAGACCCCAGGTTCCACAAACGCATGGCGCTGTCGTATGACATACCACGTCCCCAGAAACCAGGAATCAGTGGATGTAGCGGTCAGTTGAGATGCGCCTGAATGGGGTATACGAGCTCTAAAGTCGGATTTACAAACAAACTGAGACATGATCCACGGTCTCGAGAGTCTGATCCACAATTGAACGATATAGGACAGCTTGTTCGAGGTAAGAACATGAGGAATGTCGGAATACTACATCATGCAAGGAGATTTGAAGCTTTTTGGAGGAATGTACCTGCCAACTGGTTCATGGGCCCTGCAAGGAACCATACAATCTTCACACACTCCATTTCACCATCTGAGCAGATCAACATATGAGCCCATGCGTAGGTATACCTGAATCCAATCACTGTCTCCACACAATGTGATTGTGGCGGCATCTCCAAGGTCCCTCTCCAAAGCATACACCGGCTTTTTAGCTAAGCAAATTCAGCCCTTGTGCAACAACAGCTCGTATGCACCAATCTGCGTGAGGGACAAGCACAGCCTTCCCCGCAGCGCCCTGCATAGGTAGCAGTTGCCTCGTGCAGAGTCAGCTTCAGGGGATCTTCCAAGGTTGGGGTATGAGGTTCCTTGCTTTCTGACTGACCAGCTGGTGATCCTCGCCGTGTACATCCACGGTGCTGTCCTTCTCGCCCATCCGATCTGACAGATCGCTCCGATGTGGAGGTCAGAGCAGGGGTATGAAGGCAACGGCTTCCAATGATGCGAAAACTGGGACCGGAACTGATTCCACCCATACAGAATCGGCCAAGGAACAGGGGAAGGCTGCAGGGGAATGTGTTGCCTGACGGGGAGAAAAGTACCCTTACGTGTCAAATTGCTCTCGGTCATGTCCTCCGTTCCATCCCTAAACCTTTGGGTCTGAAAGCGATTGGAAATGAACATCCCTTGTTAACGATCAAAGACAATCCGTTGCCTATCTTACTCAGAAGGCTTACAGCACTCGTTGATGTCAAGGCTCGTGACAGCGAGTACGGTGTGGCTTCATCGCTACTTCCCACCACTTATGCTTCGTTCTGAGCATCGGATTAGCTGGATAGCAAGTTAATATTGCCAAGGGCAAGGGCTAAGGAAACGCCTCAGCATATCTACCACGCACTCTGGCTACTACTGTAATGTTAAACCGCTAAATCCATCTATTCACATCTTCATCATTAATCATCACAAGGCTTGACATCATACTCCACGTCAGATCGAATGATATATTTGGCCCCTTGCCTGACCCCCGTGCCCTCATGCAACAATGCCCCGTTGGATTCCCCGTGTGGAAACAACGCCACGGCGCCCATCACCGGACGCACCGGGTATGCATTCAAGGTTCCCTCCCGCGCGGCTGGCATGAAGAAGGTCGTTTCGCCTCCCTCGAACTCGTCGTTGAGATAAAGAAGGAACGTGTATAGGGAACTCTGCTTCTTGTCTTCAGGGGACGCGTCGTACACATACGTATCGTCAGGGAGGATGCCCGATGGCGGCCACGCGCCGTCGATGTGGCACCGGTACTCCGCGCCTGGGACGTATCTGTACACACGGAACCGCCGGTTGAGCCCTCGGGCTCGGCGGCCGTTGATCGAGGGCGGCACGTAGGGGGAGATCCGTGCCCAGAGCAAGTCGTGGAAGGCCGTGTCGACGACCCAGTAGAAGTTGTGGGCGAGGATGCTCATGTCTCCGTCTTCGCGGAGGGGGGCGTCGGGCAGGAACTCGACCGATTCGCCGGCCGCAATGATTGCCGTACACTCAGCGGGCGAGAGCACATTGAGCGCGACCCCGAGGCCTGGTACATGGGGATGTGGGTGGTATGTTATGGACGGACTGACGGGGGCTAGTGGTACGGCATTGGGGGTAGTCGTGTAGAGGATGGCGGGATGGTGGTTGGGGGGCTTGCGGAGGGGTCCGGGAGTTTGTTCGATGATGCGGAGGGCGGAGGGAGACGTCGGGGCTTGGTCCAATATAGATTTGTCGAGGACTGAAGCGTATACCGGAAGGGGCTCGGTCGAGGGACGGAGGTCCCAGATAGATTGGAAGGCAATAGGAGAGGTTGAGTCGACGGCGTTGGGGTTGGTGTCGATCGGGGTGCTGACACGGAGGATGGCATCAAGAACTCGGAGAAGCTCCATGTCCCTTGCGCTCCGCTTGGTAGAGGCATGCTCGACAGCCCCCGGCTTAGTCGAAAGCCCACTGACGACGTCGAGGTCTCGTACCCAGCGACACAACGCTCCGATTTTGGGCTGTTGCCCCCTGATTCTCATCTCCGCAAGCAGGACCTTGGCGTCAGTATATTTCTCGTCGGCGAGGGCGCCAGTGATTCGCGCTGTAAGGTTTGCGTCTTCTATGGAACAATCAGCCTGTTGTTACCGATGGGAGACGACACAGTAGTGTACCGGCATTATTGACACCTGTAGTGCAGGACTGTCGGAAGTCGTACACGGCGACTCGGAGGTCCTTGCATGCCTTTGACTTGATCAGATTGGGGTATTTGGCGAGAGCTGTGAGCGTCTCGATGGTGATTTCGACATCCTCATCCAGCACGACCGTATTCAGGTGCTTGGGCTCGAGACCGGTGGAATCGGGGGGCGGCGTGACAATCGAAGCGGCGGATTTGGGGAGCTTCTGCGGATGGTCATCCGGCGCATTGCGCTTGCGCTTGGCTGATTTGGATTTGGCCATGGGGTGGCGGGTGGAGGGTGGAGGGTGGTGTGTACGGAGTATTATTGTCTTGACACTATCGTGATGTCTCTGGGGATTTTCTCTCTGAAATGAAATGGAGGAATCGAGGCAAATCGGGCTTATCTAACATTTCGACAGTTGATTGGGCAATTGATGGATGTCAGGGTCCACACTGCCATATCGGGAAATCCGGCACAACAATTGATATCCGGGGGAGACATTGGAGTTGTATAGACTAGGTAGAAGTTCGATAGGTTCCGATACGGTACTGTATGAGCAATGGGTAAAACAAGATAGTCTGGTACTGGCTGTGTCCTGAACTGGTATTGTCTTGTGTATGTTCGAAGCTGTATATATAACGCGATGAGATTGTCCTCTGGAATACCATTCCCGGACTTGGGGTAGCTGAGACCAGCATAGTGGAGGTACCCCTTCACCACATGCATACACTTCAATTTGAAATGAGTTTCAGTTCTCTAGACTCAGAATGGTTCTGAATAGAAAGTCACCGACAGTAAGGAAGATCTAATTACCCTTAAAACAAAAGATCAAGCAAGTGCATAAGAAGATGTAACGGCATAACGTAACAATGTTCTTAGGCCCTTGCATATATGTACAGACCGTTAGTTTGGAGATGATATCCCTGATGCCCTGCATCTACTGACATCGAATAAACTGAGTGTCACTGTAAACTGATGCGCCCCAAGACCGCGCCTACATCCCACGCAATCGTAATGTGTATAAGAGTCTCACATCATTCCTCAAGACCAAAGATAGGACTGAAGAGACTTGCTCTCCGGGAAACGAACAAATTAACATACCACATTTACTGCCCAGACTACAGTACTATTGAATTACGTTGTGATTCCTTTCTTGTCGACCAGAGTGCAAATATCATTGAGATCGACTGGAACCTCCTTCATCGGAGTGACAAATCAACATAAATCTATTTGACGCGAAACGCAAAGACTTTCTTCAAGCCTATACCGGAGAGAAGAGAAGGTTCAAATCAGAAGGCGGGCCAGACGAAAGAAATCCAGTCGGTTCAACCACCCCCGTACCAGCCCGTTGGATATGGAAAGCCTCGACTAAGCGAGCTGTAACTCGTCTGATCTCGGCCAGCGCCAAAGATCGTCCAACACAGCTTCTGGGTCCATATAGGAAGGACAGCATGCAGATGGGCGATGAAGAGCCGCCGGTGGAATTTAACTTGGGCTTTTCCGGGTCCGATCGGTCAATCCATCTTTCTGGGATAAATTTCTCGGCATCTGGGCCCCATAAGTGACGGGATCGATTGATGGCTCGTGGGACGATGGCAATGTAGGTGCCAGCAGGGACAAGACGCCCCTTGATATATGTATCGCAGATGGCCTTGCGTAACGTCATTGCGAATGTAGGGTAGAGGCGGGATGCTTCATTGCAGACACCATTGAGCAGTGGCAACGTCTCATAGGACTCCTCGTCCAGCGAGGTTTTGGTTAACTTCGCTTGGGCTATCTCCTGCCGCAGAGCACATTGTATCTCGGGATTGACGGCAAGGCAATATAATGTCCAGGATAATGAGCTTGCTGTACTCTCGTATCTGGATTTGCCTCATCAGTTAGGGAAAGATCAAGGGTCCAAGGAGAACATACCCGGCGGCGAGCGTCGTCACGATTTGGGGCATAATTTCCTCTTGACTAAAAGACCCAGAGCCCGCGATCTGGGTCAGAATGTCCTGGTCCGATAGATCCTTCCCATTGAGGGCAGCAAGTCTTTCAGGAATCAGTTGACCGAGAGTTGCGCGGAGCTGGCGATAGGCCCTCTCCATCTGTCGATCTATCGTGGACGGAAACATAGAAACGAGACAAGGGGGAGCACAGTTATGCCACATAAACTGGCGCTGCTTATTCGCGTCCGTGGCAAACAGTGTCTGAAATACTTCAAATAGTTCCAAGTTGTGGTGCTGCATGCTGTTAAAGTCAATACCCAGTGCAATGATGCCCATCACATCAAAAGACACCAGTTTGGCGAACTCGACCACTTTGATGGCTGCATTTGAGGCCCCTCCGTAGTTCTTTTCGTCCTGTCCAGGTTGTCTAGAGCACAGCCCCAACAGATGTTCGACGACTTGTCCCGCCTTCGCAGATAGCACGGGCTTCAACTTATCCACTTGCCGCTGGTTAAAGACCTGAACAAACGACTTTCTGTTCTTTTTATGCTCATCGCCCTCTTGGATCACAATTCCTCGACCAAAAAACCGTTCAGCGTATCGCCGCAGTCCGCTGGTTTTCTGAAAATGATACGACCGATTGCTGAGAACATCCGACAGGCTTTCGACATCGGTGACTACTAAGTATTCTGCTCCCATCAAGCCATAAAAGTGGAGGAGGCCATTGTTCGGGATTGAATTGACCCAGTTGGTGATTTGGGTTCCCAGTGGCTGATCGAAAATAGCATAGACGTGTTTGGATATGAGATTTCCTCCCTAAATGGCAGAAATTGTGAGTGGACAGCAGGAGAAAACGGTCGAGAGCGCACAGAACGCACCGGAGGCCGGGGCAAATCTCTTAACACACTAAATCGTGGCCGACCGAAGGTCCTCCAGCATAAGAAGAGGAAAATATATGAGCACCACGTGCCCAAGACCCATAGACAGAGAAAGCCGGCGGATCTAGCGTGGAATCCGTAGAACCGTGCACCGAGCCAGGTGGCAGCACTCCAAAGAACCAGGCGTAGTGTGGATGATAACTGAGAGTACATGTCGACGGTAGTCGAAAGTCGTTTGGTATGATGAGCCCTCGCTCACGCTGTAGAACCATGTCTGGACTCTAGGCCTATTTATGGGACCCGGCGAGTATCCATACTTTTTCCATTATTCCTTCTCGTTGCGTGATCTCACATTCTACCGGAACATGTTTTGCTTTGCCTGTGGATACCGACAGAGGTTATTTGATCGAAACACGTCCCATATGTCCCCCTTGAAGCTGCAGAGCTCCCCACTTATCTTCGAGAAGGAATCAAGGGATATGACGAACAGATTGCATTCGGGTCGACCGATTAGCATGTTCTATTCCACCATTGAGGCTGTGTATGACAAGATACTTTCTTGTTTCGTGTGCATCTTGTGCCTATTTGGCTACTAATACTGTTCTATGGGCTGCATTGATCAACGGGTCGCCCCTGCAACCTTGTTAAACGCTCTGATTCCCATTATTATCAGGCCGACAAAACCTATTAATTCCCAGCCACATTCCATACATGCAAGGGCAAGCCTCGTCGAAGAGTTAGCCACGTACAAACGGAGATTATAGTTGAACTAGGAGTCGTGGAAGAAGTATTGCTTGTTCAGTGATGGGCATGGATTCCGTATATGACTGGACACCATTGCCCTGAACTTAGTGGAAACCTCTGCACCAAAAACTTTCGTCAGATCTGCTTATTAAAGGGCATGAACCCACTCTTATCTGTCCACGAGGGGCATTCGATGCTGCAGAGACGGAATGCCCCAAATCATGATACTCCGCTCCATTGTTCCTAGGACATCGCCCGTGTTTATTCTGACTTTGACGTCAACTCCAGTTGGGTCTTATATAATAACACGAGTGAAGTTCACTGTGGTGCAACATATGGAGTGGGTATTGAATCATCTGCTACTTCAATCCGATACATGCTACATTAGGTGCGTTCTGAGCCTCCCACGGCGAGTCCTGATGCCTCTTCCGGAAATATTTTGTGCCACATAAAGCACTCAGGTAATTCTGCATCGATTCTATAATTCGACAGGCCCTCCCATGATCAGCCTAGATCTTACCTACATATGACAACAACATGCATAGTACATGTATTAGCAACTCGCGACACGTACTACGCATGACTTGGATGGGAAATAGGTCTTTATTGTCATCTGGCACTGAACCAAGAAAGAACAAAGTGAGGAACCTTCTTCGGGGCGTGTCTGCGATGATTTTCAAAAGGAATGACAAGTCAGTAGAAGATTGGAGGCGCCTTGCATAATGTGTCCCTTGCAGCGAAAAGTGATACCATAACATTGTTCTCAACGGAACGTTTTGCGGTCTAATGATGCAAGGGTAATCTGTGGCCCGGAGCGCAACCAAGTTGTAGAAGGCACTTACGATGATAGCTTCGTCTTAAATAGTCTGAGGATTGACGGACAGAGAGTCATAGGCACCTTTCTAACTCGATATTAGCATTTGCAGCGGTTTCAAATTACAAAATTGACCCTGATCTTGTTTAAGTGACAAACAGCAGAAAAATGGGTCATGATGTGAGTTTTATGCAGTTCAGTGTACATTGCGTGCATTCTTGCGTAACTTGCTGATGTTGCCTAGGGCCTCCCCGTGATAGCGGTGGCTGTATTTGCCTACCTCATACAAATAACGGTCCCAACTTTCCTCCTAGTCCTGAGGCCAAAGCAATCACCACTGCGCCATCTATGGATGATTTGTTGTGCATGGATTGCATACAAGTGCTTCTCGCTATTAGCAGTAGCCTCGGGTGGTAGTATGATACGCTACACTCAACTTCAGACTATAATACTTGCTGAAGTCTTGAAGACCGCAAATTTGCTGCTCCTCATACCACTTGATAGAAGTGATCTTGTATCCAATGGGGCTATCCAGCAGTCTGATGATTTCTTAGCAGGGTTGTGCGCTAGTGCACGGCTCTTCGTCTCATACCGGGGCCTCAAAACTCCATTCCAACTAAAACAGATACCTCCTCAACCACCCTCTCTTACTCAGACAAGAGAAGGTAGGATTTCACGAACACAATATATCAAGCGACAGCTATGTGTATTGCTGTGGCAGTGTTTGCTTCTGGATTTCATGTACTGTTTGGGGACTCGGCAATCATCAGCCCCCAAGGCAAAAATGACTGCTGCAGCTGGGCCCAACCAGCCCAGTTGGGGCCACCGGATCTCAATGAGTCTGATAGCTTGGTTTGTGATTGCACGCGCCATCATCGACTCTACCTACCGACTTGCCTCGTTGATTGCTGTTGCGGCTGGAGATTCGCCGGAAAGCTGGCCTCCTTTTTTTGGCAGTATGTGGGACGCTTATACTCTGCGGAACTTCTGGGGGTAAGTCGTCGTATGGGCGTGATAGATAACATACGCATGGAGACTTATAACTAATGGGCTTTTTTGGGACACGACAGGGCCTTCTGGCATCAAACTGTGCGATGGCCGTTCACATCCTTCAGCAGTTTCCTAGTTCGCAACATTTTCCACATGCAACGCAGGACACTTACCAGTCGATACATAAATGTTCTGATAGTTTTTCTACTTTCGGGTTTCATTCACTTGATTACAGACGCAATGCAGGGAATTTCTCCTCGTCAGTCTGGTGCCCTTATATTTTTCCCGACGTTCACTCTCGGGTTCATGGTGGAGGATGCGGCACAGGAAATCTGGCGGCGGATTAGCCGGGGATGGAAGCGTGAGGAATTGCCGTCGTCGTCATCTGGATCAGGTGTGCCATCTTCTCCAGCGCTTTGGAAACGTGCGGTTGGATTCATATGGGTAGTCATATGGCTATCTCTAACATCCCCGACGTTCTTGCTGCCAGCACAGGCGTTGCCGCGAGAAAATCGGCGGTACATACCCGTGAGTCTTGTAGACCACATCGGACTAGGAGCAGCTGCCTATCTACTCGTATCAAATGGAGTGATTGGGGGTTTGGTATTGGGTTGTGTGCCATAAGAAACAATTTACTGCTACGTTTAATGCAACATGGTCGACGGTTGGTGGCTATAGTGCGGCTTGCAAAACCGATGGAGTGTCAAGAATTATTGTATTTATAACCTGATTAGGGTCAAAGTAACAAAAAAATATGCATTTCAGCATATCTTTGATTGTCAGATGCACTCCACCACGTCATAGGGCCGGAATGGCCCCATCCTCTGCCGATGAAGCAAGTAGGTAAGGTACGGATTTCCTGATCGAGTGCCCGCCAATACTTGCACCAACTATAGTGACTCATGCAGGACCTTCCTCTGGTATTTATTGGACGTCTATCCAACATTGTTCCTAGTCTGAGATTTATTTGCCTCCACTCTTCGAATAAAGAGTCCTGGTGGGTCACTATTTTCTGGCTAAGGACTGCAGAGTTGCTCACCAACTGCCGAGAGTGCAGCGATTATATAGGTCCACACTGCTGTGGCTTAATTTACGTTCATAACACAAGTGTCAATACCTTATTACGATCTCTCTGGCTTCCAGAATCAATTCTCCCGACCTCAAGTTACCATGACAAACACCATGATCAAAGTCATCTACGGTGGCTTCTTCTCCAAGCATCGGGGCTATACACCCGAGAAAGTGCGAGAGGTTTTGGACTACCTTGCGGAAGAAGGGATCACAACAATCGACACGGCCGAGGCATATCTTGAGAGCGAAGAGCTGCTGGGGGAGGCGGGTGCAGCAGGTCATTTCACTATTGACACCAAAGTCAGCGGCGGGCTATCACAACTCGAGGCTACAGAACAGAATGTGATCACAAGTGCTGAGGCAAGCCTACAAAAGCTGAAGACCACAAGCGTAAGATGGCCAGGACCTGGCATATTCAACGCGTTGACAAGCAGATAGCTAATAAACACACAGGTCGATATCCTCTATATCCATGCTCCAGACCGCAGGGTCCCGATCAAGGCCACCCTCGCTGGAATCAATGCTTTATATCAGGCGGGAAAATTCAAGAGATTCGGATTGTCCAACTTCCGCGGCGACGAGATCGAAGAGGTGATCAAAGTGGCCCAAGAAAACAACTATGTGCTCCCTTCCGTCTACCAGGGGAATTACAATGCAGTGGCTCGACGTACGGAGACGGAAATCATGCCCATCCTCCGCAAGTGGAATATCTCGTTCTACGCGTACAGCCCGATTGCCGGCGGATTCCTCACAAAGACTCCCGCGCAGCTCATAGCCGGGGGGCAAGGTCGATGGGACCCGTCCCAATACGTTGGAAAGATGTACAATGCACTGTATAACAGCCCTTGCATGCTGAGGGCACTGGAGAAGTTTGTCATCCTGTCTCATGACACTGGGATCTCGCAGGCGGAGCTGGCCTACCGCTGGGTAGCGTACCATTCTCTCCTTCGACCGGAGCTGGGTGACGGTATCATTGTTGGGGCGCGGTTTGGTTCACAGTTGGACGAGACGCTAAAGGGACTGAGAAAGGGGCCATTATGTGCAGATGTGGCAGACAAAATCAGCGCACTTTGGGAAGATATCGATGAGTCCCCGTTGGATAATTTTGAGGGTTATATCTCTGTTTCCCATGGCTGAGGGCCATCCAGGTGTCGAGATAATGGATCTTCACATGTCGAGGATGACGATCAGGTTCAGAGTTCCTCTCTGTGATCATATTATGGTACTATTCACATTAATTCCCCGGAGTCGCACATCCTCACCGCTACCCTCCTTGCATGAAGTGTTTCTCTGGGGCAGCGGCATGCACGTTGGCCTTGGAAATAATCAAAACTTTCATTTCAAGTCCTACAGAGCGGTAAACCAAGCAGATCACTCTTCAAGACATGTCATTTCAATTAGGGCCAAATGTTGTAGGTTCCTAAACTATGGCGTACTCATTGCGTACGGCTTTGAACAAGCGGTGATCATAATCCCAACAGCATTGTGTGATGTATCCGATACGGATATAGGTAGATGATTATCCACATCATCAACGCGTTGTACGTAGACAATGCAGCATTGAAACTACATATTGCGGTATTCTATACCAGCTTCCCTCTACCGCAGTCCCAAATCCTCAAGAGTCGTCGCAATGACCAACATCGACAAGATCAAAGTAGTTGACGATCACCGGGTTCAACGGCAGACAATCCGGGTGAATGATAAGACATATGGTGCAATGATACTTTCTCATCTCACTCACATTGATGAACCACCGCTGACTTATAATCGCACAATAGGCTATCTCATTGCCGAGCCTGCCAGTGGCTTTTCCCATACTGTTTTATTGGTATGGAGCCCGGTGATGCTTCGATACGAGCAGGAACTGACGTCCATAAAGATCCATGGCTTCCCAGACCTCTCAATGGGATGGCGCTATCAAATCCCCTTCTTCCTACAACATGGCTTTCGTGTGGTTTGCCCTGACTGCATTGGGTACGGGCGATCAGTGGGTATATCCTTGTTAAATCATGGCAAGAAATACTCATTTACGCAGGACTCGCCAACTGAATCCCTCTCTCCATACTCTCTGAAGTCTCAATGCCAGGATTTCCGCGACCTTGCAGAGAAACTCGGCTGCAGAAGTATCATCGCTGGAGGCCATGACTGGTAAGCAGGGCATTTACTGTCCAACTTCTAAGAAGGATATGCTGACTCGGGTACAGGGGTGCTATGTTCGCTTACCGGTTCGCACTCTATTTTCCTGAATTCGTAACGCACCTCATCACATTCGTCGTCCCCTACATACCCCCATCGCCGGAATACGTGAGCCCAATTGATCTTGCCAATTCGACGCCCTCCTTCGGATACCAAACACAACTCGGTAGTGAGGAGGGTATAATCGAAGCAAACACACAGGACAAAGACGGGGTTTATCGGTTTTTGAATACACTGTATGGGGGATCAACGAGCGATGGCAAGTACGCCTTCAGCGCGATGGCTGGGGTAGACTTTGCTCTAGCCTCGCAGCTGTCACGCACAAGGTTGCTCGACGCCGAGGAGATGGAGTATTATGTGAATGAATACGCGCGAAACGGGCTTCGGGGCCCGTGTGAGTTTCTCTCCGTCGTTGTCAGGCGACTCTATACGGTATTTACTTCAGGACTAACACAAAGATGCAGGCAACTACTACCGCACACACCACCTAAATTTCCTAGACGAGCTGGGATTCTTTACGAAGCAGCAGACTACACCGAAGATACAAGTCCCAACATTGTTTATACGGGCCACTAGGGACACAGTAATTACATCAACCATGGTCGACGTGATGCTAGGATATTTTCCGCAGCTTACAATTGAGAACGTGGGCTCATCACACTGGATTTTGTGGGAGCGACCAGAAAGGGTGAATGGCATACTGAAAGAATGGTTGCAGCAACAACATCTTATCAAGTAAATAGCATGAACATCAGGTCATCAAGGCCATGTGTTACCGATACCTGATATGGGCTTCTTCCCCAGTGTAGGTCAATCGAAGTCCGCTGTCGTAACTCCCCGAGCTGCATAATGCTATCCGAAGTCCAGCAAATGAACGCGATGTCTAAGTCCATATTCCCCGATGTCACTCATGTTAATGTGTGTTATTCAAGGGCCCTTGCGACGCATACTGCAACATAATATTAAAACTGAGAGTGAATGTATGCTGTTGGGTCTAAACCCTGTATTTGCATGGTCGAGTAGCTATGTACAACGTATGCCACAGAGACGAGTCTATGATGCTCAGAGACGAGAATACCACCCATGGTATAGAAAAAATTAAAGAGGAATCCGATCTGCAACAGCCCGCCAGAACGCACAGCGCAATCCCCGTCCTCCTTCCCAGGTATACGCGTTGGCCAAACGGAAGTGATTCACGACGTCGTCTCCCTCCCTAATGTAGTAGGTCAGGTTTGGCGTGACCACAACCGGACTGACAGTACCTCCAGTGGTGTTGAGGTCCATCTGCCAGGGCGAGATCGGACGGAACTGTGGCCAGTCCAGACTACCAGCTCGTCCGATAGGAACCACGGCCTGGCTGTTGTTGGCCGTCGCATCGGCAAGAGGAATAATCGGGCTGTTGTTAATGATGAAGTTTCCCCACATCTTGTGAAAAGCGTGGTTGAATCCGACACTGGGCCAGGAAGACCCCATGTTGAAGTAAGAGTTGAGATCGGATCCGTGCATTCCCGGCGTCACGGAGTACTGGTACTTCCACGCCTGTCGGAACCCAGCGCCAAAGGCCTCGGCCAGCCACTGCGCCGGACAGTCAAAGGTGGTTTCGCCGTAGATATTGAAGACCGTCTGCTGCAGGCCTGTGGCTATTTCGGACTGGTTGTTCGCAGTCGGACCGCTGGTGCCGGTGGTATCAAATCGGGGACCCCTGTCATTGGGTTGCGACTCTGCCGTGCCATAGAGGAGATTCAGCCGCGCGATGTCCGTTCTTGTCAGTTCGGGGAAAGTTTTCGAGATGTGGTCGTTGAAGGCAGCACGAGTGAGCACGTTGGGGTTGCTGAGAGGGACACCGTCGTTGGCGTTATTCTGTTTATCGGTCAACAGCTCAGTCCGGGAGCAGGCCATATCATGAGAGGAAAGAACATACCCCGACAAGGATACGCCGACCGCTGACATGGCCTGTTAGTAGTTGCACCGAAGGTCGCTCCCGGATCATATCCCCATCTACAACGGGCGCAAAGCCAAACGTGCCGAAAAATCCGGATTCGGAGACAATTCCACTCGCATTTTGCAGTGATTCACTGGGCGCGGCAACCAGGCAGTCAAACGTCGTCTTATACTGCGATCTAGTCGGCGCCAATGGGCCACAGCCGGCGTGTTCTGCAAACTGCTCATAGTACGTGGTAGGAGTGGCGCCATCATACTCATATATGGGAGGTGAGTATGGGCTTGCAGCGATGATCTGAGGACGACGGGTCAGCTCGAATGACCCTTACTGGGGTAGTGAGACTTGCATTCTGGAACAGATTCGATTTCCTTCCTCCATAAGCCAGCGACTGCAGCATTACCGCACCGCCCCCGGCCGATTCACCGCCAATGGTGACTCGGTTAGGGTCGCCGCCAAACTTGCGGATATGCTGCTGCACCCACTCCAGGGCAAATCTCTGATCGAGGAGGCCGGCATTAGGGGTACCGTGTTCGTGAACCTCTGCTGACGACAGGAACCCAAATGCGCCCAGACGGTACTGGATCTCCACCGTGATGAACCCGTTGTTGTTTGTGTTCATAAGCGGGCTGGGGTCATACATAGCGCCATACAGCCCATAGCCCCCGCCATCTATCAATTATTACGATCAGCGGATCAACACGCGGGAGCTTTCACGGGACGAAGCGACTTACGGATCCAAACGAACACGGGGAGATCGGAGGCTCCAGGAGGCGCATAGACATTCAGAAATAGACAGTCCTCGTCCCCAGGGCCTGAGTTGAATCCGTAGACAGCAGGGGTGCCAGCAGCACCCGACTGGGGACACAGGGGAGCCTGGTCAACGGCCGGGATGATCTGGCTGGTATTTTTGGCTGGAGGAGTCGGTGGTTGCCATCGCAGGTGGCCGACAGGAGGCGATGCGTACCGAATGCTGCGGGCCAGATTTAGTCTTTGTTGCGTTGCAGTCAGATGAATGTTACACACCCCTTCCAGATATTCAAGCCGGTGGTGGCCTCATTATATCCCTGGTAGGACGAATAGCCAAGGTCGACGATGGGGCCCGACAACGAGCCACCCAGGATGGGGGCCAAAGTCGCCGCCAACACCAGGCGAAGGGCGGCTTGCATCCGGTTCGTTCCGGTCCAGTTGGGTTGGGAATGTGTTGTTATGTAGAAACAGAGGGGGGTGAGACGGAAATATGTCAGATACCCGGTAGAATAATATAAGTCGGGGTGGAGTACATTGGGTACCCGAATAGGCAGGGGTAGTGTTATTTCTTTGTATGAAGCTCAGCCTCTTCTAGCATTCACTAGGGAGATTCACTAGGTGTCAGGCAGCTTCGATCAAGTCATAATGGTCACGCCCTAGGCTTTCTAATAATACATCTAGTTTTTTGTGGTCAAAGACTGCGGGAATCTCGGGAATCTGGATAGGAGCATAGGGCGCCACTATTCAAGGGGCCATCCTACTACTCCGTATTAGTATTCGTTACCACTACCGTAATCTCAAACTCATCTGGCATCTCGTATTCTCACATTAGCTTACAGGCAGGGACTTGACGGAGCCTGGCTGACTAGACACTGAACGACCGGGAAACCGACAGGGGTCGTACAACGATGGTGCCGAAGAATGCTGACATCCTGTTCATCATTGGCCTAACTCAGCCACGAGATGATCTCCAAATTGCCTGATTATGTGTTGCAGTCCGCGGTTGCATGAACACCCCTTCCAGCTGGGTCTCCTCCGAGTTGATGTAAGGGAGGAAATTCTGGCCCCTACCCACACCATCTTGGATGGGGAAGAAAAGCCTTTATCATGGCCAGATGCGCTTACTGCTCTGTCCTATATCCTTTCTCCTTTCTCCCCCCACAGATTGATTCTCGGGCATGTAAGTCGTGGATGCGATGAAGCTCTCATGGAGGGCCGCCCAGGATGCAGCCTTCCTGGCACAATCACGAGTTAGCCAAGTCACAATCGCCTACTCCGTGCCCATTCCGCTCGAGCTGTTGATGACTGGCCTGCGGCTCTGGGTCAAATTACGGGGCCCTCGTGGACGACTCAGTTTCGATGATTATCTGATGGTGTGGGCCACTGTAAGTACTAGCTACCGCGTCCAAGCATGGTCCGTGTGAGATATCGGAATTTGACAAGCACTTGGCATCGCGACGATCGTAGTTTGTTGGAGTCGCAGTTTGTGTCAGTGGTTTGATCTATGGTATGGCTTTCGGTTACTTTCTGGCCGGGCGAGTGGTCGGATGGCGTTGACCGGTGTGCTATAGGACCCCCTTACGGATTCGGACGGCACAAAGCTGCCCTGTCGGATGAGCAGATCAAAACGTTCATGCTGGTATATCCGCCTCCTCTATTAAATATTACCGCGATTGACATAAATAGGGCAACTACATCTTCAGCCACTTCTACAATGCTGCCATTGCCAGCACCAAACTCGCCGTGTTGGCCCTGTACCATCGCATCTTCGCAACCTTCAAATTTCGCGTCGTAGTCCTCATCACTGCTGTCTTTGTGATCCTGTGGTTAATGACGATGGAAATTGTGTTGGGCCTACAATGTCGCCCTATCTCGCGGTTCTGGGACGCGGATCTGCCAGGTAAATGCTTCAACCTCGTGGCATTCAGCTACTTTACCAACATCACCAACCTGGCCACCGATATGTGGATCTTTGCGCTGCCGTTGCCCGTTATTTTCAAGCTGCACATGTCTCGCCATCGGAAGGTCGCTCTCAGTTTTCTCTTCTCCATCGGACTAGCGTTAGTATTCCACCCATCTTGTCTAGGGTCCAGACTCACGTCGCTCTGGACAGAACGTGTGCCATTAGTGCGGCGCGTCTTTCTGTCGTGGTCTCGCAGGGCTCACCCGACTTTACCTGTATGTCCCATCATCATTCCCCACATGTCTTCGTCCGTTAACAATGTAGGGGCCGGAGTTCCCTTGGGCATCCTCTCCGCGTGGGAGCCACTCGGCGGGATCTTCTGCGCCAATCTGCCCGTCATCTATCGTGCAGTAATCACCATGTTTCGCAACCTCAAGAGTTCGGCCCACGGCCCATCCGCGGACACGGCCAAGCCCAATTCACAGCCCTACCGGGACGCAGGGCCATCTCATCGACCGTGGGTCCAGCTTTACAGTGGGCGCGGCGCGCAGGTGGGAGCCTCTCCCACCAAGGCGCAAGGTGCGGTCACGGAGTTGCGATCAATGGATCGCAATGTCATCGAGGTGGAGCAGTACTTTGAGCAGAGGGTTAACAATGAAGACGAAGAGGCACCGTTGCGTCCATTAACAAAAGGAAGCTCTTAGGTGTTGTATTGCCGGGAGACTTTGCAAGGATCAACAGCATAATATGCGTCATTTTGTGGCTCTATAGCGAGACATCAGCATAATGGTGGGAGCTGTCGGATCATTGGATTTTGACGATTGCCTTGTGACCTGAAAATGGGATCTCGGGAAGGGCGTGCTATAAAGTATATGCTTCTCTTGGGTGCTTGCCCATCTTTTATTTAAACCCCGAGGGTTTTCTCATGTCCTTCCTGTGCGGCCAAATATAGGTACTCTAAATGTCCACGCAGTCCGAATTTACCCACTCACCCGGGTATAAGAGCCTCTAAATCTGTATTCCCTGCCCAGTTAATGATGCGAGACGGGAGGAACTGATAGCATATGAAACTATCTACTGACCCGACACAGGATTTCATTCATGTTTCCTGCGCGGCACTTTCAATATATATATAACGAGGGTGCCTACAAATGCATAAAGACATCACATATGCCTTGAAAACCAAAAACCGAGTGAACTTTGTATGCAAAGAATAATCATTTCTTCCCTTTATCAGGGAAAGATCCCGTTTTTGTCGACAATTGTAGTCCCCAGTCTACCGAGATATCTGTTGGCAAAGCATTAACTGAGAATTAGTTTCTTGTTTTGTAAAGGAATAGCTACGCATCCATCATGTGATACCCCCGATGGTCTAGTTGGATATGGCGTTCGGCTGTAATGGTACACATATAACCGAAAGGTCGCCGGCTCGATTCCGGCTCGGGGGATTACCTTTTTTTCTTTTCTTTTTTTACTTCTTTTCGGTGGGATCACCTTTTTTCACTATTGCACCCATCACAATCAAATTAGTTTATGAGCTTCGTATGGATTGATTCATTCTTATTTATATATATATGCTGTTTAATTTTTATTCGCAGAATTAGACAAGCCAACCCTCCTGATGGGGTAGGTAGGCCAAGCCCTCGATGACAACCTGGAACATTAGACACAACAATTGTGTGATGGGTTGTTATGAGTGTTTAACCATAAACTCAGCTCGCCACTGACCAGACCTCAGTCGCATCCCATTATTCTATATCTGTGACCCTGTCTATCTACCAACTAAGCGATTCCCGCCATTCATCCCACTCCCCATCCATCCCGTTCGATCGTCTCCGGAATTCCACGCGCACCTGCCGAGATTCGTGGTGAATATCCAGTCCCAGGCTATGGATCCTCTTGAACTCAGGGATCGGCTCATCCCCGTCGAGTCCAGACTCCTCTATTTCCTTTGCCCTTTGCGACACTGCCGCCAGGATAGGCGCCTCCCAGACCACATCTGGGTACGGCGCCGACGACAGCAAGTCGATGGCCTCTTCCCGGACTGCGCGGTCTCGGCATTTGGTCGCGACAAAGTACAGCGGGTAAATGACGCCCATCTCGACGGGGACGCCGACCAGCGCCGGTGCCGCGGCACTCACCTGATGGGTGCTGGATGATTTCGCCAGCATGAGGATCCGCGCGAACGCATGCAGGAACTGGTCATATGCCGTCTGCTCGGCATAGACGGATGTCGATGCGGTGATCAGCGCGATGTAATATTGGATGAGCAGGAGAGAAGCCCGCGCAGCCGTCCGCGGACTCCCCTGCGCCTTCTGACAGGAATAGGAGTAGCTGAATGCCGACTTCCAGAGCTCAAGGCGCGCTTGGAGGGTATGTGTGTATGCGATTAGCTCCAGTGGAACGGAACCTGGCTCGTGGTAGCGGTAGAAGCTCGCAACCCTACGTATAAAGTGGACCACTCGGGCGTACTCCTCTACCAGGCATGATTCGGCCTGGCCGAACGAGTCGAAGACGTACGGGATTGGAGACATCTCCCCGGTGACGGTTACGGGGGCGCGCATTCCGATGTACAACGAGGCCTGTATGTCCATCCGCGCGTATGCTCTTAGGATCTCGGAGTCGATGTCGCCCACCCGGCCCGCGTTACGGACAATCTTCAGACACATCTCCAGGTGACTCAACCCGGCCACATAATCCCGCACGAGGATCTCGAACCATATACAGATGATTCCGCAGATCAAGGCCACCTCGACAAGATGTTTGTCACTCCCCATGTCCCTGACGAGCTGCTGCAAGGACGCCAGCGCCTTGCCGTACTTCTTTAGCCCGAAGAGATACCGTCCGCTGCGGGGAGGGGCATCGAAGCCATGGATTTCTAGCGAGCCATGCGCCATTCGTTCCTGCATAACCGCGCTCAGAGCGATCACGCCTCGACGGACGGCGACCTCCTGGTGCATGGCTTGGATCATGAGAGGTCGCCAGTGCGGGAACCCGCCGCCACAGCTGGGTGTGTCCCGGGAGAGGCACTCGATAAAGTATTGCACATAGCGTGTGTCTTGTTCGCTCTCGTTCCATAAAGAGGGAAGCGGGCGCATTCGGATGGTGGATGTCAAGGTCCACGTCTGAGCGAACGAGACTGCGACAGGGTTGGTCTGGGTTACTGACGGGCCGTCGCAGCGACGGCCTGAGGTCGTACAACGCTTGCAGGATGGCCATGTCTCGTCACAGCGTATTCGGCGGATTCTTCAGAGGATGTCAGCAAAGATCCGATCAGATATACATCGCAGGTGTCAGTCATACTTGCATGTTCGGCAACCTGTCCTTGATTTCGTATGGGCCCTGCGCATTGCGACTGCTTGCGTATATCTACTGACACTGGATATGAATAAGTGAGAAGTGTACTGCAATGAGTACAATGGAGAATCCTATATATCGAATACGTATTGGTCCACTTTCGTCGACGTTATACCTGTTCTGGAGCAGCAATACGAGCAGGCCAATAACACCGAACAAACGTTGCTTGGCGTGGGGATGTTTCAGTTGATGATCGAATAAAGCTATGTTGCCTAAAAGGTCATTTTGAAGCTCAAAATAGCAGCATGTTGACCCAGACAGGACAAGGCACTGCTGACTATCTATCCGCTCTAGGTAAAACCCGCCACCTTAAACCTCATGTCTAATCTCTATCTCTCGCTCTCCGCCAACGGAAGTCCGTCGTCCTGTCGGGTCTTCAACGCTAGCGCAGTAGGATTCTTCCAATGCCCTTTGAGACTCAACCCCGGGTGGAAGATACTCAGACAGCCACAGGCGACAACCATACTCGCTCCTTCGAGGATCATAAACGCGATCTCATCATTCGCCAGGTCACTACTGAACCCGCCGTTCAGTTCCGCTGTACGAAAGATCGATCGGATGAAGATGAGGAAAGTCGCGATGCCCAGTCCTGGTTTACTCTCGTTAGAGGCTCTCTAAAAGACAGTTTGTTTGCGGACGGATCACTAACCCCAGAGAAACCCTCTCCATTTCCAGCTCCCCCCCGACGATGCCATACAGGATTGGGATTGTCGCTGTCGCCGGAGCCTCCACAGGTAATCGATAGCAAGCGCCATGAACGTCCCGAGCGATGCAACCTGCGCCGCCAACCCCGCGATCATGATGTTGATTCCAGTGCGCCGGAGGCCATCCTGGCCCTGTCCTGCCGTGGCAGTGACAGCCCCGCCTGCAGCCTGGAGAACCAGACAGAGCAGGTCACAGGTCACGAAGACGATGGCGTATGTTTTTGATTTAATTCTCGAAAAGCCCTCACCGTAGACGATAATCACCCGTCCAAAACACAGGTAGATGGCTGCGGTGACAAAGGCTGGTCCGATGGTGAGACAGATGAGGTATCTAGCTGCATTAGCGTCGCACGATGACCGGTGAAGGATTGTCGCAGGGGTACTGACTGGAGGAAACTCGAGAAATTGAATGGGTTTGAGTGCAGCATGAGACGTCCACCGTAGCCGACGACTTCGAGAAGGAGCCCGCAGGTCATACACGCGAGATAGGACCAAATGCGGGAGCGGAAGCCCTGGTAGATCTGGATGAGGAGCATGATGAGGAAGAGAGCCAGGTATAGAGCATTTCCTGGGAGGCTGGGCCTGTAGCGCACGAGTGCCCAGTCCAGGGGACATGTGTCTAGAGTGCAGGGCGCCGTGATGGTCGGCATTGGTGGAGAGACCTGGCTTGAGGGAGTTGGCATTGTTGCTGTTGTTTCGTCAGAAGTGTACAACCAGAACGAAATGATGAATTGCCCGGAGAGCAGCGACTATGAATTTATAGTCTGGGACATTTGGCCTGGTCCTCGAAGGGCACAGTCAACGCCAGTTTGATATGCCAAGCCTGTATTCGTTCCCGGTGGGTCGAGCGTGTGAGGAAGCATCTCCTTGCGAGTCAATAACTTCTTTAGGCCATGGACTGATCGTATTCTCTTCGAGCAGTCTAGATCTCTTCGCTACTTCCGATATCGACTGTGGTGGGATCGGGTGTCTAGCGGAAACATAGGCTTCTATAATGGATACATCCAAATGTTCATCCTTGAAGATGCTCCTTGCCTGATAGCGCTGACGAACCGTCAAGTTCCAACGTAGCTGTGAATTTGATTTGGATGGGTCTGTGTGGACAGTCGGCCTTCCAAGCCCCTTTATCGAATGGAAGAGCTGGTCTAGAAAGCTCAGAAGCAAAAGGTTTCAGGTTAATAGAACATAACATAGAGCTTATGCGCAGGCTAGTGCGCTGAGCAAGTGACTGATGTTCAAGATTGATAGAGAATAGAATGCGAGAATAGTAGCTGCTATCATCCTCAACGATATGTTCTTTAAGTTGCAGACCAGAATGAGCCTGCCATTGTATTAATGACCTACCATATAGTCAAGTGACGGTAAGCAATGTAAATGGCCTATTTTGTTCTCTCTCGCAGTTGTCCCTATTTACGGACAGCGGTCATACTTGATGACTAGCCCCATGTTTAAGGAGCACAACAATACCTTTGTTGGATAGGACATATGCACAGCAGCAGCTGGTGTCATGGCACTAAGCGTTTGTTTGAGACATTTTTATTATCTCCATTCACCCGTGCCGAGGTGATTGTGCCCTCGCGTCTTACGGCCGAGTGCAATCTGTGGCAGTCTGCTTACCAGGCCATAGGACACAGGAGCACGCGGGAACATCAGAATTAGGCCAACCAGGACGCGAGCAAATCCACCGAGAGAGTAGAAGGGACTGGTCCTTATTAAACTGATTCAAAATCTCCATTGAAATATGCACATGCTCATCCCAGACGGCTCTCGTTTCGTCAACAATACTCCGTAATCCAGCTCTTCAAATCCCCCACTGTAGGGCATTCTAGGAATAGGAATCCTTTGACTTCTAGCTGCAGTTCCATGAGGAACTTCTGAGAGAGCAACAAGGAAAGCAGAGAGTCCACGCCAATGGCAGTAAATTCGGTCTCGTCGCTAAGGTCTGTTACAGGCATGGCATTTTAAGCAGCAATCAGGGCTATAGCACGCTCAACTAGCATGTTACCCCCGGTATCGTCGGACTTTGCCTCCTCGTTCTCATCGCACGTATCGGGAGTGGGAGGGGTCGATGTTGGGGATGAAGATGGGCTATCTCGTGCGGACGTGGTCGTGGTGTCTGTGCCTCTTGTCGAAGTCGATTCTTCAGATTCTTGATGCTGTGGCACAGTCCCCTGGTGACCGCAAGTTTCCGTACTAGTATTGATGGGAGCATGCTTGGTTGTAGTCAGAGTCGGCAGCTTTGCCATGTGAGTGGGGCTCGACGACGCCTTTGCAGGCATCGTCCCTGTGGGAGCGTCTTCTTGTGAACTGCTATAAGCCTGTTTACACAAGTACAGCCAGTTATTGTCTTATTTGGTGTTCATCGCCACGGGATCAAGTTTCAGTGCCCTAGAATTGGTGCACATTATCCGCACGTCTCACATTATCGCCTTGCTGCACATCAGCGTGGAAAGGCGCGTGTATATTTATGACCAGAACGACGGACATTTTAAGAACAATATGGATGCAGTGGACGTGACGAGATTCGGAGAAAGAAATGAATCTTAGATGAGGTAACAGCCCTTTGTCGACCCTGATCAAGGTGGGGGCCTGAGGCTTCGATACTTGTAGATCCCCCTTAAGTAGAGAGAGCCGTGACGATCTCCTTCATTTTCTTAGCTCTTGCAAAATCACGCACAGTTTGACCCTGTTTATTCTGGATGGAAAAGTCCACTTTATGCGTTCCAACGAGCAACTGGACGATGTCCGGTTTTCCGCCCTGTGCAGCATAAAATATAGCCGTCCTACCTTCGGCATCCCGTAGGTTGAGATCAATACCACCATGACTCAGTAGCCTTTCTAATATTGGTCTATGATTCACAGCAATTGCGTACATCATCGGAGTTCGGCCATAGTGATCCTGGGAGTTGATGTTGACGCGCGGGCAGAGAAGCAGGGTATCCAAAAGCAGAGCATTGCGGGTTGTTATGGCGAAAGAAAGGAGGCCTTTCTGATCTCGCGACAATATCGACCTTTTTTTATTCTGCTGCTCCAAGAGCATCAATTGCATTTGGTAGTCCGTAAGGATTTGGGCCTGTTGTGGAGAGAGGGCTTTCTGATCTCGCGACAATATCAACCTTCTTTTATTCTCCTGCTCCAAGAGCATCATTTGCATTTGGTAGTCCGTATGGACTTGGGCCTGTTGTGGTGAAAGACTTGCAGAACTTCGCGGAGATGGTCTGAAAGGGTCTTTTTGCCCCTCACTAGATAGGTCCTTGAAGAATGCATGGGGAATTTGCTCCAGTTCTGGCCTTCGGCTAGTAAAATATGGATCCGGCTCATTGAGATCAACGCTGGGGCTTAAGAGAAGATGGTCGAAGGCTGGACTCGTCCAAATTCCGCAGTGTATAGCGTTCCACAAAGTCTCACAGGCAAATCCGGCGTCGGCCCATTCTTTCATGAGGGATTCATCCGTAGATGCCGCTGGAAGTCCGACCAGTGTGCTTTCTGTTACTTCCTTTGGAGGCACATGGCAGCGTGGATAGAAGAATTGCTGCATAAAAGAGAAATTGCGAGTATAAAGACACTTCAGAATGCTGGGGTTCCAGGTCTTCTTTTCGACCAAGAGTTCAGCAACGCCAGCGAACAGCTCCAGGGCGTCCGGATCTTCATGGCGATCGAAGTATTGGCAGAGCACGACCCACAAAGCTGGTGGTGGATTTGATAAGAAGACTGTATCAGAGTTGAAGATCCACTTCAGACCGTCAGCTTCATTGGCTCTGATCAGAAGTGGGAGTATAAGGGTGCCTGCTGCGCCACGAACAAGATCAATCACTTGCCTCACGAGGCGAGTGTTGCCGAACCGAAGTACATTCTCGAATGCCCTTTCCAAACGGGACCCGCTCTCACCATTGAAAAATTGGTTGGGGGAAGCATCGTAAGACAATCGGCGCGCGACGTTACGACCTCTTTCTGTTGAGATAGAATGAGGGTTTGCCAGGAGGTGGAGAAAAGCGGGCCAGCCATATTTGCCAGCAAGCGTCAAACTCGTGTTTGGATGGTCGATCAACGCAGCGAGGATCTCTAGGTTGCCCTTCTCAGCAGCCGCTGTCAACGGAGTCTCGAATTGCACGTTAATCTTGATCTTGCAGTTCGGGTCCCCCGCAGTTTCCTCAAGCAAGAACTGCATCAATCGAAGGCCGCCATTGCGATCCGCCTTTGCAGCGAGAAGAAGCGCGTAGCCAAGAAAGACAGGGCCTAACTGCAGCTGCTGACCGCGTCTAACGAAGAAAAATCTCTCCCACTGCTGAAAAGCGGCGATGTCGCGCTCAGGGAATCCATCCACCACACTCAATTCAGCTCCAGTGGTTTGGGGATACTGATGTCCAAACTCCCCGGTTCCTATCAAGAAGTCCGCGATTTCATGAAAGCCCAGCGAGATGGCACTTTCTAGAGAGCGATATTCCTTTTCTGCACTGCAGTGCGGCCACAGCAGTGCCACAATCTCCGTATATCCCTCTTGAACAGCCACATCGAGAATGCTACGGCCTTGCGCCTTCAAGGCAGCTCCTTGGGAAATGAGAAATCCGCATGCATCTTCCTGGCCACTCTGTACAGCAAGCCAAAGAGGGGTCTTTCCGGCTTGATCGGGGGCGTTGACATTGCAGCCTTGCTCGACCGCAGCTCTTAGGGCGTCTGTGTTGCCCTGACTCGCAGCTTGGTAGATGTCCATCGTCCTGGTTGGCTTAATTTGCTGCCGTCTGTGGTCTCGCCGAGGGTGTAGCAGGGTATGAAAGACGCCCGTTTCTACGCAGAGAGAAACCTCCACGGGCATGGGGTAAGATCAGAGAACCACAACACTGCTTATGGCAAACCCGGGGTGGGCGCGTAGAGGGATGATGTGGTTGGCCGAAAAAAAAAGTGGGACAAATCAGGTGCTCTTGATCGAGATACGTAGCCTATATCCAAGAGGACACAGCTGCTTTCATTCTTAAAAAGCGCTAAAATGCGATTAAATTGCCTAACTGCCTGATCCTGTATATAGACTTAGATTGTAAAGCGCTGTCCTTGACGCACTAAGCAGGCCGGCCTTGTCACCGCTCCGCGCAGAGCGGATGCGGAGCGGACTGCGAATCTACAGAGCGGATATGACACCCTACTCCTATGTATAAGCCCCTATTTACAGGTTAGGGCTATACTAAGGTTTATTATACTAGGTTTGATAGAAATTATTTACTTAAGGCCAGTTAGGATTTATATTTGATAATAATTAGTTAGGCAAGAAATCTAAAGAACGTAAAAACTAGAAAGCATGTTTTATAGTACCAGGAAGAAGTAGATAACGATACAGGAACTATATAGTAACACACTGAATTCGTCTTGGTTGGTGAAAATGAGTCTTGGAGCGGTAGCCCGGTCGGACCGCTGGTGAAGTACTGGATATTTGTAATTGAGAATGTCTTAACCCGAGAAGAGAGCCTAATTATGGGGGCGACCGACCTGGCGACAGGTTACTAAAGCGGATCTTGAGCTAGGAATGACCTTTGTGCTCGATGTTCGGATAGTTCTACTTTGGTATATGGAAACTAGGTCTTCGGGAAAACTGAGAGATGTTCGCTGCCGACTATGCGTGTAATATGAGTTGCTTCGTTGTGTGTCTTCTCTTCCTTCTTATAACGTGCTAGCTCATCTCGCCTCGCCTACCTTCCCAGTTGCCAGATATTTCGTGACCACTGTCGCCAAGCATGTCTGATCATACATATGGAATGCATTTAGATCTGCTGTCATCCGCGCCTTGGGCTTCGAAGTCGGTCTCGGGCCTTGATGATATGCTACCTATGGACTAAGGTCTGCCAGAGTCCAAATCTTTGCGTGGCCATCACCTGAACCCGTCGCGAACATGTTTCCCGAGGGAGAGCAAGATAAGGAGTATATCAAGTGCTCATGGCCTCTGAGGACCAATTGGACCTCCCTATTTTCTGAATCCTGGATCTTGATGTCCCCTTTCAGCGTACAGTATAGAAGCCACCGCCGGTTATGGCTGTGACAAATACATAAAACGCTCTCCTTATCAACGTGACGGTTAACAGCCTCATCAGTATTCTGCACATCATCGGAGACAACTTCTGGGTCGAACAGTGAGAGTTTCCATTGTGTCATCGCTTTATTGAGGTTGTAGCTGATAAAGGAGAGGCCGTCCAGGGCGAACCTTATAGAGTCCACAGGAATTGAATGGCAATCACCCTCCCCTAGGCGTTTCGCAAGCGCACCTGTGGCCAATTCCCAGATAGATATGATGCCGCCAAGATCGCCAGCCAAGACATATCGATCGTCTGGAGAAATCTCCAACGACGTAACACCTTGGGGGGCTTCGAGTGTGTGTTTCAGTCTCCAACCTGCGGAAACATCCCATAATCGGACAAACCCGTCCTTTCCTCCACTCACCACATGAAGCCCATCGCGTGAGAATATAAGCGCTGTGATTGATTGTGTGTGATTGGAGTGGATTGGTGAGGGGGGTGCTGTAATAGGATCGCAGACCCAAAGATTGTTGGTGTCACCCCCAGCGACAAAGAAGTTGCTGTCAGGGCTGAAGCATGCGGCGCGCAGGTAGCAGGTGTCATCCTCCTCATCATCAATGGTAATACTTCCAACATCCCTTCCTCTCGATAGATCATAGATGCGAGCAAGCCTCAGGCTACACACTGCAAGGTACTTGCCGTCTCCACTGAATGTAACAAATGTAACGCTCGCTGAGACGACAAAGTCATGCATCAGGTCAACATCAATAACTCCTGGCACACTTGGGTTCCACACCGCGTACCAGTCCGGACCAACCTTGTTTCTTCCAGAATTGTCTATCATAGAGCTGTCTACCCTTTGTGATGCAAGTAACATGTGAGCCGTGGCTGCGTCTCCTCTCATAGCAGCCTTGTATATGGCTTGGTCAATAGGAAACTCGCACATCTTCAGTAAATCACGGGCCAAATTGTGATCGCCACGCTTGCCAAGGAAGAGCAGCAATTCTTCGCCAAATCTCGGGTCGAATTCAAACAATGCCGCGGCCTCGGATGAATGACCATGCTCAATGGCAAGCTGCACAGGGCTCCCATCAAAGGTTCCGTCAGGATCCGGGTACATTTTGCCGCTGTCGATCAACAAGCGAATGACCTCAATATGGCCGCGCTCAGCTGCCACATGTAGAGGGGTGCGCCCCCTGATCAGGCCTAATTTCAGATCGGCTAATGAGGTTGTCGTGTTCGACTCTATTATCTCCCGGATTGAACCGGTGTAACCCATCTCCGCGGCGAAAAACAGAGCAGATTGTATCTCCCTCGCATGAAGGCGCTCTCTGGTGTTGTTCAGAACGCTTCTTAGGATTTTCGGATTCCCAGTTTCCGTTGCAGCCTTCAGTACAGAGCCCGGCCATTCCTCCCCAGTGCGTGATCTGCAGGGGACACCTACCACATCGATCAGATAGCGGACAATATCCTCTTTCCGATGTCGAATGGCAGCCAACAGCGTAGCTGTTGGCCTAGTAGGTGGGTAGCTTGCATTGGCGCCGTGCCTTACTAGAATGTCACAGACAGCAAGGTGGCCGTTCATCGCGGCGAGGAAGAGGGGCGTCTGCCCTCTTTTCTTCGGAGAAGTGGAGTGATTGACGTCTGCTCCGTTATCTATAAATTTCTGCACCGCTTTCAAATCGCCTCGTTCTGCTGCATTGCATAATGTATCACGCTTCCGTTCTCGGGGCTGTGGAAAGGTAACCCCCCCAACGTTCAGAGCCGGAGAATGATACTGTCGGACATGTCGGTCTAGACTCGTCTTCGTGTCAAAGCCAAGCTCACGAAGGGGGCAATCGTTGTCAGGGCAGCTAAAAGGGTTCTCATGTCTATTGACGTGACGGTTTCGTTCTGGAAGTGTGTCAAAACCGTGCTGAAAATTCATGCACCAGGCTTTAGGGCATTTGAAGCTTGCTGGCCCGTAAAGAGTATCAAGACTCCGTTTCTCTGTGTCCGGCAGCAGTCCATGGTTGTGGACATCTTCGATTATTGCTCTGATAGCTATTATTCGCTGTTGTATGCTAAGCATCGAGTATCTTATGGCCGGAATCTCCGGCAAGTGACGGATAAACTCGGCCAGGTTGCTGGGACGATCTGTGCCATATATTTTCTTGATTTCACAAGGTATCCCGTATTCGTCGATGAAGTCTCGTATGGCCTGCACTGAATCATTGCGGTTCTCTTCGGAGTTGGTCAGGCACTCGGACGCTCCAATCAAGTGTCCAAGTAGACTTGAACTACTGTAATCCAGTAGTGCGTAATATCCTGAGTGGAAGTATTGCTGGATTTGATCGCGATCTGCCCTCTCCTTGAATGGAGTAGACTGTAGATACTTGCAGCAGAAAAGGGCAATCCGATTATGCTCGGAGCCAAGGTCTATGATTTTGGCGCTGACAAGGTAGCTTGTGGTGATTAGCACCCATTCTGAAACCGTAAGGACAAGGTACTAACTCTCGTGCTGTGCTATGAACTAAAACAACGGTTGCTTCAGTGGGCCCTCTCTTTTTTGCAAAATGCAAATCAACAAATGAGCTACAGAACCGTTTGCAGCTAGCCCTCAGGCTGTCTTCCTCGGGTTGTGCGACGCTTCTTTCTGGGTGAATGAAGAATGTAGCTTGAAGTTCCCGCCACTTCAATGGGCGTGTTGCACACACTACCCAGCGTAAGATCTGCAAGGCAGTGTCTTTCTGCTTTGGGGAAACTTTATGAAGCACTGATGATTCAACACGGCGATATCTTTTCACTGTATGAGCTCCCAAGCGATCAAGTAATGACATTGAGGTAGGCCTTAGAAGGCCCTGTACTTACGCGGCATCTAGTCCGTCCGGAAATACGCCGGGTGCAAGTTCATTCTCCAAGTCTCGGCGCGTGTATTGGACAATCAGATTGTCCATGACTACTTTCGCGTACAGGAACATGCCTGTAAGTGTTTATGTAATTCAGTGGTGGGAAAAGGTGATATAGTGGGGTAGCATACCATTCGCAACTTCGGAAACCTTAGTAATTATTCTTTCCTGTATGTCAGCACTTAGATTCATGTTGTCAGAAATCCTCTGCACCATGTCTCGAATATACAACCTTATGTCATCTTTATGACACTGCTGGTTATCCATGGAGATATCATGTGCGGAAGACAACATTCTCTCCAATAGATCCGTTCGTTGACCAACGCATAGTAGACGTATGTGGCCATCAGTCCCTGGCGAAGTCTTTTTCTGACGTGAGAGAAGCCAGGACAATGTCTTTTCTGTTTCGCAATCATCACATTCATCTAGCCCATCTAGAACCACGTACAAGGTACGTTGGCTACTGAATGCAATATCCGCGGCTTCCTTGATGACACTAGCTGACCCGAACCTTCTTCTATCATAGCCTGTATACTTCTCGCAGAAGAACACAGCAAGGGCTGGGTCCTTGCTAAGCAGCTGAGCTATCAATCCGCGAAGAATATCGATAAAGGTATGCTTGTCCTCTTGGTGATGGCTGCAGTAGAAGAAGAGAACAGGGTTTGATTCCTCTTCACTGAGAGTTTCAACGATTCGGGATGCTAGAGTTGACTTCCCTTTCGTATAATTAGAAATATCATTGCAGATATCATTGCATAAGCTGACGGTGACACACCTGCTCCGGGAATACCATGGATATATAATAGTGGGTTGGATCCTTCAAGCACTTCACGCCACTGCTGAAATATCTTGTCGTTGAATACCCAATTACCGGACTCAGCATTGTGTCGACACTCGGACATGTTATCCTGATCGATATAAGAGTTCGGCGCATCAATTTTGTCAAGCATAGTGTTGAGTCGCAATTCATGGAATCGAGCTGCCTCGTCATCACGCAG
The DNA here is from genome assembly GCF_000149615.1 of Aspergillus terreus NIH2624. Classification (NCBI taxonomy): domain Eukaryota; kingdom Fungi; phylum Ascomycota; class Eurotiomycetes; order Eurotiales; family Aspergillaceae; genus Aspergillus; species Aspergillus terreus. The sequence goes on from NT_165936.1 coordinate 424,366, forward strand.
CATTTGGATCTCTTGAACCGCCAGCGTGCTCTTTTCGCTTTCAATAAAGTCCTTGTGGCGCTCCAGGCTATCAAGGATCCGTCTGAACTGTGAATTGAATGTCTTCCAGGAAGAATGGAATAATTGCTTCCACTCTTTTGATAGCATCAGCGCAGGTTGGCATCAGGCTGTATGCCACAATTATAGGATCTTACTTGGTCTTGTGAGGAACTTCAAAGCATGAAAATGGAAATCCAGCACGTCACAGTACCACTTTTCTAGAGTGCTTAACATTCCTGGATTTCTCTCAAACACGAGTTGGTACTGTAGGAAGGAAGGGGCTCGCTCGCCGATGTCTTCATACGCGCTGAGCAAAATCTCCAACGAGTCACTCCATGAGCTGGCAACCTGAAGAACAAATTTGATCGGACCCTAAAAGAACAGGATATAAGCCTCTATTAGTGTAGTAGTTCTCAAGACATACCCAGATATAAGCGACAAATGGACTGCAGTTCAGGAAGACTTCGATCACTTTCCCGTACTCATTCATCGCCTCGAGAAATCTCTGAACCCGCCCCATGCTTTGCAGCTGCTTTTTGGAGCCATGCTCTCTCTGGATCCTCTCAATAGCATCTTCGACATGCGCGTACTCAGTGACCGCGAACTCTGCTCGCTGGCTGTCGGACATGCTTTTTAAAAACCTGTCTAGGGCCCTTTGGAACGCGATGCTAGGTTGTCGTTGCGTAACCGAAGACATTATTAGTCCCGTCTCATATCATTCGGAAGGTCCGTATCTCAAGGCAGTTGAAAATTTTGGCCTGGTGAAGTTTTCCAGGCCAAGCCGAGAAAGGCTATGAGTGGAGTTTGTTCGTCTGTCCTGCAAGAGCAGTCAACTTCGTGATCAGAGCCTTGTCCATGCATACCCCAGTTATTATGGGCCAATAATGATGATTATCAGCAGGTGGATGAAGCTCGTGCAGGAGAAATACGAATGAGACTTACATATTGCACTGCCACTTGAATGCCCAATGCCCAAATCTGCCCTGTCGTACTGCCTCGATGAGGCGTTTCCTCGGCACTTCTCCTCGTTGAGGCGCAGGCGATAAATCATCATGCCATCTTTGCCGATACTTCTCCGTTCTCAGTACATGATCCTTTCGACAGCCTTCTGTACAGTTTCGAGCGGCTGGATCACTTTTCTCGTCCCGAATGAACAACCTCAAGCGTCGTTGGGATCCTGGCCAGGATGTAGTAAATGGCCAATTCGCTCCCTGCAGTAAGATACCTAGATTAGAGTACGTATCACTTGGGTTCCGATCAACCGAAGCAGGGTTCGCCATCCGTGCTCGAGCTAATGGTTTCTTGGGAAGACCGCCAGATCTCGCCGATTACCTAGATATTTCCTCAGAAACGAACTATGCTCCCCTGACCCCGGAGAACCGTGTTCAGAATGACGACGTGGTTTGCTATGGCGCGGTAAGATGACATATGGCGAGAGGGAATCATATGGCCACACACTGATGTGATTTCAGTTGTATGAGGGTCGAGTCTCCCACCGCGGGAGAAAGGCATCCTTTCAGAAGTTTTGTAGATCGGCTGGTTCCTTGGAACGCTTCTCGGTCTCACGGAAGCATGAAAGTTGTTTCACAATCAAAGACCAGGCCCAGAATGACTTCGCTGTTCTCGACATGGCGACTGCTACCGCACTCGATGGCTTGGAAGGACTCGAGAATATAACCTTTCAAGCTGTTCCGCAACCACTTATAGGAAATCAACCCAGCCCAAGTCAAATTATTGACGTCTCGATCAACATATACGGCCCCATGCGGCACTATCGGGAAGTTGGGTCTCGGCTTTCAAGACTAAAATACAATCTTCAGCATCCAGATGCGATCGATTCCGGTGTCCGATATGACAACCCTCATTATTTCAAGCGCTCATCTACACATCTAGAGATGCAGCAGTTCATAGGGCCGGTTTATAATGTGGAGCGAACCCTGCAGTCTGTTTACTCCGAAGTGAAAAGACTCCTGGACACGCTTGACGCTGTTGACTCGGCAGGCGATATCCCAGCCACGGAGAAACTTCTGACACCTCTTCTCGCGTAAGTGGCTTACTCTGTCTAGACCAACTTAGCAACCTAATCCAATTAGGCATCAACAAACTGCTGTCAAGTTCATCCGAAGTAGAGAGGATTTCGAGAAAGCAAGGGAATGGTATCAGCTAACAGAAAGCCCAAGGTATGCCCACGTCTCGAAGCCTCACGATCTAATAATCACATTGGCAGTCTCCAAATTCCCTTCGGTGGCTCGCAAAATGACCGGCTAAAACAGTCAACCGGTGGCATTATAGCGGATACTATGGGCCTGGGCAAGACATTCACAATGCTAAGTGCCATTGTGCTTTCATTGGAGGAGGCTGCTGAATTCATGCAGTCCACTGACCGCTGCTTTGAAGGCAACCACTGTGTGATTCCAACTAAGTCTACACTCGTCATTGTACCATCGACACGTATGTTCCCTTCTTATAACGTTCCTATCGCCGTCAATAATCTGAATATGGAAGAACTCTTCGATGTCTGGATATCAGAAATGGAGTGGTAATCGACTATCCCTTGTGAATCACTTCCATGGAAGCTAATGTCTGCTCTAGTCATATTGCCCCTAATTCGATGCGCCTTTTGATATTCCACGGCCCCCAGAAGAAACTCGATGCGAAGGATTATCTAACGTCGGATATTGTGTTGACCACGTACTCGACACTGGCAAGCGATTGTCAGACCATTGGCATTTTGCGTAGACTGAAATGGTTCCGGATAGTATTGGATGAAGGCGAGTCTCCCAATGTACATCCTGGGCCCTGACCCTACATCTAACTATCAAACCAGCTCACTGGATTCGAACGCCCGCTAGCAAGCAGTTCCGTGCGGTCACACAACTGCAAGCGTGTCGCCGATGGTGTCTGACAGGCACGCCAATCCAGAACAAACTCGAGGACCTCGGCGCTCTCGTGGCCTTTCTCAAAACTCCGCCGTTTGATGATAGATCTCAGACGAGATTTAAGCAGCACATTATTGATCCACTATTCTCGGGTATGAAGGATCCAAGTCAGAATTTGCGACTGCTCCTCCAGTCTCTATGTTTGAGGAGAACCAAGCATAGCAGCCAAAACATAACTGTAAACACAGAGTTAATCAAACTCTCATTATCCGCAGCGGAAAGAACTGCGTATGATGAAATTCTGGAAAAAACAAAGCAAGAAATGGATCACCTGGTCAGTTCCAATCTCGGAGCACGCAAGTATACCAAGCTCTTCACGGCCATGCATCTACTACGCGTGTTATGTGTCCAAGGTACTGCTTGTCGAAGCTGGAACTCTCGGTCATCTTCCCCTACTCAGCCGTTTGAAATAAATGGCTCCGAACCGCGCTGCGAAATATGTGACGATGAGTTCACCCAGTCGTTCAAGGCCGAGTGTTCGTTCTGTCCGGGTTGCTCTCGACTCCTATCCGATCCTCCCAGTAGTGGTGGGTATTTTCCCGGACACCTGATGCTGGACTCGACTGGCGCTCACCAAACTCCACTGTCACCGTCGTCGTACTCTTCTTTGTCACCCAGCACGGAACCTACGCTGTCAACAAAGCTGCAAAGCTTGCTGAATAACTTAATACAGCATGCTTCTTTATCGAAGAGGTATAGATATCATATCCCTTCATGAATATCGCCGAGCTGGAGCAGTCACTAACTCGGCAGTATCGTTTTCTCCGCGTGGACAAAAACACTCGACATTTTGTGCATGAAACTGGAAGAGCTGGGGCTCAACCACGTGCGAATCGACGGCGACGTGAGCAGATTAGATCGAACTCGGCGCCTCCACGATTTTCAAACGTCGCCGTCGATCCCAATCCTACTTATGACATACGGCACAGGCGCAGTGGGGTATATATAGCCCAGATTTTTGAACTACCGAGCGACATACGATGCTAACAAGTCTCTTTTCCAGATTGAATCTTACTGCCGCAAACCGGATCCATATCCTTGAACCGCAATGGAACCCTTCGGTTGAAGAGCAGGCTATCGGCAGAGCTGTTCGGCTCGGTCAATCAAGAGAGGTGACGGTGGTGAAATACGTGGCCGAGCGCACTGTAGAAGAGGTGTGACACATCAAAGCCATAGCATAACTTTACAGACGCACGTAACTGACCACTTTCAGAACATCCTCGCAGTGCAAAGAAATAAACAGCAATTAGCTAGCTTAACTCTTGCAGGTGACTCGATTGAGTCTTTGTCGAATCGAACAGAGGTAAGTTCACCACAGTTGCCATTTTCAACCACTAAATTTCATAGGAGTTAAAACGGATCTTGTTTATTTCAAGATGAGGTCCCGGTGGCTGGTGAAAGGGAGATTGATCTTTCTCTATATAATACTGTACAAGTAAAAGAATTGATATTATCGGTAGACATATTCTAGGAGAATAGATACTAACTGTGTCTTCAATCCTTCTATAGACAAACACCACAGAGTGGTTCTAAGATATGACAAGATAGTCTCTAGGGAGGCTACTTGCTAGGGTCCAAGCATGTCGAGAGTATATATTCAGACGAGATCGACCAACTAAAGCCGAACTATCAGGATAGAAAGGGCAATTTTAACAAGTTATCAGAATAATCCTTTCTCACACCTTAATCTCTTGAATATATAGATAGCCCGGAACAAGTTATTCTGTAAACATTGGTTAACATCGTACATGACATTTAAGCTCAGTAATTTTGAGGAAACATTGATTTGAATCTCCTAATCAACCTTTTCATGGCAGATTATACCATACTTCTGGGACTTTTTAAATGAGTTTCAACTTGCTTACCTGCACATAGGAAATCCGTTTCCAAGATTTCCTTAACCCTAACCTACTGGGGCCGCATTATAGAGAGAGTAAAAGAAGTGTGTATTCCGTTATGAGGCCTGCCCTCTAAGAGGCTTGTATACAATCTGATGGCCTAAGGCAACAAAACAACCGCTAGTACTAAAGAGAAAAAGATTATAATCTCCCTGAATCACCCTGCTTCATTAGTGTAATATATATTTTTTTGCTTCTCTGTTTTTGTTCGGTGTCTGAAGCCGGGCGGCTGTTTTATTACAGCAATATTATATATTGTAAGTAGGTAGAACTCTTAGCGCGGAGTGTAGGTTTAGTTATTTTAGAGAAGATGTATATATTCCAGAAGATAGTCACTAGCTTGTACAGCACCACAACATTCTTACTGCTTACATGTATCACAGAACACCAGGATAAGTGAAAGCGGTTTATAACCGGACTATCAGGTAACCAGGAAGCTAAGCAAGTTGGTTTTTTATCGCGCCACAAAACCGTCTTTTTCATCCCGCTCCTTACCGTATGAAACTTCCCATCCTGTCAACAATCCTGCTCCTTGAAACATGGCCGACACACCTGAAGGCATCGTTGAATACGCCTACGACAACATTACAGAATGGTACCTGCAATGGGTGCAGAGCCAGAAGTCGCCGCGACAACGATACACCAAGCTGCTCCTAGACAAGCTGCAACCATCCCCCTCCATTCTCGAGCTTGGCTGCGGGCCCGGCGTTCCGATTGTGCAAATGCTTCTCGATCACGGCGCCCAAGTGGTCGCAAACGACATCTCAACCAAGCAGATTGAGATGGCCAAGGCGCGCTGCCCCGGCGCTAAGCTGGTGGCGGGCGACATGACGGCGCTGACATTCGAGCCCGCGAGCTTCGACGGTGTAATCAGCTTCTATACGCTGTTCCACCTTCCACGGTCCAAGCTCAAGGACATGCTCGCCAAAATCCATGGGTGGTTGAAGCCCGGGGGGATCTTCGTTTTTAATCTGGCGACGATCGATGAAGAGGAAATCCATGGCGAGTTCCTCGGGTATGGAATGTTCTGGAGCAGCTACGGCGTGGACGAGAATCGAGCAATACTATCGGACGTCGGGTTTGATGTATTGCAGGTAGAAGTCTTGCACGCCGGTGATGGGAAGTTGGAGGAGGGCGATCCTGACTTTGATGCCGAGTTTATGTGGGTGATGGTGCGAAAGAGAGAACCTCCGACGTAGGAGCTGCAATCCTGCGGCTGCTTCTCTCGTGGCTGGATAGATGGACGATTTAGATCAAGATCATATCCTGCACCGGACCAGTCCGATGCCCAACGCTCTTTAAGCGAGGAATGAGCCGGAGATCCGAAGATTGCCAGCATAGCCCCATCCCTCCGAGCATCTGGGATGGGATATGGAGACTAGGGATATCTAGGAAGATGCTGAGTGCTTCCTGCTGTCGGAATATGATTGGGACATGGCTGATGTCTAAGACAAGACGCCTAACATTCATTTTGGATTGGTGCTCATCCTCATCCTGTGTGTCCGGGAACTATGTCGGAGATGCAGAACCGAATTGTACACTTCGTCATACACAGCCAGGATTATATACCCTATCTAACAATGCATCTTCTACTTGTACACTATCTGCGTGAGACAACCGAACCCCGCCTGATATGCCGTTCGTTCTCCACCCAGCACACCATGACCGACGATCGTCCTGCTATTGCGTCAGTCTGCGTTCGTGGAGGGGTTTACTGATTCTCCCCATGTTCAGGAAGGTAGATTTCCATCGATTCTACCTGTAAGTACTATAGAATCACAATCGATAAGATGGATCCCAACGACACCAGACAGGACCGGGCCAGGGTGAGTATACCACCTAGTGTACTACACAAGTCTATACACCCAATACTGACTGTATATACAGTCCACCGACGCCTTCAGACATCCTTCACCCAGCTGGCCACCCGAACGCAACACTTCCAGAGACGGCTCTAATACCCGCAGCCGCCGCGACGCCCGCCGTCGCAGCTGGGCCGTCTCGCGACGCAGTGGCAGCGGCCTACCAAGTCTCACCCGGCGCAGCTCGCTCGCCTCCCGACTCAACGGCAAGTTCACGGTCGCCGGCCCAGACGAAACGCCGCAGATGTGTCTGGCGCACGAGCCCTTCGTGCAGCCCGGTTACGCCGACCTGAACCCGTCGTACGAGCAGGCCTCCAACGCCAAACCGGTCTGGAGTCTGGCCAAGCCGCTGCCGCGCGTCGTGCGCTCGGGCATGGTGCCCACGAAAGACGAGCTGCTGCAGGCGCGGGCGAAAGCGCAGAACTCCCGGCGACTGGGGGTGGAGGTGGACCCGACCGACCTGGAGCGAGGGCAGATTAACCCGTCGCTCAACCCGCGCAAGATCGTGGCGCAGGTCGAGGATGCGCGCGTGCAGCGGGAGAGCAATCTCGCGCGGAAGATCCTGAGCAGTGAAGCATCGTCGATGCGGTTGTCGGAGTCGCTGAAGCGCGCGTCTACATGGGGTGCGCCGGGCCAGCTGCCCCGAGTGGAAGAAGGGGAGGCGCTGACGGATAGCGACGCCGGCCAGGACGACGCACTGTCCGAGCAGAGCGACGCTGGTGAAGCTGATCCGCTCCTCGAAGCAGGCGACCCGCTCGACCTCCCTCCCATCGACGAAAAAGCGTGTCCGGACGACCTCGACCCCCTCGTCCAGGATCTGGTGGAGCACGAAGTGCACAACCACCACACGACGTGGTCGGTGATCCGCACGGCGCACCGCGAAGCCCTCGCGGAATGTCTCGCCGTCTTCGTGCAGCTCACCGTCGGCTTCTGCGCCGACCTGGCCGTCACGCTCGCCGACGCAGGGAACCCCAACACGACCGCCTGGGCCTGGGGCCTGGCCACCATGATGGCGATCTACATCTCGGGCGGCGTGTCGGGCGCGCACCTCAACCCGGCCGTCACCGTGATGCTGTGGTTCTACCGCGGGTTCCCCAACCGCAAGATGCCAGGGTACTTCGTGGCGCAATTCGGCGGCGCCTTCTTCGCCGCGCTGGTCGCCTACGGCGTCTACTACCACTCGATCCAGTACCACCGCACGACCAGCCTCGCCGACACGGGCATCATCGACAGCTTCGTGACCAGCCAGCGCGCGCCGTGGGTGACGCCCGCGGCGGCGTTTGTCAACGAGTTCGTCGGCACGGCCATCCTCGCCGTCGCGATCCTGGCGCTGGGCGACGACCAGAACGCGCCGCCGGGCGCCGGCATGAACGCCCTCATTGTCGGCCTCGTCATCACCTGTCTCGGCCTCACCTTTGCCTACCAGACGGGTGGCGCGCTCAATCCCAGCCGCGACTTTGGCCCGCGTCTGGCGCTACTCGTGCTGGGCTATGGCAGCGATCTGTTCCGGAACCCGTACTGGCTATACGGCCCGTGGGCGGCGGCCATCAGCGGCGCGTTCACAGGGGCGTTCCTGTACGACTTTATGATCTTCACGGGGGGCGAGTCGCCGGTCAACTATCCGGTCGAGCGGACCAAGCGGGCGATGAAGAAGAGTCGGCGGAGGTGGGAGCGGGCGTTGCAGAAGGCGTTTTAATGAATACAATAGCAAGACAAGATAAGTGCTTAGATGAGCAGGGAAAAGATATCAGCAGTGCGTAGCAAATCAGCACCAAGTGCTACACTAGCTGCAGTTCATGTGATTCAATCAGCCGCCCCGCGCAAGTGATCAATCTGACTGTCCTTCCTGTCTTCCTGTCTCCCTCCATCATTCATACAACACTCTCCCAATCATGGACACCCTCCCTCGCATCGCCTGCTTCCACGGCGGCGGCTCGACCGCCTCCATCTACGAGATCCAATGTTCGACGCTCGCGCAGCGCCTACAGAACCACTTCGAGCTGGTCTACTTCGAGGGCCCCTTCATCCGCAACGCGGGGCCAGGCGTCCTCCCCGCCTTCGCCGACCACGGCCCCTACAAGTCCTGGTTCACGCACGACGCGGACGGGCACGAGCGCGACGACGGCAGCGGATCCGGGGCGGGCGCGCAGGACGGGGTGGAGCGCGTGTGGCGGCTGATGGAGACGGCCGGGCCCGGCGGCGAGTGGGTGGGTGCGATGGGCTTCAGCCAGGGCAGCCGGGTCGTGGGCGGGCTGCTCCTCGATCAGCAGCGACGGGAGCGGCTGGGGCAGACGGGGACGACGCGCATCCGGCTGCGGTTTGGGGTGTGCTGTATGGGGGCGGGGGCGCCGATGCAGTCGCGCATTGCGCAGGGTATGTGTCTGGGAAGGGGATATAGTATGGGAATGCGCTAACGGGTGCAGAGTTGGATGTGAAGGATAGAGCGAGCGAACGGGTGCGCATCCCGACGCTGCATGTGCATGGGCTGAAGGATATGTTTCTGCCGCTGGGGCGTCAGCAGTACGAGAATTACTATGAGAGGGCGACGGCAACGCTGTACGAGGTCAACTATCACCATGCGATGCCGTGGTATAAACACGAGGTCGAGAAACTGGCGGAGCTGATTCAGAAGATTGATCTGGAGACGCGGGTTGTGTGATAGACGGCATACAGAATAGATATAGAATGAGCAGAGTTGAGTCTCTAGACGAGCTGATTAATGATCGTGGAGCATAGCATGGCCACAGCCAATAAGTATGGCATCTGTCTGAAAACATTGAAAACATGAAAACACTGAAAACATCGTAGGGCCGGCCCTAATTCTGCCCCTATTTCAAGCCGAACACACCGTCGCAGACGATCCAAGTTGCAACTCTCTGGTGTTGCATCTCATGGTCCTAGAAAGGTATGTATCTCTGTTGCTTCTTGTTGTATACTTCATTCTCCTTCTCTGGTGATGACCCCAACCCTTTTTGTTCTCTTAAGATTCACTCATGGTGAAAAACCTTTCCTTTCAAGACGGGTCTCTGATATTGCAACCTCCATCTTGTCTCGTTCTATGCATATTGGAGTGGTGGCTGACAATCTGACATTCCAGTATACAATAGAATCCAACCCTTGACCACGATATCCAATCATACTGGCTGCTGGCACGGTCGGAACATGACACCGACGGAATAGATACCCCGAGATAGACAGCAATGCATATCATGTACCATCGTCGCTTAACCAGACACATGCAGGGGATACGCTCCTGATTCATTTACACGGCTTATATCGTAATGGCGCACTGTTCGCCGATGACGTGTTCGGATAGATACATCCGCCCGAACTCCGTCCATAGAGCCGTACATATACCACAGTGCACCTAGGTACCTAGCTGCTGTACCACACCGTCGTATTCCACACCCAAACAACATGAAAGTCATTCTCACAGGTTGCACAGGCTTCATTGGCAACGAAGTCCTCAATCAATGCCTGCAGAACCCCTCCATCACCGCCGTGGTGGTGCTCTCGCGCCGGGCGCTTGATATCCGCGAGTCCGACCACCCCAAGCTAACCGTGCGCATCATCGACAACTTCCTGAGTTATCCCGAGCCGCTGCTGCAGGATCTCGATGGAGCACAGGCCTGCATCTGGTAATGCCGCCGGCTCTCTGCGTAACATGGCTTACACCGATAGGACCCTCGGGAAAGCGGTGATGACGGACATGGACCTGGCCCGGGAGATCCATGTGGACTATCCGCTCGCCGCAGCCAAGGCATTCGACACGGCATTCGGCGCGAAAATGCCGGCCGGCAAGAAATTCCGGTTCATCTTCTGCAGCGGAGTACTTGCGGAGCGAGACCAAAATAAATCGCTCTGGATGGCGGGCGAGTATCGGCGCATAAGGGTATGTCTCCCGATCGTTGACGGAAGCGACTGACCATGTATGAAGGGCATGGCTGAGAATGAGCTGGTCGCCTATGCGAAGGAGCATAGCGGGACCTTTGAGGCGTACATCGTTCGACCGGGCATGGTCGTGTCGTCGGATGCATATCTCAAATACATGGTCTTTGGTCTGTTCTCTGCGATCAAGGTCGATGCACTGGGTAGCGTGATGATCGAGACTGCACTGAACGGCAGGGAGAAGCAGATTTTCGAGAATTCCGATATGATCAAATAATCTTCACTTTATGTATGTAATAAATAATCTTGCTTTTACACAGTATCTTTCTCACTCAACTCTCGATGTCGATCAATGATGTTCAAATTCCAGCCACTGCCTTCGGCCTTGTTCTCAACTGGACAGCCGTGTTGAATATACCGCGTTGCCTTCTTGACCAGTTCAAACAGTTGAGAACTTCAGGTTGCCTGATAAGTATGATAAATCCTCACATCCTATCTTATGTCTTATTAGGGAGCATCTAGTGCAGTCTTACGGCAGCTCCACCAGGCGTGCACAATCCATGGTGATTTCATCCATTTGCATATAAGGGACCCTGATCTTCTCGAGAAGTAGTTCTTACAGTGCAGTTCCCCGGTGGGCTGGATTCAGACGCAGTGGCCTACTTTCATATTTCGATTGCATACGGATCGATATCGTTCGAGACAATGTTAGATTCATCACAACTGTTGCTGCATTTGACGCCACACATCACTCTAAGGCTTAAGCCAATCCATCCCCCTCTTGCATGCGAACATCCGAGTCTCATATGTACCCTCTGTACCGTCCTAGGAGTATCTTAATCCCTTGTGGGACACAGCCCAAACCCCAACACACCTATTAAACCCCAGTAGGTGACACTAGTCACGCACAAGAAGGCCGAGGCCGTTTGCATCTCGCCTAGGGGAGGTACTATTGAAGCAGCTTGTTTGGATATACTGTTCAAGTGACAGCCAGCTACGCTACACATGGAGCCACATCGGTCCAAACTTCTCTTATGCATTGCTCCTGCTATCCGTTCCGTATGGCTGATCCACCTATCTTCCCATGCTATGAATCCATATCCACGGCAAGCGACTCCACAACTCTCACAAGACTATGAACGTCGCCCACTGCCTCAGCCATCCCCGCCATGTTTACAGACACAATTTCCTTCTCCCCCTCCACCCTCCCATCGAACTACTCACCTCCCCCGCGAGCCCAGCAGATCCCCCCTCGCGATGCAGATATCATCATCGTAGGCGGCGGCGTAGCCGGGTGTTCTGCGGCGGTGGCATTCGGGAAACAAGGCCGGCGGGTGCTTCTGTTTGAAAAGAGCCTGAAAGAGCCGGACAGAGTGTCGGGGGAGCTGCTTCAGCCGGGGGGTGTAAAGGCCCTGAACAGACTGGGGTTGGGCAGTGAGTGCCCCGATTCTCGTGCCTGGACTGCCAGCTAATCGCAGCAGCCTGCCTCGAAGGCATCGACGCCGTGCCCTGCTACGGCTACTGGGTCTCGTACAAGGGTGAATCCGCCCAGATCCCCTATCCCGAGAGGGCGGATAGGCCTGGGACCCGCGAGGAGGGCCGCTCGTTTCGGCACGGCAAGTTCGTGCAGAAGCTGCGGCAGGAGGCGATGAACACGGCGAATGTCACCGTCATCGAAAGCAAAGTCAAGGACGTGATCCGCGACTGGACGGGGGCTAGGGTGCTGGGAGTGATCACAGAGGCAGCGAGCGGAGAGAGAAAGTATCGCCACGTAAGTCTGCGTACATCCTTCATGAGACGACACTGACGAGTGCAGTTTTTCGCCAGCCTGGTCCTGATCTCCGACGGCTACGCGTCGACATTCCGCAAGAGATTCCTCCCGAATAAACCGTCGATTCGATCCAAGTTCTGGGCGCTCAAGCTCGAACGCGCCGAGCTTCCCTGCTCAAACTACGGCCACGTCGTGTTGTCGAACCACCCGCCCATCCTCCTGTACAAGATCGACGACACCACGACCCGCATCTTCATCGACGTGCCGACCGGCCTGCCGTCGGCGAGCCCCAAGGCCGGCGGCATACGGGCACACATGCTGAACGTGGTGCTGCCGGTGCTCCCGCCGCGCTGTCAGCAGAGCTTTCGCGAAGCTGTGGACCGGGGGAAGTTTCTCAGCATGCCGAACTGCTACCTGGCGGACTCGGAGCAGACGACCCCGGCGTTGCTGATTCTGGGCGACGCCATGAACATGCGCCATCCGCTGACCGGGGCGGGCATGACGGTCGCATTGAAGGACGTTCTCCTCATCTCGGAGCTGCTGTCGCCGGAGAATGTGCCCTCGCTCGAGGATACAGACGCCGTGCTGAAGGTGGTTAAGAAGTTCCACTGGGTGCGCAAGTCCAGCGCCAGCGTCATCAACATCCTCGCCATGTCGCTGTATCCGATCTGCGCGGCGAACGACCCGACGCTGAACGTGCTCAAGAACGGCTTGTTCCGGTACTTCCAGCGCGGCGGGCGGGCGGTCGAGGAGTCGTGCGGGATGCTGGCTGGGCTGGTTGATAACCTGGCGGTCTTGGAGAAGCATGTGCTCGCCGTGCTGTTTTATTCCATCTGGCTGCGACTGTGCGAGGTGCCGCTGTGGAAGAAGCCGTGGGTTCTGGGCGTGGAAGCGTTTGTGGTGTTGTGGCAGACGATTGTGCTGCTGGGGCCGTATCTGGACTGGGAGATTCGGGGGTAGCTAGTGTATATTCATAGATCGTTTTCATTTTTCATGTTGTATGTTACCATGTCATCCTCCTGAATCTACCGTCTCATGGTATACCCAGCAATCCCCACGCCCACAACAGCAACAATCCCCGCCCATCGAGCCAGAGCGCGCTGGATATGGTATTTGGCAGTTCGCTCGATAGCCTCAGAGTCATTCATATGTGGGAATGCCACGTCAGGGACATCGCTCCCCAACGCCCTGCACAACGGCCCCCAGCCATCGTTCACATCGTAGAACACCAGACGCTCCACAGGCACAATCTCCTTCAACCACGCAACATGCCTCGCATACGTCTCTTCATTCAGCAAAACACCCCCGGTGGCCTCTGCATTACGGCAGACGATCGCGTCACCGCGCACCTCATCCACATACTGCTCCCCCCACTGATCAGTCAACAACCACAGATAATCAACAAACTTCCTCAACCGCGGCAGCGGCAGCAGCAGCACCTTCAGAAACCACAGGGACGTATACCCGTGCACCTGGTTCATGCTCTTCGCCCATGAGTCAGGGTCGCGCACGGTGCAGATCACCTTGGCGTTGGGGTACAGCTGCATTAATTCTGGAACCAGCTGCGAGCCGGGGGCGTCGGCGATCGCGACGAACCCGTCCAGGCGCTGCTGGATGAGCGGGAGGACCATGGCTCTGTCTTTTGGGTTAGGGGATCGCCGGCAGGTTAGGATCTGCATCCATGCTTCGATGTCGCCGGCGGCACCGAGGGTTGTTTGCGTCCCGCAGTGGTATACCGGGCCGTCGAGGAGGATTTCGAGCGCGGCGCTGAGCGATGCGGTGCCTGTTCGGGGGAGACCGGCGCCGATGACCTGGAGTTTTGCGTGGGGTCTGGGGGTGGAGGCGGTTTGGCCCATTGTGAGTGGGAGATTTGTTGAACCAGGTGATTCTGTAGGGGTGGCTGCTTTATGTCTTGTTGCCAGTGGTAGTGCTTACGGGCGACTTGCGGCACAAGTGATCTGCATTGGCATGTTGAGTTGGCAGTGTTGGAAATCCAACTGGTTAGCTGTCAGGATGGTAGTTTCGCCCCATGCGTTAAGGACAGGCTGTGCATAGCCACAAGCTGGGCATTGATTGCATTATCAGTGAGTAGTAGTGCATTCACCTAGACGGACAAAGCTGCGTTATACTTAAAGCATAGTATATATGACCAAACACACTGTGATATCAACTGCACCTAACTAAACCCCAGCTACACTCCCCACAGCATCAACAACCCCCTCCATCCCAGCCCTAAGCACCTCCTTGGTAACCACCATCCCAACCATCCCCGTAACAACCACCAACTCGACAAACCGCTCCTCACACGGCACCAGCACCTCCAACCTTCTCTCCCCGCCAGCAATACCCCTCACCACCGCAATCACCCTCCCTTCGGAATCCCGCATCTCCAACGAGCTCGCCGTCATCTGATTGAGATGCCACTTGAAACTCCCCCACCGCCCCGTCTCAACAGTAAAACTCCCAGACAGCTTGCTCTGCTTCATGCGCACCGCCTCGCCGCGCAGGGCGACGTCCGTCGTGGACGAGAACGAGTGGAAGCGCGCGTCGCCGATGGGCGGGCTGGTGTGTGGCATGCCGCGGTAGACGAGCACGTTTGGTTTGGTGGTTTTGTTCACTGTGACTGAGAATGCCGGGGGTGTAGTTGTTGGGTAGCCGGCTGGGTGGAGGAGGGTGGTGGCTCGGTCTGTAGGGGAGGTGTGTAGGGCGTAGACCCTTGTGCTTGGGAGGGCTGTTGCTTGGGTCTGGGGGGAGAAGGAGGAGGAGATGGGGAGGAGGCGGGTGAAGAGGTCGGCCATTTCTTATCTTGTCTTGTTCTTTGTAGTGCGTATAGATGAGGATGTTCTGGCTCACACCTGGACCTGGCGTGGGAGTGTGCATTTATAGCATTGCTGGATGCGGTTGATAGACCTGAGCTGAGTGTCTCTTCCTGATTCGGAGGCATGGTGCGCTAGCCAAGACGATAGGCGCATTGATGGGCTTGATCCGAAGGATCTATACAGCCTTCTGTCAATGACAGGATGACATGCCTGCTGGATCCCTGATCTTGGCAGACAGCGCTACATCGCACCAGATCGGGTTAGTCTGTAGATCTATCAGCCAGCATCTGTGGACTATATCCAAATACATCGCCTTGCCCTATATCCGTTCTACATCTGCCTGAACAAGCGCCTTACACATACTACCCAGAATGCGGCCACAAGAACCTCATGACAAAGAAATAACACCCAACCTCCTCTCAAATCCCCCCCGCAACGGCCCCGCCCACGCCTCCATCTTCGCAACCGGATACAGCGGCCGATACTCCGCCAACAGGCGCTGCACCTCGTCCAACTGTCCTTTATCCGTCGCACACAACCACAAACAAAACAGACACGGCGGCACAAAACACGCCCCGACAGGTTTCATCGGCGCCGCTTCCCTCGCAATCCTCATCACAGCATCAAAGATCCCCGTCGCCTGCTCCACCAGCGCCTTATTCCGCGGATTAAACGCACGCAGCACGCGGTTCAGCACGAACGCCATGCTGAGGAGCATGCAGTACGCCGCCTGGAAGCGACTAAACACCCGCACCGAGGACGGGTCCGCTGCGAGGGCGCGCAGACACGCCTCGATGCGGCGAAAGTCGGCGCGCATGCGCTCGTAGGTCGAGAGGATCTCGATGTAGTGATCCTGCGGGTGGGTTACGAAGGCTGGGAGTCGGCTGAGCGAGCGCAGGTTCAGGGTTGAGAAGGGGGCGCCGTCGTCGAGGACGACGCGGTTGGGGGGTTCGAAGCGGGTGGTGAGTGTCTCCAGCCAGGGGGAGAGGCTGATGGTCGGGGTGAAGGTGCTGTGGATGATCTGGGGGGTGTGTTAGAGGGGCGTGGCGGGTTGAGGTAGGGGTAGGGGTAGGGGACGTACGACGGGGATGGCGAGGGTGTACATCAGGTCGCGCTCGAAGGAGCCGATGTTCGGCTGGACGACCATGCTGTTCAACATGTGCATCATGGCTATGCCGTGGCCGACGTGCGGGTCGTCGGGGGTGGAGATCCAGCCCTGGACTGTCAGTACGGCGATAGCGTGCGGATTGATATCCGCACCTCGCAAACCATTATCAGGTAAATGGCACACATCGTCCCGACCGTCCGACTCTCCGTCGGGTCCTGCAGCGTCGCCCGCAGCGTCTTCAACGCATTCCCATACTGCACAAGGGCGTCCCGCGACACCTCCGTCGTATACAGCACCGGGAACACGGCGACCAGCGCGCCGATCGATGCGTCCAGCGCCCGACTCGTGCCGACATATTTGGGGATCTGGCTGAAAAAAAGCCCATAGTACGACAGGTCGTACCGGACATCCTGCACTTTGAGCAGGGCGATCAGTGAGCCGGCCATCTCCAGCGCATCGTTACTGGGGATCCGCTCGGGACTATTCCTGGCCGCGAGCTGTTGCGCAGGAGTGGGCTTGGTCGCCCGCGAGGCGATTCTTTCCTCCTTGAATTTGTATCGACGCTGGCCGGAGCCGACGCACGCCAGCTGGAGACGGATGCACCGACTACATGATGGTTGGAGTTGGTCGCACTGCTGTCTGTCAGGGCTGTCCGCCGCAAGACCGGGAACGGACCTTTTTCTTTGCTCGGCGGCAGGCTTCGCAGCCGCGGCTGGATGGGACTCCGGGCATTGTATGTGGCTATCTCGACAGTGTCTGTCACGATGGGTATCAACATCATGAGGAATGGTAAAGCAGATGAGCTGAGGCTGCCAAGAGCTCGTGTTGCGCTTGGCGCTGACGTCGATCGGATCTGACTGAATCTGAATATCCTACTGGGCAGTCCATGCCATGTACATCAAGTAGATAAATTCCCTCTCAAAGGCTGTGCTGCTGCTATCGTCCGCCAGCAGACGACCACGTCAAATAAATACAATCATGCAAATGTCCAGTACAACTCCTAAATACACATGTGTACGCGAGAATGATCGCGAACCACCACGAAATACACTACGCCGTCTTGATCAGCCATCCCACCGTACCCGGAATCCCCAAAATCAACAGCACGGTCAGAATCCACGCCCCGGCTCGGTCCCCCGTCTGGATCGGCGCCAGCGTATCCGGGCTCTGCCCCTCGTTGGTGTCGATGTGGTGCTCGTCCGCGTTGGGGTTGGTATCAATTGTCTTGATCTGCGCCTCATTCAGCACCATCATGTTGGCGGTGATGCCGCCCAGCGCGGCCATCTGCACCTCCAGCCCCTGGATGCCGTCCCAGGTGTCCTGGTACCAGCGCACGCCGCAGAGGTTGTCGGACTCGCCGGAGCACTGCTTGGACAGGTGCTCCGAGTTGCCCATCAGCAGGGGGGTGATCTTCTCCGCGGTAGACGGCACCAGAATGGCCGTCATGGCCATCCACATGGACAGATAGCCCTTGAAGCCGAGCTGGTTGCGATCGCAGGTCATCGGGCCCTCGCAGCTGACCTCGGACATGACGTTGCCGCCGAATTTCTTGGGGTAGAACTTGCTGATGGTGGAGTCGAGCAGGCCGTTGACGCGCTCGAGCCATTGGTCGTTGCCGTTGGTCTGACCTGTCAGCACCGACCTTACACGAGGAATGGGAAAGACTTACATAATTGTACATAAAGGCAGCCCCCGCCAGATACGTCCCGTAGTTGTAGGTCCACTGCAACTGCCCGGCGTCCTTACAGTTGTTCTCGTTCGACGTCGAGTCGGCAATGTACCAGGTCTTGGTGTTGAGCAGCGGCGTGGACGCCGACCAGTCCCAGATTTTCGTCGCCCACTCGGCGTAGGTCTCGTTCTTGGTGAAGCGGGCCAGCCGGGCAGACAGCTCGAACAGACCACCATTGGAGATGGCGTTCTTCATGGTGTATCCCGCCTGGTAGGGCCAGATCTGCCAGGTGAGACCACCACCGCAGGCCTTGGTATCCCAGCGGTCGACCTGCATCTGGAAGACGGCACGGGCCAGCGACGTCCAGGTGGGCTTGCCGCTGACCTCGGGGAAGCCCGTTTCGGAGGCGGTGATGGCGGCCAGACCCCAGAACATTTGGTCATCATTTCCCTGATGATGTTAGAATGGTCCGGTGAGAGGGGGTGGGGGTGGGGGGCATACCAGCCACTGGGAGTAGTTGGCAGAAAAGTAGTCATAATTCTCACCCGCCTGGAACATCAGGTCATACTGGACCTCGTCGTTGTACTTGGACTCGCCGGACGAGTGCCAGTACTGGATCCAGGTCATCATCATGGAGCCGGCGATGTACCAGGTGTCGGTGAGTTTACCGGGGATGCCCTCGGTCTGGTTCTGTTCATAGAACTTCATCATGGGGTTGGCGATGGTCATGCCCGCACTCCGCAGGGAGTCTGGACATGGTTAGTGAGCGGCGGATGATAGTCCGGGGAGGGGCCATACCGATGCTATCCGGCTGAATGGGAATGTTGGCCAGCACGGGGAGGCCCGACTGCAGGAGCAGGAGGGCGGCCGTGCCGAGGCCTCGTAGGGAGGGCATTGTCAGAGGGTGCAGACTAGGAAGCGAATACACTAGAGCTATGCAGAAGGAACATACGACAACATCGATCAGAGGGAGAGGAGGGAGGACTCAAGAGGCCGACGTCAGGGGAAAGTGAGAGCGGCCAAAAAAAGGCAGCAAAGCCAAGCAGCCAAGAACGCCCCTTGGCCCGATTCAGCCAATGTGCGGAGGCGCCAAGCGATAAATATAGATTTCTCATTTTATATCTCATTTTCTAGTGATGAAGTAGAAGGATTATTAGTGTTATCGATGCTGTTTATATAGATGGATATAGTATTTGGATAGATAGAAAGATAGAGAGAGTGGATTGTGGAGTGCTGATCGTCCTGTTCTGTTGACGTGGTCTGGAGATCAGGGTCCAGAATGTAGAAAGTAGAAGTAGAAGACTGCAGTGATCCTCTATAACTACTAACTAGGTAGTTAGGTAGGAATAGGTGTCCAAGGCTTCTTAGTAGCTCATCAGTGACATCTAGACTGATCTGCTCTACAATCCAGAGTGGGGGTGTAAAGAGTGCAGATTCCGCGTTCTATGAAATTAGGGGTCCAAATTAGGGGTCCAATGTCACGTGGTGACTAGCAGTTATGTTTCTTATGTATCTACATATGCAACATTCATGCACAAATTATGTCATCATCCAAAAACAGCCTGACGGAGTAGGAAACTCAACCTGTTCCTTTTACTACTACAGGATGCTACCTGTACTCCCTATGTTACATGCTCATTCATTACCTCCTTTGATCGTGTAAATCCTCATCGCCGTAAAATTCCCATCCTCCGGAAAGGGAAACTCGTCATACTCCTTCTCTATCATCTCCCGCACCCGCGGCGAATTCGGATCCGTGCTGCGCAGTCAGTACCGTATCCACGTAGACAGAACACCCAAGAAAGACACCTACCTCGCATAATCATCCTCCTTGACCCTGCACCAAACGAGAACCGCCGGCCGCACAATATCCGCCACAATCTCCTTAACACAAATATTCGGCGCACACGAGAACACCACCGTCGCCGCGTCCATGAGCAGAAACCCCTCCGGATCCTCCACCACCTGCATCTCATACTCCCGCAGCACCGCCCGGTCGGCCGCGGTATACGCCGGGTCCTGCACGTAGCACGCGACCTCGTCTTCCGCCATGCCGTCCGCCTGCAGCGCCTTCTTCACCGTCAAAAGAAACGCATGCTGCACCGCGGACCGCGCGTAGCCCTCGGGATCGGACGGGGTGATCGCAAACGTTCCGTTCGCGATCCCGATCACCTTGGTAATCCGACACGGGAGACGCAGCGACCGTAGCGTTGCCCGGATCTCCGCCCAGGCGGCGCTGTCTTCCCACGCGGCGTAGCTCGTCCGGAACAGATCCAGGCTCGCGGCGAAATCGCCGGGCGGGTCCGGCTTGTCCTCGCGGCTCATCCAGTGGCCGATACTCAGACTGCTGTAGGCGCGCGACACGCCCCATTCCAGCTGGTTGTGTAGGCGCTCGATCGAGCTGTAACATATATGTGGTTGGCAGCTGGTTGCTTTAGTTTTCGTCTCTCACCGTGTACCTAGGTGTATTGATGGACGGATGGACGGATGGGTAGACTCACAAGGTGTACTGCACGCGCTCGCAGTTTTCCGGCTCCAACCACCCCTCCTCATCCTGCCTACTATAGTCAGGCAGCCACGACCACCGTCGATTCCCCGTCTGCACGCGGTACTCGTACACCACGTCGTCGAACCCCTTGACGGTGATGAGCTCCCCGTTCTTCGGCGGTTTCGTGATCTGGTCGTGGATGCTCTGCAGCGACTCGCGCGGGAAGAGTAGGCGTCCGGCTTGGTACCATTTCTCCAGGTTGGAGGATACTTCTTCGGGGTCGGCAGGCTTCTTCCATTTATCGGCGTCTTTGCCGTTGAGGAGCGGTCGGTCTAGAAAGGTGTGCATTTTGGATAGTTGAGAAGCAGATGGAGTCCGGGTGTTGGAACTAGGTGAAGATTACGCTGTTGACATGTCACAACAAAAGGTACCCCGCACAAGGCTGATTTCTACATTGTTGATCGTTTACTGTTCCTACACATAACACATTTTGAGAACAATCATTGAACATATATACCTCTAATCTATAATCATAAAGCTTACGCGTTCTCCGCGTGGTACGACTGCGACTCCTTGCGCGCCTCGCGACGCTCCTCCCGGTGCAGGTCGGGCATCTGGAACTTGCTGCTCTCCCAGGGCTTGACCTTGTTGACGTACATCCAGTCGAGCTCCTCCAGCGTGCGGCCCTTGCCCTCAATCACGCAGAAGTACACCACCAGAGCGGCGGCAAACAGACATCCCGCAAACACATACCCATAGGCAAAGTCGATGTCGCCGGTGATGAACGGGGTGAAGAACCCGATCAGAAAGTTCCACAGCCAGTTGCTGGCCGTCGCCAGCGCCATGCCCTTGGCGCGGTACTTGCTGGGGAAGAGCTCGGCGGCAATGGCCCAGATCATCGGGCCCCAGGTCATGGCGTAGGCGGTGATGAAGAAGCAGGCGACCACGATCATGCCCTTGCCGGGGCCGGGCGTGTTCTCGGGGTTCTGCACGTCCAGGAGGAAGTGGCCGATGGAGGCGAAGATCATGAAGCAGACGAACATGAAGCCGGCGCCGAAGATGAGCGACTTGCGACGGCCAAAGTTCTCGACGACGTACAGACCGCCGAACGTGGTGCCGAAGTTGATGGCGCCCAGGATGACCTGGGTGATGAACGAGTTGGAGATACCAGCTCCTTGGAAGATGGTGGTACCCTAGCCAGCGTTAATAACCGTTGATAGGAAGCTCAAAGGAAAAAGGAGACATACGTAGTAGAAGAAGTAGTTGGCGCCGGTCAGCTGCTGCAGCGACTGCAGGACCATACCGAGAACGATCCGGTAGAACATGCGCGGGGCGGTGATGAACTCGTGCCACACCTGCTCCTGGGACTCGGCATCCAGCTGCTGCTGGATCTCCTCGATTTCCTGGATGATGACGCGGTGGTTCTCGGGCACACCGTACAGCTTGGACATGGTGCGGCGGGCACTGTCGACACGACCGTGGCGGTACTCGAAGCGAGGCGACTCGGGGAAGACAGCCATACCACCGCCGAGGACAAGGGCAAAGAGGAAGGTCAGGCCCAGGGTGATGCGCCACTGAGCGGTGCCGTCAAGGGACTCGGTACCCAGGTTGATACAGTAGGACAGGAAGATACCGAGGGTGACGAACAGCTGGTAGCAACTGATCATGGCACCACGGATGTGACGGGGCGCGCTCTCACCCTGGTACATGGGGACGAGGAGAGAGCAGCCACCGACGCCCAGACCGGTGACCCAACGGCCGACCACCATCTGGTACCAGTGGCCGGAGGGGGAGGTGATTTGGACGATGAGGCCGACAACCATGACCATACACCACACGGTGATGGACCACTTGCGGCCCAGCTTGTCGGCGACGGGAGCACCCGCGAGGGCACCAATGAGGGTACCCACGGACAGGAGCGAGACGATCAGACCGGAGCGCACCTTGCTCAAGGAGTAGGAGCCATCGGGCTGCAGCTCACCGTAGCGCTGGAGATAGTCGGACATTTCCTGGAAACCAGAGATCTGACCAGTATCATAACCGAAGAGGAGACCACCCATCGAGACGAAGAGACCCATGATAAAGGCACGGAGGGTCACCCGAGGAATAGGCGTGTCGACACCGACATCTCTGGGCTTCTCATAGGTCACCGACTCCTGGCTGGAGGACTGGGGCTGCTGGACGGCGGGGGTGATGGACTCGCCATGATAGGCTTCGGATTCGACGCCCATGGTGGGAGATGTAGTATGGAGGTGGAGTATAGGTCGTCGGAGTCAGAGGATGTACAGAGGATGTAAGGATAGACCAAAGGAACAAAAAAGAAAGAAGGAAGATTGGGTGGCTCCAAGGGAGTGGTGAAGTATAGCCACCTGGAGAGGGAAGTATAAGGATGGATGAAGACGGAGAGTTGAAAACAAAAGACACCACGAAAACAGTAATGGATCTGGGAGGGCCTCCTTTTATGTCCTGTTCCTACGGCCTACGACGACAGGGAAAAAAAATGAAAAATGAAAAAGAAAAATGAAAATCCACCGGATGGCATCTCCACCGAGAGAAAAACCAGTGTGGAGAGGGCCACCCGGGGCATGGCATCGGCTGGTGAGCATCTCCGTCCGAGACGGCGTCGAGCAGCATCACGGGCGAGTCAGAGAGGCCGGCCGAAAGCGACGGGCCCGGCAGAGCCAGTGAGAAGTGGCCGGCATGCTGGGGAAGGGTCGGGATCCACGGCGAAGGCGAAGGAACGGGCTCGTTGGCCAACGTGTCGGCACCGGCACTGGAGACGGACGGACCAGCGAGGGGAGCGAGAGGAGATGAAGGGGATCCGCGCCACCGAGGCAGGACAGGTACGGCACATGTCAAGACCCGTGGTTCTACGAATGAAGGGATGACGAAAGAGGGAGGGAGGGAGAGATCTGGGAGAACTTCGGAAGGTTGTGTCTGGAGGGATCGAGCCGATAGACTCGGCATGCCTAGGTAGTATGACGAGGAAGCCGTCTTGGCTGAACCTGACGGGATGGGATGAATCCTTCAAGATTCCTTCATGCTGGGAGAGTCATAGTGATAGTCCTAGTAGTACAATATGGAGAGGATGGAGGACCCTTCCCGAAACGGCAATTAGGGCATGGTGAGTCAGCAGGATCCTCCAATCACCGGCTCTAAATCCCCCCGGCTAACCGTTTTCGGGGGTCGGCACCAAACTATGACCAACACGTCGGAAGGATACGGAGCATCTGGAGAGACACTGGAGACTGGAGAGAAGACTGGAGCACCTGGAGCAGCCGGAGTAATGAGGGGAGCCTTCCTCTTCGGTATCCCGGTGAGGCTTCTCCATATTTGCAGGCATGGGGGAATGCGGAGGCCCCTAGTACTTGTACTATAGTTACTATGACTATGAATACAGAGGAGTGATGAATGATACTATTGACTGAGATTGGGATAATCATAGCCCCTGGCCCCTGAAGGAGTCTACCTCGTCAATACACTCTGGACCACTGCCGGTCCGAATCTCGGCATGACGACGCTCTGGCCAGTTTCCCAGCTGCTTAGGCTACCAGACCAGTCTCTGCGCCATCCCGACCGAGCCGAATCTCGTCAGTGGCGTCTTGGTGATTCTGGAACCAACCAGGCGACCAGTCGTAGTGGGTGGATCTGACAAGACAAGAATACCGAGTATGTGTATGTGCCATAGAAGAGGAACAAGATGGTTCTATGCTGTCTCTATAATCACAACGCATTGTCAAAGTGACCTTTATGTAACTGTCTACTATCCTTCATTGCTCTATCCGGATAAACCTTTTCCACCTCCTAGAGAATAATCCGATAATCGCAGGAGAAAACGTGACTAATCGTTTCTGCTTAGGGTTAGGGCTTACATCGGCTAGGCATCTTCCTCCGGAAATGACGTATCCTTCTCTTCTTCTTCTTCCCATCCGAGAAGGTTCTGCGAGCAGCCGAAGATCCTGGATCAATCCTTATCCAGAGTAACTGAGGTACCTATCATTATTCTCTTGGTACCTAGGTACGTAGTTACTTGGGTGGCCAACTGTCACCAGTGTCACATGACTCCATTCACCTGGTCTGAAGAGAATTCTGGTCTTGTCTTGGAATACGATCCAACGGCCGAATGATCGGTCCGCCACTCGCCCCATCTCAGAGGCGACTTCTTCCGTTAATGCCGACGGTCTCGTTGGTTGAGCCGTTGGATTTTGGTTCCGAGTCCACGTGAGACCGGTCGCGATGCTTTGATGTAGCTGGGTAGGAGTGGGCTGGACTGTGGCTTGGTAGAGCAGAAGAATGTGCCCAAGAGTATGGGATGTATGCCTGTTGAGTATCGAAGCGAACCGCCAGATTGGCAACTATAGTAGATCCAGTACAAGATCATTACACTACTAGATACTCGGTAGATATGCGATCATGCATTGCAGAAGTAGCACATTTTATACTATGTTGGAGATATATATTTGCCTGAGGCCAACTAAGATAGTATATACCAGAAACCATACGACCATCTACTATGTAGTATGATCTAGAAAGACGAATAGAACGAACAATCATTCTCAAGACACGTCAATATCTCAATTGCTTGCCTATCACACGAGACGCTTCCCAGCATAACCTAGGTAGTGAGGGCTCTATTCTACTTGGGAGCAACTACCCCATACTCCGCTCGCATGGCGCCGCCACAAGCCACCCACGACATCAACGCGGGGAATATCCATATCATTCTTCATCAAGATGGAACCTGCAGAAACTCCTCCCCCTAGACATGCAGGAACCAGTCCGTACGGTCAATCTCCCAGCCAACTCCACCACTCATAACACATTTCACAACTGAAACGAGCCCCAGTCCCGCTATTCCCCATCCAGCACGGACAACTCGCCTACAAAGCCGAGTTGATCGATTCGGGCAATCTGGCACTGTCGATCATCCTCTAATCCCAAGCAGCATGTGTCGACGCGTGCAACACCCCGTCTCAAGACGGTCTGTCTGGTTGCAGAACGGAGGTGAGTCCGAGTATACTCCCGACATCTATACAGACCGAGCTGTATAAAACGGTCCTCGACTCAAGACCATACCACCGAGTCCAGCCCATCACCCCTTCCCGACAATCATCCAACCTCATCATGAAGCTTTCTCCTTTGATGGCCCTGGCCGGCCTGGCGTCGGCCCAGCTGGCCCTCGCCCTCCCCCAGGCCACCCCGTCCGCCTCGGCGACGCCCTCGCCCACCCCCGGCGACGGCTCCTTCGCCAGCACCAACGGCCTCCAGTTCGTCATCGACGGCGAGACCGGCTACTTCGCCGGCTCCAACTCCTACTGGATCGGCTTCCTGACCAACAACGCCGACGTGGACCTGGTGTTCACGCACATGAAGGAGGCCGGCCTGCGCATCCTGCGCGTCTGGGGCTTCAACGACGTCAACGAGAAGCCCGCCGACGGCACCGTCTGGTTCCAGATGCACGCCGACGGCCAGTCAACCATCAACACCGGCGCCGACGGGCTGCAGCGCCTCGACTACGTGGTGCAGTCGGCCGAGAAGCACGGCATCAAGCTCATCGTCAACTTTGTCAACTACTGGGACGACTACGGCGGCATGAACGCCTACGTCCAGGCCTACGGCGGCTCCGACAACACCGACTTTTACGCCAGCAAGGACATGCAGGCCGCCTACCGCGCGTACATCAAGGCCGTCGTCTCGCGGTATCTCGACTCGCCCGCCATCTTCGCGTGGGAGCTCGCCAATGAGCCGCGCTGCCAGGGCTGCGCGCCCAGCGTGCTGCACGACTGGATCGACAGCACCAGCCAGTACATCAAGTCGCTAGATTCGAAGCATATGACCTGTATAGGAGATGGTAAATCCACCCTACTGTCCAGTCGTATGGCGCTCACTAATGCAATGTAGAGGGCTTTGGCCTGGACATCGGCTCCGACGGCAGCTACCCCTACGGCTACAGCGAAGGCGGCAACTTCACCATGTCGCTCGCCCTGCCCACCATCGACTTTGGGACCTTCCACCTGTACCCGAGCAGCTGTACGTACCACCCGTCCAGGAGACATGAGCGCGCTAACAAGAGTAGGGGGCACCAACAACGACTGGGGCAACGGCTGGGTCGCCTCGCACGGCGCTGCGTGCAAGGCTGCGGGCAAGCCGTGTCTTTTTGAGGAATATGGCGTCACGTCCGACCACTGCGCGGTCGAGAAGCCGTGGCAGATGACTGCGTTGAATACGACGGGCATCGCGGCGGATCTGTACTGGCAGTATGGCGACCAGCTGAGCTCGGGACAGTCGCCAAATGATGGAAACACCATTTACTATGGGACTGATGAGTTTACTTGTCTGGTTACGGATCATATTGCGTCTATTGGTAGTCGTGCGACTCGGAAGTAGGTGAGTGTGGTGGCAGCTGAGGTGTTGTGAAATTGTACTCTACCAATGAAGGCAGAAGCAACTGTCAACAACTAGCATGCGTCGCCTGTTCTAGCGTCTTGTACTGTTTGACATGTAACTAGCATCATAACAGACGAAATCAAGTAAAACCACGGAAGAGCGCAGCCGTTACTCTCCCACTTCGCGATCCTCCTTCCAATGAACAAACAACCTCACCAACGCCCACTCCCACGACCGCCGACGCAGCGCCTTCCCCCAGAAATAAAACCCAAACATACACAGAAACACCGCTCCCGAGATGGCCGCCATCTCGCCAAACGCGCGGATGTAGCCGGAGCCAGAAATCCAGACGTTCGTGTAGAAGCTGAGCAGGAAGCCGAACAGGGCTGGTACCGTCAGCAGAGTCCAGACACGATCTCAAAGCAGACAGGCCACCTACATTTAAAAGCATACTGCGTGACGGTGACCTCGCCCGCAATCGGCCGATAGCAGTCAATCATATACACGACGCAGATATTCCCCGCCTGGACGATGGTGAAGGCGACTGCCGCACGTCAGCTATTATCCTCGCATGGCGCTGGGAAAACCCACTCAGCGCAAGCCCGGTAACAGGACAAATCCAATGTAGACGATACCCAACTCCCACCCCGTACAGAATCAGCGCCAACGGCCCGGCGACGAGACTCAAAACCATGACGGGCAGGCGCATCTCCGGCTCGCGGATCCCGCCGTTGCGGCGCGTCAGTCGGTCCGCCACGATGTCGGATAGAGACCCGCCCATCCACACGGCGATGCTGCCGCCGATGACGATGGAGAGCATGCACAGGCCGACCTGCCATGTTGAGAACCCGTACACGGAGGTGAACGCGCTCGACACGTTGCTCATCATGGCGATTAGGAAGCCGATGGTCACGGCCATGACGAGGGAGGCCCAGAGCGCTGAGGGCAGGATGATGAGGGCGATGGGGCGGAGCATGAGCTTCCAGAAGGGTTCTCTGGTGTAGCGTCTTGTAGGAAAGGTGGTGATGATCTTGAGCATGGGTGGTCGTGTACAAGTCCGACGCTGTAGAGCTGGGTGGTCGTGGATCTCGACACAGCCGCCGTCGTCGGGGTGCATCTTGTCCTCGGAGCTAGACACAACCGTCGAGCTGGTACCTCGTATGTAAGTAGTCTCAGGGAGTGTAAAAAACATCAAGAGCGCAGTAAACCCAGTCAATGCGCAAGACAGCCAGAACATAGCTCGCCAGGATTCATTAATCGTGATCAACCCGGCGAGGACCGACCCGACGCCAGCCCCGGAGCTCAGCATACATGTATAGATCCTAGCGAGCATTAGATCAAACTGATCCCCAATCCAAAGACAAGCACTCACGCCATCACCGTCCCGCGCTCATGCACAAAGAAGATATCAGCGATTATCAGCGGCCCCAGTACGTCCGACATACCAGTCGTAAGCCCCATCATCGCCCGCGCAGCAAGCATGCTACCGTAGCTCTGGGCGCAGGCACACCACGCCGCGGCCGCCGCATACAGAGTATACGCGCATATCGCTCCATACCGCCTCCCGAACTTGACCATCAGGGGAACCCAGAGGAGGGTGCTGAGCCCGGTGACGAGGGTACACACCGTCAGGAAGTATGCGGACTTTGCGATCGCCTGCGGACCGGGGGTTCCGAAGAAGCTATGCGCCATGTCGGTGAGGAGGACGCCCGGGCCTGTGGCGCCAAAGGGGCCTAGCAGGACGGCCCAGGAGGTGAGACTGGCGATGCAGTATTTGTACCATTGTGGCCTGTGTCGTACTCCAGTCAGTAGGTGTTGAGGAGCTCGGATGCAGGCGTTGTTTGTAGGACGCCGGGAGTACGACAAGGGGTGGAGTACCAGTTCAGAGGATCAGAAGGGTCATCAGACGGCTTTGGGATCAATATGATTTCGTTCGTGTGATGATCACGGAGTCGAACTGTGCCCAGGTGGCCCTGTCCTGGGCCTTTGAGTTCACTCGAGGCCATTTCTGCTGAGTCTGAAGTAATGCCGAGCTTCTATATCTCCTACTGCCTTGATACGAGACTAGATAGTAGAACAGCTGAAGACTAGATTCCTGACTACTAGAAAGTGATGGTTCATCCTGAGGAGTCAGAATATGACCTCCCCCTTGCTTTCGTGACTAATTTGTCGTCCTTACATCAGAGCATGGTACTCATCCGAACAGCTCATCATTGTCAGAATCTGAGACAGAGTGGTGTCCCAGCAAGGCGAAAGACATCTACTCAATCACCGGAAGCACGCCAAACACCTCCTGCGGCATCTTGGACCACCGACTGACCTGCACACGGCCTTCCTTGAGCACAGCCAGCAGATGCTTGTCGGGGTCGTCCAAGACGGTGATATCGTCCAGGGGATTCCGATCTAGAACCAACAAGTCGGCGACATATCCCTCCTTAACCTGACCGAGTCGAGACTCCTGCCCCATCATGCGCGCCGCATTGATAGTCGCACTCTGCAAGATCTCCAGTGGCGACAACACCTGCGCACGGATGCTAAACTCCCTCGTCTGCGCCGCTGTCATGGCGCCCAGCAGATCCGTCCCATAGCAGATCGTCACGCCCGCCTCCTTCGCAATCCGCAGCGACTGCAGTCCCTTCGCCAGGACCGTCCCATTCTTGGCCATCAGCTCCGGCGGCAGAAACCCGCGCCACTCGTCCGACGCCATCTCCGCGTACGTGACCAGCGTCGGGGTGAGGAACACGCCGCGGTCGGCCATGAGCCGCGCCGTGTCGGGGTCGATGAGGTTACCGTGCTCGATGCCCCTGACGCCGTTGTCGATCGCGTGCCGGATCGACTGCGGCGTGTACGCATGCGCCGTGACGTAGGTCTCGCGCTGCGCCGCCACGGACGTGATGGCCGCGATCTCCGCCGCCGAGAACTGGAGATGCTCGAGCGCGTCCGTGGGACTCGCCACGCCGCCGCCGGTCATGATCTTGATGAAGTCAGCCCCAAGACGCAGCTCCTCCCGCGCAGCCTTCAGACACGCCTCCGCGCCGTCGACGATCCGGCCCAGGCCCATGATCAGGCCGGCGCAGCAGTCGTCCCCGGCGGGGCGGGTGTCGTTGAACGCGTCGCGCGGGTCGCCGTGCCCGCCTGTCTGGCTGAGCGCGTGGCCGGCGATGAACAGCCGCGGGCCCTGGATGACGCCCTCGGCGAGGGCTTCTTTCAGCGCGAGCCCGGCGCCGCCGCAGTCGCGGATCGTGGTGAAGCCGCGCTGCAGGATCTGCTGGCAGACGAAGGGCTGGCGCAGCTTCGACCGGTCCGGGTGCATCAGGAAGGTCTCGTTGAGGCCTTTGCCGCCGGGCACGGCGGTGACGTGGACGTGGCAGTCTGTCAGGCCGGGGCAGACGTATTTGCCGGTGAGGTCGACGTGGACGGCGTCTGCGGGCGCTGCGGGGGCCGCAGAGTCGGTGATGCTGCGGATCTTGCCGTCGGCGAGATGGAGGGTCGCATTGCGATGGAGGGAGCCGTCGACGGGGGAGATTATGGTGGCGTTATGAAGGAGATACTCCTTCTGGGGAGGTTGCTTCCATGGGACTGCCATGTTGTAGGCTGTATGTATGCAGGATGAAGTGTGAGGATGTACTGCCGAGGGCTTTTAAGCAGAACCCCGCAGTGCGGAGAAGACAGATAACCCATTGCATAATCTTGCAGGCTCGCAGGCTCGCAGATTCCCCGAGATAAGTCGGGCATTGGAGCATGATTAGGGTGGTTGTATTGCTGAGCTGTGTCGGCGAATGCTATACTTGTAGTTGACCCAGCGAGGTCCAACACCACAACAATGGACGACGATGATGCGGTTTCAGTCATGAGCTGAATCTGGTATATAGCTCGAATCGGATCAATCATTTTGATCAATGGAGTCATGAGTTTATCATGGTGATCTCGCCCAGATGCTGGTGTAGCTTGTATAGACATCCAATGGCCTTTCTGTATATGTATAGTTCAGTGAGTAGACGGTGTTGCGTGAAGTATATCGACAGATGAATAGAATACAGACCTTCTCTAAGGATTCGACTTCTGAACTGGTCCATCTGAATCAACCTCCGTTCTATATGTTTCTCCTGGTGGTGTTGTATACAGGGTTGTATACTGAACGCTGACATCATGTGACTGTAGTGACTTCATCTCAACATCTCGACTGCTGTTCACACCCCGTCTTCTACTCTCCTACATGTCTTCCTCTTTTCCTAGCCCAGCTCTATCCATTTCTTGATATCACTCATGGGAAACCCTTCCGACCCCCCTCCCTCTTACGAACAGGCGACCGGCGCTTCATCGTCCACTCCGAGTGCTTCGTCGTTTACTCCCAGTGCTCTCGACGATCTCCACTATCCATCCATCACCTACCATAGCTTCTCCTGGGATACCCGCACCTCCCATGTTGCTACGTTGTCACCGTCCTTGAGCGAGGATGCCTCTGCTCTTCACAGCCTGATCACCCGCCAAGCGCAAGTCCCGCCGCGACTCTGTCTGACGGTCCGTGGAGCCCACACCGAGACACGGTCGCGTCCGAACCGCAAGGAAAATGACACCGAGACGATCATCGATTTCGAATTCCAGATCGACCTGACGCCGTATTTTGTGCCGCCGCCCGACCAACAAGACCAATGGCACGAGCTCCGCGTCGTGTCGGACGACGACGGGATCAAGACCTACCGCGGCGGACGCTGCCGGTCGCGATCGCCCAGACACGGCGCTGACAAGCGGTCGCATTCCTCAGCTATTGACCAAGACGAAGAGACGGCTTTGGTGGGGAATGACCGGTCGGGGCCGGGTCTGATGGGGTGGTGCGAGCGGTTCTGCGAGGAACGGGGGGTGAAATCGTACGTCTACCGAACCTCATTCCTATCTATTCTGCGGTCGGCTTTGAGCATGATAGCTAATCCGTCTTATACAGCTTCACCTACACCCGTCGCGTCGTCGGTCTCGACGTCTCCATCCTCCGTTCGATCCTCACCTCGCACATCCGCTCGCTCAACTACCAGGGCAACATCCGAATCTCCGCGAACCTGACGAACAAGTCCATTGTGGTGTACTCGCCGCACTGGATCAACCGACTGCGCAACCACGGATTTCTCTACTATTTCTGTATCCTGGCGCAGCTATGGATCCTGACCTGGCCCGGTCATCTGGTGGCTGGAACGCCGCTACACCGTAGTCGAGTCGGACTGGTTTGTGTCGCGCCCGACCGGCGCGGGCAGGACCTACGCTGGGGGCCGTGACGAGGCCGCCGTGGCGCAGGATCTTGCCCCCGTGGTGACCCAAGCGGCCTGGGAGCGACGGACGGATGGACGAGTCTTGACGGACAGCGAGGTACGGCTGCTGCGACAGTTGGAGCGAGAAGGTCGGCAGCGTGGCGGTCGGGTGGTCATGGTCGACTGGGACCAGATAAGCGGATGGGGCGCGGACCAAAGTGTATGAATATGTCCATGATATTCATGATGATATGACTTCCATGATTGTCTCCTACATCCAAGCGACCGTTATCTGTCCATCTCTATCTCAACCGGTTGCCCACCGGCATCTCGACGGTGAGTCCAACCGATACGAGAGGTGAAGCCAAACCCAAGCGATCCAAGAGATCCAAGGGACGGAAAGAAAGGCTCAGCGACTTAAGCGACCAGCCCTGAGGTTTAGGCGCAACAGGGATGTCCGGACCGGTGGCCGGACCGGTCAACAGGAAGACGATTGGATCGGAAAGAGATGAGAAGGTTAGCTTAGGAGGAATCAAGTGTGGTTGTTGGATGGAATTGAAGCGAGATGAGGTTGAGATATCAGATTTCCCGATTGGGACATGCTCGACGACGGCGAACATTCCCACCAACCCGCTTTCTTCTGTTCTGTCCCAGTCTTCTTCTTCTTTTCGTTTCCATTCCCATCATGACTGTGCTCAGCATGGGCTCCCCTCGGCTGGATTTCCAGAATTTTGCCTTCGCCCGTGGCCAAGATGTGGCTGATAAGCGTCAGCCGGAAACCCAATAACTGCGAGTAAGATGCCTCCCCGCAATTGTTCTCGGAGGAATCCTTTGCTGCAAAAGGCTTAGCAGCCTCTCTTATCAGCTTTAGCGGCCGCTTAGCTCGTATCTGTACCGCGCCGGCGGCGACGGTGGTCTGCTGGCTGTCTAGGGCTTAAGGGCAGAGAAGCGCTCCCCCTGGACGCCTGCCAAGTGACACCAGAATCCTGCCGACTTATCAGCTGGTGATTCTGGTGATTAGTGCAATTACCTATGAGGATTATTACTGATTTGATACTTCGGCTGCGGGTGCATGGTACGACGTGACGTCTATAATAACCGAGGACCCCCTCTGCTCGTAGTACCACCATTTTCTTCCGTTCATCCTCTCTTCCTATTTCCAGTTTCTCTTCTTCGTCTTATTCCCGCGACCTCGCCATGGTCGCCGACGAAGAAAAGCCCGCCGTGGCTCCCACGGCCTCCATGGACCCTGAGTCCGCCGCCGCCGACTTGAAGCCTCGCGCCCTGCAGGCGATGGTCGAGGCCGATCTCCTCGATGAGCGCTACAAAGTGACCCAGAGAGGGTTGAAGAACCGACACGTCCAGATGATGGCGCTGGGAGGTACCATTGGCACCGGTCTGTTCGTTGGCAGTGGTCAGGCGCTGGCTATCGGAGGTCCTCTGTCGTTGTTGCTGGGCTACATCTTCATCTCCGTGCTGGTCTACTGTCTGGTGACGGGAATCGCCGAGGTGGGCGCCTACATGCCTGTCCATGGCGGGACTATGAGCTACCACGGCTTCCGGTACGTCTCGCGCAGTATGGGCTTCGCCATGGGGTACCTCTACTGGTACTCGCTGGGCATCCTGGTGCCGTACGAGATTGTCGCTGCCTCCATGGTCATTGAATACTGGCACTCGGGGGTACATATCGCCGTCTGGATCACCATCATGCTGGTCGTCATTGTTCTGCTCAACTTCATGCCCGTCCGCGCCTACGGTGAAACCGAATTTTGGTTCGCGGGCATCAAGATCATCACGCTGATCGGCCTCCTGCTGCTCTCCTTCATCCTGTTCTGGGGTGGCGGGCCCAATCGGCAGCGACTAGGGTTTCACTTCTGGAAAGCCGACGGGGCCATGAACACGTACCTGGTCAGCGGCGACGCCGGTCGTTTCGTCGGGCTGCTGCAGTGCATCGTCAAGAGCGCCATTGCGTTTATTTTTGCCCCCGAGCTGGTGGTCATTAGTGGTGGTGAGGTGGAGTCCCCCCGACGCAACGTGCCCACGGCCGCGCGCCGCTACATCTACCGACTGGTCTTCTTCTACCTGCTCGCCGCCCTGGCGATCGGCGTCATCTGTTCGTCCCGCGACAAGCGCATCACGGACGGCAGCGGCACCGACGCATCGTCCTCGCCCTTTGTCGTGGCCATCGCCAACGCCGGCATCCCCGCGCTGGACAGCATCGTGAACGCCGCCATCCTGACCTCCGCCTGGTCCGCCGGCAACTCCTTCCTCTACATGTCGTCGCGGTCGCTGTACTCGCTCGCCGTCTCCGGCAACGCGCCCAGCATCTTCAAGGCCTGCAATCGCTGGGGCGTGCCGTACCTAGCCGTCGGCGTGTCGGCGCTCTTCTCGGTGCTGGGCTACCTCGCCGTCGGCAGCGGCAGCTACACCGTCTTCAACTGGCTGATCAACTTCACCAACACGTCCGGCTTCATCAGCTGGATCTGCTGCAGCATCGTGTACTTCCGCTTCAACAAGGCCTGTCGCGTGCAGGGCATCGAGAAGCCGTACAACTCGCGTCTGCAGCCGTACGGTATGTGGATCGCCTTGGTCGGATGCGTCTTCCTCCTGCTCATCAACGGCTTCACTTGTTTCTTCCCGAGCGAGTGGTCCGCCTCGAACTTCTTCACGGCGTACATCGGCATCCCGGCGTTCGTGGTGCTGTATGCCGGCCACCGCATCGTCTTCTGGAAGGATCCCTGGGCGTGGCGGCCGGAGGATGTCGATATGCACACCGGTCTGGCGGAGATTATTGCGGCCGAGGTGCCTCCGCGGCCGCGGGATACCTGGTGGCGCAAGATGATGGT
The DNA here is from genome assembly GCF_000149615.1 of Aspergillus terreus NIH2624. Lineage (NCBI taxonomy): Eukaryota > Fungi > Ascomycota > Eurotiomycetes > Eurotiales > Aspergillaceae > Aspergillus > Aspergillus terreus. The sequence goes on from NT_165936.1 coordinate 459,320, forward strand.
GCTGGTTGAGTAGTACGATTGATGCCTCGTTATTCGATGTGCAAGTATGTCTCACATCAAGTAGTCATTAGTGTCGATCTATCTATACCCAATGTTACTTTATTTCACTTCAGACCAGCAGCCGTAACAGATTTGCATCTAGAGGCATTCTACCCCAACACCGTCGGCGTGATTAGGGTATCTTTCTGAAGACAAGCAACCATATTCATCGCACTCGTCACCGACCTATAAGATCATCGCCTATAGCACCGACCATGCATGTGTCTGCGGGTGTAGGATCCGGATTGGTGCGATAGATGTAGCACCTCGTATAATCTGTCGCCTGTGCGGCTGACTGTGGACAACACATGCGGCTCAAGAATATAACAAACGGCCTCCCCGCAGAAACAATCAGCAGACAAATACGCGATGGACATCAAGACATCCCTCCAGCCAAAAACCCTTCTCAGACTGAGCTATCCAGCCCTCGCCTCTCATCTTCAGGACTTGGTAAAACAAAATCCCGAGGTCGAGCATGTACACCACCTGGACAGGCTAATATCACAGCTCGTCGAGGTAGAGTCTCTTCCTCCGACGATCTACGCGGTCTGGCTCCCGATTGCCCTGCGATACTCTCCTGGTTTGCTCTCTGTCGCTCTATCAAATACTGCCTCCTATGGGATCCGCGAAGCAGGAATCCGCTCTCTTTCGCGCGCATTCCATTCCAAATCATGGAAATCAACCTGGGACGCGCTGGGCGGCGCAGAAGGCCTGATGCGAATCCTCTCCGAGTCGTCCATCTCGCAGGTCGACGACATCCTCAAAGCCCTCACGAAATGCAGGTACATGGCAGACCGCACTGAGATCGCAAGACACATGGACGAGCTATTTCTACTTGTCGAGAATCACACCTTGCGACCGTTGTCCTTGTATTCCGACAGGCTACTGCCCCTGTGCAGCTCTGAAATGGTCGCCCATACTCTAGCCAAGTTGAACGAGACACAGGAGCCAACGCTGTTGACGCGCTGGCTGGTGCCGTTCCATGCAACACTTCTACGACAGATGGCTGTCGGCAGTGTCGTCGTGCCGCCTCATGTTCGTCGGTGCGTGGTGCGAAACGCAGCCAGAGGTCTTGTATGCTCTTCAGAAAGCTATACACCATTCCATTGCGATGAAGTCCCAGATGATGTTCAAGATCCGAGAGTCGCCTTCTGCCTAGACTTTTTCCATGTCCTCAGGACGGATCGCGACCTTGAGAGGGTGCGGGGAGAAGTCTCGCTCTACGTCAAGACCTTCCTGCAACTTCGAGATGTTCGATTCGACCATATCCTTCTCGTCGTCGATGCTGCGCTTCCACTTGCCATGAAGTTCTTCGTTCCCTCGATGCCCAAATCCAGACTGCCGCCGGCTGCGAGGCAGAAGACGCAGAATCAGGCTCCAGCACAGAAATCCATCCTGACAGTCCCCTTGGCCCGCGAACTTCTTGTCTACTGGTCTGTGGCAGTCTGTGGCGAGACGTCAACCATAGCCGAGTCTGTGGTCAAAACCCGTATCTCGAAGAAGTATGCTCCTCGCCCAAACGCCCAGCATAGACCAGCCCTGGAACGTCTGATCATCCAAATCCTCCGCGACTACCCAGACGAGCAGCTCGACGTGCAAAACCTCCCACGTGAAGACTTCAGCAAGTCTGTCGAAAGCCTCTGTGAAAACGTTGCCCCTGAGGCTCGACTCTCGCTCCTCCAGCTCCTGTGCCAGAACACCAAGTACCTCTCATATGATATCTCTTCACTGGTCCCATCTGAACGTGAAAGGTCATTGCCGCCCGCATGGCCACCCTCAGTCCTCAGACTCCTCCCAGCCGCAGACGCAGAGCGTCTGTTTCGGCGGACCTTGAAGATCTACGGTTGCGCGGAATTCCTCCCAGATATAGATGTCGCTACAACCCATGGGTTTGATTTAGTGTGCCAGCATATGCTGAAGGCAAGATGGGAGGGAGAATCGGGTGTGAAGGAGTTTGTAGTCACTCACAAATGTATGCAGCTATCTTTTATTGTAGGGCGATACTGACACACGCAGGCCTCGATGAGATTATCAAGCGTGCCCAGGAGGAGACAGATGAATCTAGACGACTGAGATGGGTGAAAGGAGCGTTCTGGGTGGCACAGGAAAGCTCATCCATCGAAATCTTTCATGCTATCCTCCGTTGGAGCGGCCGGTTTATACGCAATCCGGTATGGCATTCCCCCCAAACCTGAAATCACACTGACAGATCAAGTCGCTGTTTGCGGGCGTCATGCTTGGTGCAGTCATACAAGGTCAGACAATAGATCTCCTGTCCTGCGTCGAGTCGCCCACAGCACGACTACCAACCTCGCTGTCCGAGCTCTCTGCCGCCGTGCAGGCGGCCAAGACTGTCCTCGACACCCTCCTCGATCTTGTCCTCCAATCAATCAAAGAGCCAGGCATCTCCCCCAAAGTGCTGGAGAACATCCCCTCGCTCATCGGGTCAATCGTCCATAAGCGTATTATTGGGTGTACGAAACCGAAGTACAAACAGCTGGGCAGCGCAGCGCAGCTAGCCGACACGTTACTCGCACCAGTCATCCCTGTCATCATAAGATACGAGACAATCGGCATCGCAGAAGGGCAGGAGAAGATCAAATGGCCGCCCATGGACGGCCTCCTCGGTGGCATGCCCTGTCCCGCGAACCCGTCCGACGAGATGCTCGGGTTCATGGACCAACTAGCTCAACAACGCGACGAGCTAGCCCAAATGCACAGGCAGAAGATAGACCCCGACGTCATCTCGTTGGGCCCCGGCTGGCCTCGCGGCCTGGCGGTCCAGTTCCTGTTTCCCACTCTGGAATGGGCACGCGTGCTGATAAGCCGCCCCCAAGCGGCGCCGTTCATAGCACGCCGCACCAACGAAGTGCTCTTCGCGCCGCGGGACGTTCTTCTGCGCGACGCGCCTATGGGCAGAGCACCGATTGGGATCTTCGTCGACGATCTGCCACCTATCATTGAGGCGTACGTAGGTCGCGGGAGGACTGCAGAGATGCAGTCCCGTGTCGTCAAGATCTGGCAGCACTACGAGCAGCAATTGCACGAGCACCCGGATCATCTGGAGATGTTCCGTATATGGTTTTCGCGTGCGAGCCGTATCAGGAGCCCCAGGATTCGCAAGATGATGCACCGCATCAATCCGTCACCGGTGCCGACGGCGACGTATCTGCATGATTCGTTGATGCCGGATGAGGTCGTCGAGTGGGATCCTCGTCCGGGAGAGGTGTATGAGTACAACATGCCGGTCACGGTGCTGCGCTGTCGGGAGTTTGGCGAGCGGCTCACCTTCGAAAGGCTGATATATGGGAATGAGGCTGCCCGGGACGATATTAGGAACTGGCCTTTTGAGTACTACAGCGTCTATTCGTCGCCTCGTACGCTCTCTCTGGAGACCAAGGAAACGATTGCGCTCTCCGCGCTTCTCATTCTTGAGACGTTCACCAAGCAGCGCATATTGCCAGCGTCGTTTCCTGAAGGAATGCGACGTTTTCCCGCCATGTACATGGACGGACAGTTCGTGAGCAAGATGCACGTTGATTCCGCACATATCCTCCGCCGCGTACCGTGGGTTCTGAAGTCGTTCAGCCGTACTGTCTCCCCGACGTTGCTGAAGGATAGCTGCAATGCTATGATCGACAGTGTCCTCGAAAGGAATGCAAACGATACGATGTACGCGCCCCTCTTGCGCTGCACGGTCGAGTTGATCCGGATCCTCTCGCACAGCGATAAGCCATCCCATGCGGCCGATCTGGTCCTGCGCATTGTGAAGGAGCTCCCGCACGAGTCGTCCTACTACGAGGAGCTGAAGCCGTTGCATTTAGGACGCAGGCTCCATCCAGAGCAAGCGGGCACCCTATTCCGCGAGATCGGCGTCCTCCTCAAAGATAGACTGCTCACTATCAGGACAGACGACGACCAGGCGACCAACGCCGTTGCTATCATAAGCACTGCTAAGAAACTGGCGCAATTCCTCGGCGACGCCGACTTCCTATCCGTCGACACCGCAGTTGAGATCCTCGAGTCCCTCTTCACAAGCACTCCCAACACCGACGTCCGCGTGCAAACCCTCTTGTCCATCTTCACCCTCCTCGGCCGAGACATCGCCCCCGACTCCGTCTACGCCCTCCTCAAACAAGCAGCTCACCTCGCCAGCGGGCCAAGCGAAACCTCGCAAGTCTCTGAGGAAGAATGGCGCGCCGCCGAAACAGGCCACGGCCCTCTCCCGCGCGTCCTCTCCACCCGCCAGAGACCCATCTTCCAGCGTCTCGTGTACGACGCGCACGACTACATCCCAGACAAGCAGATGGAAAACTATCTCCTGACCATCGTGCTCCCTCTCCTCGACGAGTCCACGGCCCAGCATACCCGCTGGATGAAAGCCTTCCTCGCGCGGCTGCATCTCCCGGAGGACATAGACATCACGGACTTCCCGTTCGGCCCGTTCGACCCCCACATTACGCACCGCGTGCTCCTCACGTGGAAGAAGTATCTCCCCGCGTCGTATCTCCAGCACACCCGTGCCGCGGCATTCGCCCATCTGCATTACAAGACGCTCAACGCCGTGAGCGCGGCGCTGAGCGAACGGGATGCCGAGTTCCGCAATACTAGCGAGAGCGAGCACTGGCTCGACTGTCTCGAGTTGTATCGGCGTCCGCCTACTTTCGAGTATCTCGACCTCCTGTTCCGCAGGGGCGAGCAGCCCTGCGTGTTGAACGGCTTGGCGCTGGATGCTGTCGCGGAGGAATACGTGCTGCGCGCGGGGATCCTCGTGCGCAATCCGATCACGTACTCGGTGATTGAGAAGCGGTTCGTCGTGCAGCCGGCGCTGGTCACGGAATTGCTAGGCGGGCTATCGCAGCGGTGGCAGAATGAGTTCGCAGAAGAGGGAAAGGGGACGCAGCAGCTGTTGGCGGGGGAGATGTTGAGGAAGATAGTCGATAATATTGAGTCCCTGCGCACGCCGGAGTGGCTACGCTCGCCGCTGCGGACGCCGCCAACCCTCCCGTCTGCGTTGAGGCTGCACACGCTGCTGCTTCCTTTTCCTCGGGGCAGGTCTGGGGATGAGGATTCGATATCCGCCTTCGTGCGGGAGTTGCTGCGGCTGGTGCGTCGCTGTGCTGAAGACCGTCTGATGCAGCTGGAATTTGGATGGGTGCAGAGGGCCGCTAATCGTGTCGGTGCTGAACACCGGAGAGACTGCGCGCTGCTGGTAGGGGATGTGGACGATGCAGGGTTGTACGAGTGTCTGCGTGTTCAGCTAGCGTATGAGTGGCTGTGTGAAATTAGCGAGGGGGAAGTTCGGCTGGATAAGGAGCTGATGAGGATGTTTGGGAAGTGGAAGATGAGCCCGGTGGAGGTTATTCGTCGTATTGGATGGATTATGGACGGGGGAATGAAGGATTCCGAGGGAGATGCGGTGGGAGATTGTTTTCTGGGTAGATAGTTGGATTGAAGTTGCTCATATTTGGTAGTGTATTCTTCTCTCTGAATGACCATCATATCGTACCAAGCTTGTGGATATATATTCCCCCTATGCCTCGTCGCAGCTGGTGGGTGAGAACATGGTGCATCCAGGAGTGGAGGTGTAGCGTAAATCAGATCATCTGCAGGTCTTAAGACTGACTGGGCTGATACCGAGCCTGGGATGGTGGACGGACAGTTGAGGCCAGAAGCCGTATGGGATCGATATTGGAAAGGCTGAATAATTAGACAATAGATTGTATATGGTTTAAGGAATCCATGCCGCGTCCAGGTCGAGCATATATTGATACATATATTAAAAAGATAATCCAAAAAGTAATATACAAGCAGGAATCGAAGGTTGTATATATAACAGAGGCTACCGCACGATGTAAAAGCCATTGACACTGATCTGGCGGTCTCGCATCTCCGCCGTGGGAGAGCGTACACCCAGCCAATGCAATGGAACATTCTCGACCATCTTCTGACCCCGTGCACGCGCATTGCCCACGGTGTTTTTGGTGCGGTCCTTCCAGCTGAGACTCCGCGATGTCTCACCGGCTGGCATCTCAGGGCCCCACGCCGGATGGTCGAGAATGTTCTGCGTAGCGGTGGCATCGGTGGAATCGGCGAGGGCCGCTGCTTCAGCCGCAGCCTCGCGTGCAGCGGCGAGTTCCTTATCGGTCCGGCCGGACGGGGGAGGAATATCAGGTCGCAGATATCCCATCACTCGGACATGGACCTTGGTTTCCGGGGGGAGGTAGATGTCCTCCAGGAACCGAAGGATTGTGATTTTCCTTGTGGTCTGGGAAAGATTGACTCGTGCATGTTGCGAGGGGTCCAGGTTGCGAACGGACAGGATAGCTTGGTACCACGGACTGGGCGTTTTGACCGTGCCAGAGCCATCTGGTTTGTTGCTGACAAGATCAAACCGCGCCCAACCGAAAAAGAATCCATGTAATTGTTCCAGTATGGTGTCAGGCACTCTTCCCAGGCCCATCCGAGACCCTTGGCTCGGAAGAGTCGCCGTTCGAGCCTTGAAGTCCACCGGGAAGGGTGGCTGCGGACCATAGTCCAATGACTGCGGGCCCTGAAATGAACGCGATTGTCCAGCAGGCGCGTTCTCATCGTCATCGTCGTCTCCCAGCCCGATGCGGTCAGCGACGCCACTCATTGACAACGCCGTTTCAGCGGCAGTTTGTTGAACGAAACCAGGCTGGTATGGCTGAATTTTATTCTGGACAGCCTGGGAGACAGGTGCCAGGACCGCCTGAACGGCATTCTGGGCATACATGCCAACCACCATGGCACCCATCTCCAATGGGAGGGTACTCAAACTGGCGCCACGGACAGAGCTGGGACTTAAAGAGGTAGAGAGCACCCGGAATACAGGACTCACGCCGAGTTTCTTCTTCTTTTCACCCTGACACAGGATGAGCTGAAAATACCCGTCGCCTGCCTCGACAGGGATGCGGGCGACAATGGTCTCGCGAAGCAAATGATCGCGTAGCCGGCCGGAAGCCTTCTTGCGGAACTTGGAGATGTCGCGCTGCCAGGCGCGCTCATCGGCGGGATCCACCTGGTCCGCGCGGAGGGCTATAGAGGGAGTCACATTGAGCCAGTCGTCGGTGAGATGAAGCAGCGCCTTTGCGCGCATGCCCGTCTTGCCGGTCCAACCTTTACTTTGGAGCCACAGAGTGCGGTCAGGGGGGAGAGGGATATCGGAGAAGATTGATATCGTCACAGAAGTGGTGCTGCCACGGTAGAAGACAACCCCATACGAGTGGCGCATGATGGTGAAGTGTCTGTTTGATTCGGTTGGATGGGCGATGAGGCCGCCGAGGAAGTGGCGGGCTTCGCCATATGCTTTTTGAACAGGGGAAGGACCCTCAGGCTGAGCGGACGAGGAGCTCGCGGGCCGATAATCCGTGGCAGCACGCTGTACGGGGGGATTCGGAGGCGTAAGTAAAGGAGAATGGGGGGAGTATGGGGGTGGAAGGGTCTCCGCAGAAGGCATCGGTCTAAGCCTGGGCGCACTGGCGACGCCACGGAGAGTAGGAGTAGGGGAATCTACTGTCAGGGTAGAGGCGACGGGCTTTCGCCTGATACAAGGGTCGGACATGGTGCATGGTGGGAGGAGGAATGGATATAGGAAAGTGAGAAGGAGAGAAAGTGAGAAGGTGAAGCCAAAAAGGGCGATGATGATATGACAGTTGCCATTGCCCAATCAGGAGGCGGCGATGATGTCGATCTGCCGGTATTATGCATACTGCTTAGTCATTTATACCACTTTATGGACAGATGCTTCCCTGTTCATAATCTTCGTGTCTATACTTCCATCGAAGAATTGACCATCACTACATGAGAGAATAAACGCCCACTTGATAAATGGAGTACTGCCTCTCGATTCATCCTTTGAATCCACCCATGTCCTAAGTCAGGGCAAAAATGGATCGTCCCTTACTACCGTCTCGGAGTTAACGGGAATTGCGCCACACCCATGGAATGCACCATGCTGGATGGAACAAAGGAGTTAGGAACTCCGACGGAAATATCGGAGTCCAGAACTACCAATCAATCGAGCATCTCAGATGTCTTACGTGCATCTGTTGGAGAATATAAATACCATGTACTCCGTAGGTCCGGGCTGCCCAGGCCGTCGACTAACATCACCAGCCACCAGCTATCTTCTATCAGCATCAGTACCAACGCCATACCAACACAACGTTCAATCACAATGGCCCCAGAGAACAAAGCTGCCTTCATTACCGGGGTCAACAAACCCCTCGAGATCCGCGAAACCCCCTACACACAGCCAACCGACCATGAACTGGTGATCCGCACACATGCGGCCGCCCTCAACCCCATCGACGTCGCCTTCTACAGCATGGGCCCCTTATTTCCCTGGGTCAGCTACCCGCTCATTGCAGGCTTTGATGTCGCCGGTGAGATCGTCGAGGTTGGCCCCTCTGTCACCCGGTTCAAGCCCGGAGACCGGGTCGTAGGCCTGGCTGGTGGAGCCGCCCGTCAGCCCAACATGTACCTGCCACAGTCTGGGTTCCAGCTATACACTGTGATGAGGGAGGCCGTCACCGCGCCTATCCCAGATAACATCTCCTTCATCGATGCATCGGTCATTCCTCTGGCACTGTCGACCGTGGCGTCCGGGATGTTCGCAAAGGACTATCTCGCCATGAGGCACCCACAGTGCCCGCCTGTCCAAGCAGACGGCGAGAAGGAAGTTCTCCTGATGTGGGGAGGATCAAGCAGCCTGGGATGCAACGCCATTCAGGTGGCTGTCGCAGCGGGATACGAAGTTGTGACGACGTGCTCCCCGCACAACTTCGAGCTGGTCAAGAGTCTTGGAGCCAGCAAGGTGTTCGACTACAAGTCCGAGACGATCGTAAAAGATCTAGTAGCGGCCTTGGATGGACGGAAAACCATCGGAGCCCTGGCTGTCACTAGAGGGTCTGTTCAGCCTTGCGCGGCCGTCATCGCAAAGACGAATAGCAGAAAGTTTGTCGCATCCTGTGTCCCTCTCACGGCTGAGGAGGAAAAGATCGGAGACGTTGAATGCAAATTTATCTGGGGAGGCGCACTCGAAAGCAACGAGGTTGGACCCGCTATCTATGAGCATTATCTTCCTCGCGCCATGGCCGAGGGAGCGTTCGTCCCTGCTCCGCAGGCTAAGGTCGTAGGAAAGGGATTAGAGGCGTTTGAAGAGGCGTTGAAGACTCTACAACAGGGTGTCAGTGCGACCAAGGTTGTTGTTGATTTGAGCGACTAAGTACGCAGCAAGCTTATTCACATTCTAATGAGCATAGAACAATCAAATCGATATTTTGCCCCAAGAAGCAATTGCTAGCACAGATCACTGGTGCAAGAAGCCCATTTCCCTCCATCGTTGCACATACTTCCGAACCACTTGGTGACTGACTGGTCCCACCCGAGCCAGCGTGGGTGAATGCTCCTCTGCATGGCTAGTGCCCAGCAGTAGACCTCCACAAGACATGCGCTCGAAGTTCTTCTCCAGCCAGTCAACCATCACGATGGCTGGGTTGTCTTCCTTCATTCCGGGGAGCGTCCTGACGCGCTGGGCCCACTGTGCAAACGGGATGATATTGGCGGAGGGGATATTAAGTTCATCAGCGAGTACATGTATCATGGCCGACCAGTCCTGTCGGACGGGGTTATCAACATGGTAGACCGGATAAGGAGCCTTGTTTGAAAGGAGCAATTCAACTGCCGTTGCTGCAGCATCATCAACTGGAGTCCATGAAAGAAGACCTTGGAAATTCGGGAACGCCCTGAGAGTTTGAGAAGACTTGATTAGAGCTGGAAGATGCTCGCTTGGGTTCCAACAGCCACTGCTTGAAGAGCCGGCAATCTGCCCAGGACGAACGACCATCGTCGCAAACCGATCTGGATACTTATGCAAGGTCTCATCCAGGATGCGCTCGCAGATATACTTGGCCTCGCTGTATCCGTTAGACAAGGCTGCTTCAATCTCATGTCTCTCCTCAATAACTTCAGGACGACCAGTGATCAGGGGTTGCTGTCCAACCACGCTGATGGAGGATATGAACTGGAAGTGAACCTTGGTGGCCCTTGGTCGTGCGCAGGCGATATCTCGCGCTAGATGCACCAAGTTCTGCATGACCGAGAATTGAGGCTCGAAACTGGATAATGAAGATGCGCCGTTCATAGGCCAGGCATTGTGAATAATATGCGTGACGGAGGAGACGAGCGTTTTGTAGTTGGTTGAATTCAGTCCCAGTTTAATATCCGCCGTACTACTCTCATAGACGGAAAGCTTCTCGAGCTCCTCCGTGGTGAGATCAATTCCACGTGTCTCAAAAGCACGCTTCTGTCTATCTAGTGCATTTCCCTTCGTCATACGTCGATTGAGACAAAATACCGATGTCACGGTCGGCAGCCGAGCGAGATGCGCAGCAATATGGCTACCGAGACTTCCAGTTGTACCGGTTACCAGCACGCATACGTCTTTCACATCTTCTGCAGAAGAAGCAGTAGGCGCCTCAAAAGAGTTCACCGTCCGTTGTATATAGCCGTCTGCAATGCGTTGCCGGCCCGAGTTGTCCATATCGGCGGCTGGCTTAGTGGAGACCATCGGCACTCCAAGCGGCAGTCTCTCACGCTGCGGACCAGAAGCAGTGGCAAAGATGACTCGCTGCACACTCACTTCTGCAGAATGCCCATCCGTCCAATCCACATGGCCATACTCCACAGCGTGAAGATCGGTCTCCCATCGTTCCTCACTGGTGATAGCGTGGTTCCGCCCATCGTTAAACACCCACCATCCGCGGAACAAACCAAACACGATATCAATGGCAAACTGCGGCCTCGTCATTTCCAGCATCAGGAGCACACCGTCCGGCCGAAGCGCGCGGCGCATATGGCGCGTAGACTCCTGGAGATTCGATGTGGCATGCACAGCATTGCTGGCTATGATAATGTGCTGGGTGCCGATGAGGTCGTCTGCGGGCTGTTTCTCTATATCGTGCACCCGGTATTGGACAAAGGGGTATTCGCGGAAACGCCTTCTCGCCTGCGCCAGAAATGCGGGCGAAATATCGCTGAAAGTGAACTCTACCGGTATCCCCAGCTTCGCGAGCTCTGGGAGGAACCATTTCGTCCCTCCCCCAGTGCCCGCTCCCATTTCGAGAATGCGGAGTGGACCAGATGCTCCAGGCTTCTGCAATTTGTGTACTACTCGCTGGATGAAGTCTATCATCTGCTTGTAACCGGCGACATTATGTGGCTCATCACCGTACATCCAAGAGACGAGCTCCTGGCCTTCCTTTGTGCCAAATATCAACTGCAGCCCGTCTTGGTCTCCGCGAAGCACAGCAGCGAGCTTACTCCCAGTGAAATATGCCAGACGACTAGCACCGGAGTATTCGGGGTAGACTCGTGAGATCTCTTCCAATATAGCCGTGCTCGACTTGACAGGAGGCTTGATTGCAGTGCGAACTGCAGTAGTTCCGTCCAGATCCACTAGACGCGCCTCTTCAAGCCTCTTGTACAGATAGTCCACCAGCTCCTGGTGTTGAGGATCAAACGTAATAGGCGCCATGCGTTGACCAGAAGCTGCAGTACGCACCGAGCAACCCAGCTCTTCGAAAGCTTCCAGTGTCAAAGCAACACAGAGTTGAGACTGCAACGGAGCAAAGGCATGTAGACGACCACTGCATTGGTTCTCGGCCAGGAAGCGATCGGTCAGAGCTTTGGTTTCGCCAAAGGCCTCGAGGACGATGTCATGGGGAATATTCAGTTCGGAAGCATATGATGTGACACTGGTTACTGAATCGGACATGGGAGTCGCGAGTAGTTGGTCAGAATTGGACGCATTGCTGGATTCGTCGGGCTCCTCGCTTGTAGTACTCGCATGTTCAGCATCTTCACCCAATGCCGATTCAACCGCCTTTACTAAATCCCGGAATGTATCGGCTTCCATGAGGTCCGTCGGGGCAAGAGTGCAAGAGAGCTTCTCCTCCATTTCCTTGGCAAGCTCCATGGCCATGAGGGAATCAATTCCTGCATCTGCCATGTTACCGTCGTCCTGGATCTCACTGGGGTCCATCGCGCAGAAGTTCGCCACAATAGCCTTCACATGAGACGCCAAGTCCGACTTTCTCTTCTTTGGTACACCAGTCACAGGCGGCTTGGGATGGCCTGGTAGACTCGAGGAAGATGAAGACTTTTCAGCAGCCCTAGCAATTTGGTTCGTGACGGGGACAGCACACCCAGGGGCAAACCTGCTGAGAATCATCGAAAATGTTGTCTTCACCACCTGGGCATACTGCATTCCGAGAAATACTTCGACAAGGTCCCCTGTGCTGGGGTCAAACACAAAGATGTCACTCATGTAATACCCTTCATGACGCTGATGCATCACAAAGACATCCCAACTGTCAGGACGAGGGGTCGCCGTATCTGCATATTTCGGAGTGCGCATCCAGCGCTCCATGCCGTTTGCAAGATAAATGTCCGTAGGCGCGCGATCGGTCATGCAGTTGACCCAGAAACCACTTACCTGGCTAAAACAGTCACACAGATATGGATCTGCCCAGGTCTCGGGGCTGTATTTCTTGACCACTCTTCCCGCGGACTCGGTCCCCTTGCCGACGAGTTTCTGCACGCCGCGGTATTGCTCAGAGTAATCGACAATCTCGGAGAACGAGGGATACATCGCACGACCTTGGATGATATCGTCGACATCGAGGCTATTGAGAAGCTCTTTGCAACGATGGTGCGGTACGAGACGGCGGTATTGGGCCCATTCGTTGGATACCTTGCCATCATCAGGTTGATACAGAATGATCCGAGCCTGGCAATGGACAAGGCTTGATTTCTGGCCTTTAGACGGGTCGTGTGTGATATACTTCATGTCCCATATGCGTCGCTTTGGATCCTGGGTGGTGAGTTCTATCTGAAGCTCCTTGGACGGGTCTAGACACAGCGGCGCATCGCTTGTAACATTGTGAACCTGTGGCACCATTCCTTTACCTTCGGGTATACTGAAGAGGGCTTCCAGAACGGTGTTGAGAATAATCGATGCCGGTGCAACAGGCGCCGTGTGTGCAACAATATGTCCGGTTACTGCACTCTGGTAGCGAGGGTGAGCTGTGTTGATGCGGAATTTCGCTGTCTCCTTGTTTCGTCCCTCGTAACCCATAAAGCAAATCAGATCATCCTCTCTTGCCTGTGCACTTGTTGGATGCGACGTAGTGGATGGTAGCTTTTTATTATCCATCCAATGCCGTGACTTTTCAAACTGATATGGAGGGAGAAGAACAGGGCCGTATTCCGGGGACTGGCAAGCATGGTGACCCCAGAAGCGAACGAACACGCCCTCCCTCCAGAGACTGATAGTCCTGTCGGTGAGATTCTGCAGGCCTGCGTTACTAGTGATATTGACGGCCTGGAAATGATGCTCGCCGGAGGACCCCAATGCCCGCGCCGCCATCAACGTAATGGTGGAGTTTGATCCTGCCTCAAGCCAGACACAAGACTTGTACTTCTCTGCGAGGCGTTCGACAGCTTGGTTGAAGTAAACAGGGCGACGAAGGTGATCGGCAACAAAGGTAGTTGGGATGGTGCAGTTCGACGGATTTTCAGTAGCATGCTCCAGGTGGATAGATGGCTGATTCAATGTCAATCCATCGGTTACGTGTTCGAGCTCAGTGACAAGAGGGTCCACTAGCGAGGAATGGAACGCATTCGTCACAGAGAGACGTTTTGTCCTGATGTGCGAGAACCTGAGGTTCGTCCTGATGACATCCTGGATCTTGTCAATGGAACTGGTAGACCCAGCCAATGTGAAGCTCCGTGGGCCATTATAGCAGGCAATGCTGGCAGGGAAGCCCCCAATAGGACACGAAGTGTTGTGCTCATTGAGTAGCTGCTCTACTTCAACACGGTCTGCCTCGACTGCCATCATCGCCCCCGAGTCGCTTCCCCAGCTGTCTCGGATAATGGCTGCGCGACGAGCCACAAGAGTTAAAGCGTCAGCAAGGGAGAGAGCGCCACATACACACAACGACGTGAGCTCCCCAAAGCTGTGACCAACCACTGCAGCAACAGAGAGGCCTGACTGGATCCAGCTCCGAGCGCATGCGTACTGCAGGGCGAATAGCTTGGTCTGTAATTTCACCTGATCATTGATGGGTGCATGTTCAAAGATGCCAGGATATAGCCCTTCATGGCCCATTTCTTTCAGGGTCGTATCGCAGTCATCAAGGTGCTGACGCAGCAATGGGAATGCATCGTAGACGCCACCGTCTAGCCCGACAAACGTCGAGACCTGGCCACCAAAACAGAGTACCACTGGGCGACTTGATTTTCTCAGCTTAGTGATCTGCGGACCCCTCCCATCGATGATGGCGGTGAGGTTATTGTCCAACTCCTCCGGCGATGCGCATCGGAATGCAATCTGAGCTTCGAGAGCAGGATTGGACTGACGGCACATGTTGTAGGATATATTGGCTAGAGAGGCCGAATTCCCTGCTGAGATCGACTTTTCACGAATGAACTGGCGAACCCGCTGAGCATAGTCACGTAGTCTGTTCTCATCGGAAGCACACATGCGGAATGGGAGGCTATTGCCCGGCGTGTGTATTGACGATTGGCAGTCTTGCAAGGAAGATGCAGGAGACTGTGTAATGACCATAGATGCGTTGGACCCGGAAGCCCCGTAATTATTTATGAGGACCGCACGGTAACCGGCGTCCCACGGCATCAAGCGCGTAGGAATAGTCATATTGTCATCATGCGACGTTGATATGTGCGGGTTGAGCGTCTGGAAGTTGGGCTGTGGCGGTATCTTTCCTTCCTGGAGCATCAGGAGCACCTTGACCAGAGCTATCAGGCCAGAAACCCCTTCGGTGTGACCTACAAGGCCTTTGACAGATCCGAGGAACAACGGTGCTTTTCTCTGAGGTCCTCCGAGGGATTGCCTAACGCTAGCATACTCCGCCGGGTCTCCAGCTTGCGTCCCAGTTCCATGTGCCTCCACAACAGAGATATCACGAGGCAGGATGTGTGCACGGGCGGTCGCTTTCTTGAAGAGACCAGCCAGGGACTGAGTATCTGGAACCACGATGGGAGTGCAGTTTGCATTCTGCTCTACTGCTGTGGCGGCAATAGTCCCGAGTATCGTATCACCGGCTGCTAGAGCGTCTGACATCTTCTTGATAAATATTGCCGCAAAGCCCTCTCCTCGACAGTACCCGTCCGCTTTGGCATCAAATGGCTTGCAAGGCCCAGTGGGGCTCACGAAAGATGCTCCGGCAAGGTTGTCATATGCAAGCGGACTCATTATTGCATTTGCACCGCCCACAATGGCAGCGGTGCAGTCGCCTTTCAGGATGGCCTGGCAGGCTTGGTGTAGGGCAACAGCGGAGCCCGAACAAGCACTGTCAACGCAGAACGCTGGCCCTCTCCATCCGAAGTAGTGGCTTAACTTGCCGGCCAGGAAGCTCCGCAGGAGTCCGGTGGCAGCGTATGCGGATGCTGGGTGGCAGTTCACGTTGTGCTCGTAGTCCACAGTGCAGGAAGCGATGTAACATCCGATATTTTTGTCGATATCATCCTGCTGAAAGTATCCTGCTTGCTCCAAGGCCTGATAGGCCACCTGCAAGACAAGACGCTGCTGCGGATCCTGAGACATCGCCTCTCGGGGAACCTTCCTAAAGAACTTGTGATCGAAAGCGTCGATATCTCGAACAAAGTTCCCAAACCATGGCCGGATGGCGTCGGGCCTCCACGGAGTCTCGAAGTCTTTGTATCGTTCTAGGGGAAGCTCCTGATGCTGCGACTGTCCCGAGCATAGCAACTTCCAGAACTCTTCCAAATCATCTGCACCAGCAACACGACACGCCATTCCAACTACGGCAATGTCTTCATCGTACACGCGGGGTGTCTGGAGGAGTGGCGAGACCCGAGATGAAATATCGATATCCAAATCGGCAAAATGGATAACCCTCCCAGAGAGAGAACGAAGAAAGTTTGGAGGTACACATCTCTCGGGGCCGAATTCCACGATGACTGCATCGGTATCCGAGAGGTGCTTCTTGTGCACTATAGAGAACGTCTGTAGCCATTGACATTGCTCCACGAGGATTGATCGGAGAACGAATTCGTGGGTAGGATACTCAGTCTTGCCCAGCTTTTCTCTCCCTGGAAGCTGCAGTGCTGGATCAGCAGCACATATCTTCATCAACGGAAGTAAGGCGTCCTCGTTCCCAGACCAGTGATACCGTCCGTTGAAATCGACTTGAGTGGCAATGAATCCATCTGCTTGGAGCTTCTGCTGGAGCCGTCTCACATCTCGCCGGGGTGTCATGATTGTCACTCGGTTCTCATCGAAGCAGACAGTAACGTAAGCCTATTCTGTCAGTGTAATCTCCCGGTATGGATGATGGTCAAAATTACCTTGGGGAAGTCCTTCAGACAGCCCGCCAATTTCTTCTCCAACTCAGGGGCTTTCCACACTGTCGCCAGCGACGTGTATGCCTCCTCCATCTCTTGAGCGTCACCAATGGCACCCATCAACATGGACAACCGCAAAGCAACCGACGCACGCTCTTGGAAGGTGTCCACACGTATCGAATTGGACACGATAGAAGCGCTTAATAACCCGATACAAAATCCAACATTCTCCACAATAAGGTCTGACGATGGACGCAGGTGCCCATTTGCTGTACAGTCTGGGTAGACGAGCTTCATGTACTGCAGGTATTGCAGGAAATGCGTTATCATTAACAGTGGAGCCAGCTGGATATAAGGCAATGGGAATCTCTCAGCCGGCACGTTTCCTGTCCTGAACCAGTCATTCAATGCATGGAGCTGTTGTGCCCCGGGGATTGTCTTCAGCTTCGGAAGATAGGTAGATGCGGTCCGATAATAGACAGGAAGCTCCGAGATGACTTCTAACATCCAACCGTATTCGGGAGAGTCCAGGACCGTATCACGGAGCCGGTGGAAGTCATTTTCATTGAAGGAGAGACATTGGCAGCCAAATAGCAAGACCGTCTTTGCCTTCGAGGAAGGGAGGAAATGCGTGGTATCCATTTAGTACGAAACGGAGGTATGATTGAGGGTAGGGACGATTGGAGATGTAGGATGGCAAAGGAATGCCGAGGAAGACCGTCCTCTTGACTAGGCCATCCACGAAGCGTTCGGGGGAAAAGAGCAACTCGGTGCTTAACAATATGGACCACAAAGGCGTTGTCTATCTTCGTTGAGGCAATATGCGCAATCTAAATATTACTTTTTCCGGGCCCATGCTGGGCTCCCGTCGGAGTTTGTCTACGGGCTATCTCTTCGGCAGCCACACTCATCCCAGCCGTGATTGTGTCACGACTACATCTGTTGCTGTCCGTCACCTATGCGGGCCGTGCGTGTCTCCAAGCATGGTCAGAGTTGTGAGTGACGGGGGTATGCGGCTTATCTGCTCGCTGTGTAAGCGACTATATAACTATAATGGCTACAGCTCCGGGAAAATGGCTAGAGTCTTAGAACCACTTCGTATCTAGCTCAAGCATGAATGATAAAACACATTGCGACTCCTATTTAGCCTTCATCTGTTATGTATCCGCCACAGGGCTCCACATTAAGGAGCAAACACAAAACGTCCCAGTCTGAGACACCATTACTCGTCAAATCAGTGGCCTCCTCAAGATGACTGGTTCATGAGGGATGGCCTGGACTCAATACTGGGTTTTTAACTCTGTCGAGGTCTTGCAAACACCCCAGAACCTCCTGAAGCATGAAATCAAATGCTGAATCCAGGTATGCATGAGCCGTGAAGAATTCCACACACATCATCAACGGTATTGATGTTAACGGATGCACCTATAAACGTCAGATGTATGACCATTATAATCGGCTCGTCTGCTAGTACCTTGAAGTAACCCAGCTGTGCTTGCAGCTTGAGCAAGCTGAGCACTTCGTGTGCGGCCAGGATACATAACCGTTCATACTCGATAATCCCTAAGAGATGGTCTCCCGTCTTCCATGTAATCGACTCCAGGACATTGTGCAAAAACAGGACTAGCGTTTGGGCCACAATGCGCGCAAATATGAGCATCGGGTCTACCTGGGCTGATGTTGATAGCACCTGGATGCGGTGATTCAGCACATCGTGCAGCCATCGATGGCGATTCCAAAAGCCATCAAAGATATCCCCGTTGATCTGCTCCACAGCTACCTTTTGGCGATGCGAGAGAGCCTGTCCGCAGATCGTGGCGAGGATTATACATTCACCGAAGGACGAGGTAACGCTCGTTCTTTGGCCATGGACGCCTTTGCTCAACACTTCGGGCAAATAGCTCGAGATGACCGGCTGCCCTGCCTGAAAATCTTCTTCCGGGGCCGGCAGGCGTGTCGAGATCTATCGTTGTGCGTTAGCTCCGCCTTGTTCCAAGGCTCCTAGGGCCATACCAGCTGTTCGTTCAGCGTGAAAGGCAAACTGCTGTGGAAACTGATGAAACGATCCAGCGAATACGCCATCCAGAACGTTCGACGTTGCTCCTCCAATGCTGTCCAGTCTACCAAGCCTTGATCCTGGTCTGGGCTCATTGTGATCGGGCTATTGGGATCATCCAATTCATACAACCGCATACCAAGGACCAAGCGGCAGCACCGCCCGATGCTTATCCAGCCCTGCTGAGGGGATACGTGCATGTATTCGTAGATAGAAACCAAGACCCACGCCTGTGCCTGTTCGATCGTGACCATTTCCATCCGCGAACATCGGAGATCGAGGATGTCCAGCATCCGGCGAGTCTCTTGATGCAAGGCATCCCGGATACCTTGGAACTGCGCAGACATAGAGGCAGCAAGGGTCCACATGGCATATTGTAGACATATCTGACCATCTGACTTTTTTGGTTGCTTTGCCCAGACCTGATACTTCCAGCGCTGAAGAATCGGTGCAAACGAGTGGACTCGGTCGAAATATAGTTGGTCCCTGCCCATGTCAGATCCGGCCTGGTTCATTTTTCCACAGGAAGACTCACAGGTCGGCTCGCATTAGATCAGACACTAGCCCAGTGCTTCGGACTTTTGGGTCTGGAGATGATGTCAGTCGAGCGTCTGGTGGACTTTCATCCCCCAATGGCTCTGCAATGGGCTCAGGCACAGCTCCAATCTCTCGAAACGGATCATCCTCCCCATCGCAGTCCAGTACAGACCCATCAAACAGCCCAGCCATCTGATGGGTGATTTCTGGGTGTTGGTCGGCAAGACACCGCTCAAGTGCCGCTAATGCGTGTTAGTAGTAGCTCATAGCGCCACTTATAGATACACATACCGATGCGAGTCCGCAACGTCCGGAGCTGTCCTTTTCTCGGACCCCTTGGGAGTCTCGTGGTGTTGATCTTGCATTCGATGCCGTTTTCGAAACAGACCTGACATTGAGGACGACGACGATCGCAGCGAACTTTCCGTCGACGACATTCCTCACAGGCGGATCCAGGGCGCTGCCGCGACATGGTGGGAGTCGTGACCATCTTGATGATCTTCATGTAGATGGATAGAGCTACTAGGTGCCCGGATACTACTCATGTATGGTTTATTTCCACGAAGCATGACCTCCTGTTCCAAACCATATATTGTCCCCAGTGGCATCCTAAAAATGAACACTTATACATCCCCCATTGAATAGCCTTCTCCCACGATAGAGTGTTTCAAACCGTTATTGCCTAGCAGATACAATCCGTGTCACTGGCAGGAGGAGCTATTGTGATGTAGCCCAGCTGCAGTCCTCTCATCCAGGCACATTCCAAGTGGACAAACCGTTGTTGTAACGGGTTCCTGCTGGGAAACAGGTCATTTGCTGGTCCAAAGAAGTTTGTTAAGGACGTGGTCGGGCTAGTTGGTGTCCATATGCCATGGTCTTCGCACGCTCCAACCCTCCTACCGTGGCGTTGAAGTGAGTGCCAAGTTTTGGATTTCTATCTCGACCATTTGGACCAGGTCCAAATATCTGGGTATGCACTTGGAGGTCTGGCCTCGTGGTCACACTTTGGCAGGGTCTGGATGTTGCCCTATATGCTTACCCGAACATCTCTACAAGTGCTGGCTCTACTGGTTTCCGACTGACATAAAGCACGACGAATTTAACATTTAGCGAGCCCAATATCAACTTGTACATATCTTCTACTATTCCGATGTTGAGATGCATTATGGGACTGCCCTAACCTGTTTCGGCATTCAGCTTCATAACCATTAGCGGTGCTCAATGGATCTTTCCTCCAACATGATCTAGGTCTTTCACTGTAACGATCCTCTCAGGACTTGTGTGAACCACCACCAGATCCCTATATACACAGCAGAAACGGCCTGGTCAATTGGAACTCTCGTGCGACGCACCCTCGTTCCAACCCCCTAATATCATATCCCCCTCTAGCCTACGTGCTTCAGGAAACCCTCGTACAGGAGGGTGAAAAGCGGCCTTGTACATGATAACCCTGTCGACCTCACATCCACTCCCAATAATATTCGATTTTTTGTTTCACAGCCTTGCATTTACTGTCAACGTCGTGATCTTGTCCCGTCGGATGAGATTCCGGATGTCGTGAACCCAGGCGGCGGCGAAGATGGTCCTGTCTTCCATCGGAGAGGATCGATCTAGATCCTGTTACGATGCAGTTGGGGGCTTCCAACATTGTATGTGTATGCTACAAGAAATACTAACAAGTTAGCTAGCAACATGAGTACAACAGTACCACCATCATGATCTCGTAATTATTAGCTTACCCTTTCCGAAGGATTCTGTGGATTCTTGTAGTCTTGGAATCAGAGCTCGAAGAGCTTCAGGATTCAAGCATCATGTACAGCGATTATTGATATCCAGACCATCCTCACCGACACGGAAATGCAAGCCTGCTGTCTCGTGTCAAGGTATACCCAGATGACATCTGCAGGTGGCTCCATTGCGAGAAGAGAACGACGCAAACATCGCGTTTCAAATCATCCAACAGTCATATGGGTGGTGTATGCAAGTAGGTTCAGTCTTCCTGCCCTACGAGCAAAGATATCGGAGTTTTCGTTGTGCCGGGGATTCATATATCGATTCGATGTTGACTGAATCGTTGGCGAACACACGCCCATTTTCTGATCACCTCATGTGTCTGGTCAATTCTTAAGTCTCCCTCTGTTAGTGCAGTCACAATCATTATCTCTAACACTCAACGTTCTCTCCGGCAAAATGGCAACCTTCGACCATATCGAGGATGTCATCGGCCAGCTACCTATGCTGAAGAGCTACACCCATATCTTGCTGTGCTTTCCCCTCGCTGAGAGCCAACTCAATGAAGCCATCGAGAGCCTTGAATCTGCTGTACGTCAGGTTATAAAAACCTTTTCGTTCTTGGCTGGCAAAGTAGTCAACGAAGGCAAGGGACCCAACAGCTCGGGTACTTTCAGGGTCGCTCCCTGTGAGACGTGGGAGTCCCCAGATCATCAATTTGTGCGAGTCGTTGATCGCTCTTTCATGCTGGCCTCCTACGATGAGATCCGCGGAGCACAGGCACCTGCTTCCATGCTCCCAGGAAGTCAACTCGGGTATCGGGTGGCTTTTCCAGCGCATTATCACGAGACAGAGGACGATCCCGCGCCGGTCCTGGACATTCAGTGCAATTTGATACGGGGCGGACTGCTACTTGACATCGCTGCCCAACACAACATTATCGATGCGAGCGGTATCTTTCAAATTGCCAGCTTGATCGCTCTTTCCATGCGAGGCGAGTCAATTCCTGAGGATGTCATCAAGGAAGGGAACCGTGATCGACGCAATATCATTCCACTACTAGAGGCAGATGAGCCTCTTCTTGATCACAGCGAGCTCAAAGCCAGCAGCGCGGTGCAAAATCCGCCGCCCGTCAACTTCCTCCAGGGGTATAAATGGCAAATCTTCAAGCTCTCTGCCGAGGTGTTAACTCGAATTACCGCTGAAGGACGACGACAGCCACAGGAGTTTGTCCCCTCCGTCACATTTGTCTCGGCAAACGATTGCTTGACAGCCTTTCTGTGGCAACGGGTGATAGCCATGCGCCTGAAGCGGCTCCATACGCCCGAGGCCGTATCCAAACTGAGCCGTGCTGTTGATCTTCGGCGGGCGATGGGCATTACCCCAGCATACATGGGCCATATGATTCGTGTCGCAAATACTAGTCTCACTTTTCAAGAAATTGTGGCATGCTCTTTATCCAGGCTTGCATCTCTGCTCCGCAAGAGCATCATCGATGTCAGCCAGCCGTATGCGATTCGGAGCTACGTGACCTTTATTGCAAATGAGACGGATAAATCAAAGATTGCGTATGCGGGTGCTTTCAATCCTTGCACCGACATGTCGTGCTCGTCCATTGCACACATCACTGCTCCTGAATTCGGTCGTTTGGGAGCGCCTGACTTTATAAGGAGGCCTACCTACGGGCCTCTGCCGTGCTGCACCTATGTCGCTCCCGATAAGAACGATGGGTACGTGATATTGATGTGCTTACACGAGGATGAGTATAGAGCTTTGGATCAAAACCAGGCATGGTCAGACGTTGTGAAGCGCATCGGTTGATATGAGAATAGGACGATAGCTCTAGATTGCTGGATGAGATAGCGTGACGAGGGTTTCTTAGCTTATAGAGATCAGACACTATTATCCATTGCTTCATACTGTCCTATCAATACAACACCATGATCATCTCCCACACACTTGTCAATTACCTGCTTTGCTTCTCTGCATCATCCTCTCTCGTCTCCACCAAGCCTAGGTCAGCAACCAATGCCCGGTTCAAGTCATACTTCTTCACAAATGCACATATAAACGTCGCGACCCCCGATATAGCACACATGGTTGCCCAGATAATCCTCAGACTATCGGTATACGCCACCTTCAGATGCTCCTGGGCCTCAGCCGACGGAATCCCCTTGATGACCGTCACCAGCGACGCCGCGTCTCGACTTAGTGCGACAGCATCGGCGGCAAATTCCGGATACTTAAAGAGATGATGTCGCATCTGGTTCTGAAAGATGACGCCGCCGACGGCTATACCAATTGCCTGGCCGAAAGCGCGGAAGAACACGACCATCGCCACCGCCATGGTGAGATTCTTGTTCGTTGCAGACGCCTGCACAGTACAGACAACAGCAGCAGTGACTATACCCATTCCCAGCCCACACGGGATGTTCAGGAAGATCCATCCGGCTGTGCTAGTATGCAATTTAAGCAGGCAGAGAAGGCCCAGCCCAATGGTGCAGATCGTCCATCCCATCCACAGACCCCATCGGTAGCGGCCGGTCATTGTGATGATGAACCCGCAGATCACAGCTGCAGGCGCCACCGTGAAGGTCTCTGGGAACAGCGCGACGCCGGTGATGATGGGCTTGAACCCGCGAGCGGCTTCATAGTACAGAGGTAAGTAGTATAGGTTGCACCAAAGGATCAAGCCTTGGATACCACTCGCGGCAAACGCAATAGTTGCACTTCGGTTATTGAAGACAGACTGCGGGATCATGGGTTCGGCAGGAACATAACATTCATAGGCGATAAACACGGCTATGCCGACTGCACCAACTGTGAGAGGTACCAATGTGCGCCATGAGTCCCAGTCGTACATCACTCCTCCCCATGATAGGGGGATGAGGAATGACGAGACGCTTCCAACAAACAGAACTGTCCCGATCCAGTCGATGCGCACGAGTTTGGCCTTGAGCGACCCCGGAGGAGTGGCTAAATGGAAGAAAAAGACCGTGAAGAAGGCTGCAATACCAATGAAAGGGAAGTTGATATAGAAAAGCCAGCGCTGGAATACGCCATTAGTACATTGCCAGTGAACAGCTCAAGACATAGCGTACCCATGTAATGTTTTCGGAGAAGCCACCTCCTACGATTGGCCCTAGCACTGAGCCCAAGCTGTACATTGCACTGAGAATCCCATAGTAATTCCCTCTTAGCCTCAGGGGCACCAGGTCGGTCACAAGCACTTCAGAAAGCATTGCAAGCCCTCCTCCGCCCACTCCTTGTATACAGCGACCTACCAACATCTCGGTGAAGTTGTTGGCAAGTCCCGCGACCAAGGCACCGACCAGAAAGAGCACAAGAGATGCATTGATCACAGGCCGGCGGCCGAAGATACTGGACAGCGTGGCCGTTGCTGGCTGGAACACTACTCGCCGGTCAGTATAAATCCGGTCTGTGAAGGCAGAAAACCCACCAGTTGAGCACAAGAGAAAAGATGTCCCTGTCCAGAAGGCTTCCATAGCGGATCCATGAAGCTCACTGGCCATTGCCTATGCGACCGTCAGTAGATCCTTGAGACGATTTGAGGATAGACCTACTGGCAGCGCAACTGAAATAGATGTCCCGTCCAAAGATACCATCAGCGACAAGACTGCCAAAGTGAAGAAAATCAGCCGACCCGTCCAGGACAACTGGAAGTCCTGGTAGTCGGGTACCGGTGTATCTTTCTCTTCTCCATGGACTCGTTCCTTTCCATTAGATGCCTTCAACACGATCTTTTGCTCGTCTTTCTCCGGGTTATCTGCCGGTCCAGCAGTAGTGATCTCAGTGGACGTCATCCTGCAAGGGCTGCCAGAACTCTGCTGTGCAGTGTTGAGAAAGCCGACAATACTGTGAATGCATAGGGTGACAGAGCTCCAGAAGAGGGAAGCATCACGCCTTTTCCAGCTTCCAATGGTCCTGCCAGCGGCTTAGTCTGGATCTGGACGGAGGGTATCACCCACATAAGAGGACTACGACCGAATCTCTTGTTTGCTGTTCCAGACTGCGGTCTCGATTTACTCCGTCAGGGCAGGCTAGATTGATTGTTCATCACTCTACTTCGTATATCATGGGTAACCACTTATCCGCGGGTTCTTGCAGTCGTGTAACCGTGTCAGTGACAAGGAATCGCGTCTAAGTTGAGTGATCTGCGGGATTAAGAGAGAAAGATTCGAGTGGCAGATGCTAAATGCATGGCAGATGAAGCTAGTGGCATTTCCATAGGTCCTTCGCTCTTTGTCTCCCTGGTTTGTGTTACCGTTCCCACTTCCGCAATGTGTATCGAGCCCATAAGAGTACCCTGGACGGCATCGACAAATTGATGTCGTGCAAGGCCCTCTTGCAGGGGAGATTCGGCCAGATATCACACCGAGTCTGACATCATCCAGCTGGACGCATATTGGGCAGATGCATGATATCGGTGGTACGCAGACGTTAAGTCCGTAGTTCTGGATCCGTGCTCTTGGCGAGTAGTCTCTTGTATAGAAGACCTTTGGGGTCATTGTTTAGATTGAAAAGTGTTCTGAGTAAGAGCTAGGTTGATCAAGCATTCAATAATCCAGTCCACAGAATGTTGACGTCCCCAGATACGGAAATTCCCAGAGAAGAGGGCGCAGGAAACGCCCGAGGAATGGAGACGCCCACTGATGACCGACTAGAGATCGTCATCATAGGCTGTGGCATTATCGGCTCCGTTCTCGCCCTTGGCCTCATCCAGAAGAACATCAGAGTGAAGGTATACGAGCAAGCAGGAACTCTACGCGAGATCGGAGCCGGCATCGCCTTCACCGCCAACGCTCGAGAGTGCATGTCGTTGATAGACCCGAGAATCGTCGACTGCGTGAACGCCGTGGCGACGGCAAACGGGGACCCGGAGAATCCCAACAACAACATGCAATTCATCGATGGCTACACCCATACCCCTGGGGAAGACGACATGAAGGGGAAGATCCTCTACAAGCTAGCCGCCGGGCCAAGAGAGTTCGAGGGATGCCATCGGGCACACTTTCTCGAAGAGGTGATGAAGCTGATGGCGGATGGAGTAGTACAGCTCTCCAAGCGCCTGGAGTCAATCGAGGAGCCGTGCGGTGACAAGCTTGTGCTGACATTCAGCGATGGCACATGTGCGATTGCCGATGCGGGTACGTACATTCCATTCCCTCTCCAGGGCCTGGGGAACTATCAACTAACCCAGGTCATCCTCTAGTGATCGGGTGCGACGGTATCAAGTCGCGGGTCCGCGAGATCATCCTGGGCAAGGACAACCCGGCCTCGTACCCGCACTACACACACAAAATCGCTTTCCGCGGACTTGTTCCCATGGACGAAGCCATTGCCAGACTAGGGGACTACCGCGCACGCAATCAGCACATGTACGGGGGTCCCGGGGCGCACGTTCTTCACTTCCCTGTCGCGAAGCAGAAGTTGATGAATGTGGTTGCGTTCGTCGACGATCCCAATGAGTGGCCACTGGATCGCGCCATGTCCCAGCCTGCAACCAAAGGTGAGGTCGCCGCCGCATTCGAGGGCTGGGGACCAACCGTCCGGTCTATCATCGACCTTCTGCCGCCGGAGCTGGAGAAATGGGCGGTGTTCGACTCGTTTGACCACCCTGCGCCGACGTACTCGCGTGGTAGGGTGTGCATCGCAGGTGATGCTGCCCACGCGTCGTCGCCACATCACGGAGCTGGAGCTGGTATCGGGATCGAAGATGCGTTGGCTCTGTCGGTGTTACTGGAGGGTGTCCAGAAGAGCTGTAGAACTTCTGCTGGCAACCGATGGAGGTCATTGGAGAAGGCCTTTTCGCTTTTTACCGATGTCCGTCATGAACGATCCCAGTGGCTTGTTCGTAGTAGTCGAGAGGCGTGTGAGATCTACGAGTGGAATGATTCCAAATGTGGTGCCGATATGACGAAAGGCCATGAGGAGATCACCCGGCGTTCTCACAAGATCTGGTATTTCGATATTCAAGACATGATACGGAAGCTGGAGGAGGGTTATTCCCGTGAAATGGGGTTGGGATAGAACTAACTATTCTTGTTGTCTCTCCGGACTGTTTATCATCATGTTCTGCGTTTTACTATGAAAATGTACTTGTCTATTAGAATAATCATCGTCAAGACTGTCTTTCTTCTCTCTATAAAGCCGTTCTTCTTCCGGTCTGTTACTCTTCATATCCCAGCCACTTTCGGGACTGCACTCTTTCCGCCTTGCTTTGGTTGCCCCAATGGCGGTCAATAGAGGCTGCCCTGACGTGTTCCATAGGAGAACTAGTCCTGGTTATGCAATTAGTCGTGGTGTAAGCGTGTCTGTCCTAATGGTGGTTATCAACTTTTCCTTCTCTCTATGGAGTCTTCCAACGGTAAACGCCCCTCCATCTAGTTCATTCCAGGAGGCTTATTCGAGAAATGCTCGTTCTCCTTCAAGGCCCGTCAGTAGACTTTAATGATGTACGATTTGCCCATCAGACGCGAGTCTGTGTCGGTATTGTGTAGAAACCAGAATCATACTCTGAGTAAGAAGTAGGTAGATTACGACCTGCCATGATTTTAGTCCGATATTAGCGGCCACTATCAGTACTATCGCTAACTGATAAGGTCCGATAAGACGCATTGAATGGGGATAGTCTAATAGTCTCGCTGAATTGTTGGCATCAGATAGCAACAAGCTTTTCAACATCGATATCACCACTTTGATGGTTGAACTACGGGAAGCACAGACTGGATATTTACTTTTCAAACATCTAGTGGTTCTCCCATTAGATCTTCAAGATATCTATATAGAAGTCGGCCATAGTAGTCACGACATCAGGGTTCAATATATATCTCCGCATACTTAGTATGAAGTATATCTAACTTTACGTCTCGCATACATCGTGACTCCCAGCACAATCAGCTCCTAAATCTATGAGGAAGAAATGGCATTAGAATAATCTCAAACTCCCAACATTTCAGCCAGCACTGGACTCCGTGTCAACTCATACGCCTCCCTTATATAGTCGGGGTCCACCGAAAACGGCCTGGCGATCAAGTTGGGGATATATCTGTCAACCAGCTCCTCCACATTCACATTGCCTTCCAGAAAACCAGGCTTCAGAAGACACTGGCGGAACCGATCCACGGTGGAACGGAGGTGACTGGAGTGGAAAGGCACATCGATGCCCTGGAGGGGGATTGTTGCTCTGCCGCGTTGAAGCTCCACCGGACACGGAAGAACGTTGGCACCGCCAAACAAATCGCCGATCATTTTGTGCAGATCTGACGCGTCCGCAATTCCAACGACCAGTTCAGCGCCATCGGGACAGTCCGCGAGGTGGTCCAGGAGCTTTCCCAGGACATACAAGTTGGTTATCTGCATCGTCAGAAGGGAACATCCTTCAGGGCCAGGAAGGAGACTTACAGTGCCAGAACAGACATACTGCTCGCCATCCACATTGAAATTCACAATCTCGAGCAGTTCTCCGCTCTTGGAGGCAATGATGCGGACGACTTGATCGAGAGCTGCCTGGTTGAAGTCTAGTTTGGTCAATCACCCATTCTTCTGAGGGAGTAAGGGCACCCACATCTACCCACGCGTGCTGGGTTTACCGCAATCATGCCAAATGCCCCCTTCCCTTCATTATGGCCAGCCACAGATGCTTGCATCATTAGTCCGCGGTAGAACGCCAACTCTGCCAGCGAGCTTATGGGAATGCCCTGAGACAAGGCTGACAGAGCACCGTATTCACCCAGAGAATGTCCAGCATACACTGCGTTTGGTGATACATACCCGCCAGCACGGAGCTCGGCAAACACCGCTGCCTCAAACGTGAGAATGGCGGGTTGTGCGAATTGCGTTGAATACAGCAGCCCACGAGGATCGGTAAAGGTATACGATGTTGACTCTGGTGTGAGTCCTGCTAGGACTGGTTGCTGGCTGATACTACCATCGGGAGACACCGTCTCCGTCGTGATCGAAAGATAGTTCTGCCTTATTTTGCGACCCCGATGCCCCCCAAAGTGTACAGTGTGGCTCTTGGGGTTATTTTGCACAATGTCAAGAACCGACCAGCCTGCCTATGGTTAGTCCTTGCTGCACGACACGGAAGCAGTACCTATTCTCATACCGTATGTCTCATATAGATTCCGGTCTATTTCGTCCCACACTGCTTTCGCCACCGGGCTTGAGCCATATAGATCCATGCCCATTCCTTTGCTCTGGCTTCCCTGACCAGTAAACAGGTAAGCGGTCGCAGGCTGTTCTATCTCGGCCTGTGCGACAAGGACCGTCTCTGCGTTCTCTTTTCGAGTCACGTCGACAGTGAAGTTCATTCGGCCATCGATCATGCCCGTGTGCTTCAACTGTATCACCAGTTTCTCATTGGGGAACACCATCCCCGTGAAACTCGCCTGGAATTTCCGCAATCTCCCTCGGTCTTCCGGAAAGACAAGATGCTCCAACGCTGCAGCACTAACTGCGGAAGTGAACATCCCATGAGACAAAGTGCCAGGTAGCTGAGCTATCGTGGAGAAGATAGGTGATACATGGATTGGGTTGTAGTCCTTGGATATATCAGCGTACGGCTGGTTGCTGGCGGGCATCTGAACTTCCATGGATGATGGACCGGACCAGCCGGTCACCTTAAAGTCCGTTCGCGTGTCTCCGAGCGTTCCTCTGCGCGCGAGAAAGTCCAGGACCGGATTGCCTATGCAGTCACTGCACCTGAAGTTGACCAAGCCAACTTCGCCCCACTCATGACCATGAACCTGACAGGAGACATTTCCGCTGACATGGAGGCTCATAAGTCCCCCTTGTTTGTAGGTGACATGTGTCTCCAGGTTGAAGACAACCAACCGGCCCGCCAGTGATGGTGCATCTTCGCTTAGCTGGAACCATTCTTGATTGCGGAGCACGGCCTCGTCCAGCTCGGATGACAGCTCGAGTTTCCATACTGATTCCGTGGTATGGCTGAAGGCTGCAGCGCCCTGCTGGAAGGAGCCTCTGAATAGGAAGGAGGAGATGACTTTCAATACAGGTGTTCCTGCACGCAAGATTTGTGCCTCCACCGTGACAGTCTTTCCTGCCTCCCCAACTGTAATGCTCTGAACTTGAGAATGCGAAGTGACTCTGTCACCCACCCTCAGCGGTGTTGCTCCCGAACAGTACTCGAACGTATTTGAGAGGTGGACCAATTTGAGCAGATCTCCCTCAATCCCATGAATGACTAGGGGGCGGGAAATCACTTCCCAGGCTAGAACAATGCCTATGCTTATAGGCAGTGTATCAGTATCTGCAAACATCACGCGATGGTTGGGCAAAGCTGCTCCTGTCACTTCAACAAAGCTCTCGAGAAGTCCAGTGGTGAGTGTCATTTCACGTCCGTAGTACTTGTCATGGACGGTCATCTGAGGGTTGGCATGCTCCCCGAACCACAAGTTGCTATAGAAGGATTTGATGCGCTCATTACGATGTTTCATGACTTCACTCAACCCGAATGGACTGCGGCTCGGATCGAACTGATAAAACAACTGTAATGGGACCGGCGCGCTCTGCGTATGAAGTTCCATCGTTATATCCACTCCGTTATGGGACGTTATGTTTAACGAGGACGTGGCCGCATGTGGTCCCTGATGCAGGATCAAAATTTCAGATCGGTCAGGGTTGAAGTGCACTTTGGCCTCAGGGTAGGACTCGATGAATTGACGAAATGGGTTACTCCGGCGCACTCGATTCTGGATTATGTTCTCGTCGCCCAGAATAGCACGCACCCACACAGGGGCCATACGGCAATTCCCGAGACTGACAACACCGGAGAAGGACGGACTATCATCGTTGGAATCAGAGAGCGTCACCGATGACGGGAGGGACATCTCTTCTGTGAAGACGTCCTTCCCAGCAGCGGAAACACTCGACCAGGAGTCGGGCGTCACCAGGCCACTTTCCGGGGGAGTCGCAAACTCCATTGGCAACAGGTCCTGCTGAATGCGATCAACCAGTGATTGAGTGATAGTGTCCAAGATGTCTTTGGCCGTGTCCTCGCCGGTCTTTGAATATGGAGCCGCCACTGGACCATGGAGTATACACACTCGATCGGCATCCTGGTCGATTACTGCATCGATGTCCTCCGACTGCCACAGCGAGTCTTTCTTGAAATAGAACTCGAAATCTTCATTCAAGACCGGGATAAAATTGACCGGCTTTTGCCCTGGTTGTTTCGTCTGGAGTATAAAAAAAGAAACATCTTCCGGGTTCAAAACTTCATCTGCAGCAGGACAGGCATTTGCAAAGGCGCGTATGAAGGCCTCTGGATCTTCCGACAACGCCGTTTTTGATATTTCGGAAGTGACGCCGCAGTCATTCTGTGACCTCTCCAGGGCACGCAATGCGAACCTCATGGTCAAGTCCACGTAGCTGTGGTCGATCCATCGTCGTTGATGCTGCACATACATCAATTCGACCATGCGTGTAAGGACTTCGAGATAGGTCATATCTGCAAGATCAACCGCGTCCCCATCTCGATTTTTCCCAAACCACGGTTTTGCAAAATCACGGTTGAGGCGATGGATGATTTCTTTACGGTGCTTCGCCAAATAAGGTAGACGCTCCTTTTGCGAAAGACTGAACACGGTCTTGTCCATTTCAGCCCAGAAGCGGATCCCCTTGGTAGCCAGTTTGTGTATGGGTTCGCCCATTTCGGACCGAACAGTGATTATCCCTCCAGAAGCCCTAGTATACGTGTTCTCCCACTCCGAATCTTGGAGGCCTTCTGTTTTGATGATGAGCTCTTTGACTGCAGGGGATGTGTGAGACTCGCGCGCAACCATCATGCGGCTGCCCAGAAGCACGCCGTCGAAGGGCATTGGAGCATATCCCATATTCGTCGACCAAGAGCCTGTCAGGTACGGGTAGATTGAATCGCCGTCACCGAACCCGCTGCCAGCCACAAGATAAATGTTATGGTGCTGTCGGATGAGACCATACGTGCTGAGGATGGGAGAATGGAAGTCCTCGAAAGAGTGATGACCTCCACCCCGGCCACCTGTCCACTGAAGAATAATGGGAAACTGAGGATGTTCCTTAGCGATGGCAATGACCTGGCGTATACCCGATATTGACCCCGGTTTGAAGCTGATGTGACGCAGATTCAAGCTCCTGATGTAGTCAGTCACCACCTCTAGAGAAGGAACACCAGCCCCGATGGTCAACCCATCAATCGGAATGTTATTGTTCGACAGTCGCCGCAGAAGCGGAATCTGCCAACCCATAGCTCGAGGATTTGCATATATGAGGTTACAAGTGATTCCTCGGCCTGGAAGTATTGCTTTGGCGAGTTTGGTGATAGCAGCTTCCATGTCTGGTGCGGCATGATATCCTCCTCCTGCCAGCTCAACATGATATCCTGCATTCATAATCGCGGAGACAAAATCCCAATGGACAGTAGTTGGCGTCATGCCAGCAACCATGATGGGAGGTGTTCCCAAGAGCCGACTGAGGCGTGTTTCTAGCCCACCCGTTGGTCCTGCCACGAGCTTGGGCTGGAATCGCTGACTCCACGTCTGCAGTCTTGTTGCTGTATCCAGCAGACGAGGGGAGAAAAGGTCCTGCATAGTCCCGATCTCTGCCTCGTGGGAGTCCAAATCAGCACCTTGAATTATCCGTATACCCAGGCCCTCTGTCATCTTTTTCACCAAGGATCCAAGGCCTCCCTGATCGAACACCAAGACATGGGATATACCACAGGGTCGGTCACAACACTGTGTCAAATTTTCCAGTGCAATAGTCCAGTCGCAGGTTTCATGCGCGATGGCGTCGATGGCTACATCGAGCAGGTTCACATTGTAACCCAGCTCGCGAAGATCTCGCCCTGTGCTTGTGTGGTAGACAGGGATCATCAATTGGCCTGAAGAGATTCTGCGACCTGCAAATCGTGTCTTTGTCTCCTCCGCCGCTTTCTTAAGATAAGGCGTGTGGAACGGAGTACTTATTGGCAGAAAGACATGGTGGATGGACGGCTTCCTCTGGCTGAAGGGAATCTTGCTTTGGTCATCAGCGCACTTGATGCTCGCCAGATAACTATCAAGATGCACCAACGAGTCGACCGGGCCAGCTACCACGAACTGATCCCGCGAATTGACCAAGGCGACATGTAGCTGTGAGTTGCTCTGGACAGTCTTATTCAGACGAACAAGGATGGTGTCCAATTTTGTGCGTTCAATGCCACGCACACTGAGCATATAGGAAGGACTCGTCTGGTCCTCCGCCTGCGGAGAATCTTGATGATCGATGAATCGAGACGCACTCCTGGGGGCTCGACAGTGCGCCTCCCACCCAAGCCAGAAAAGTGCCTCCACAGCTAATCGGGAGTTGTCATAGAAGGCCTCCCAAGAATCTGACATCGAGATGGCTATTGACACTAGCAATCCCTGGGAATGACCGGTGGTTGCCTCGAATGAAGTCCGCAATTCGCCCGGCGTGAGCTTGAGCACATGGCAAACAATACTGTACCGCGCTAGGCTCAGGATACCTATTAGCGGCATGCTCACGGGCGCCTTAGCAATGAAGTCCACTGGCGGCAGTTGTGTCAAGCCGCTCAACCAGCCCTCCAGGTTGAAGTGCTGTCCCTGATAGAAATGCCTTATTTCCGGGTCCTGAGAGAGCTGGTCCACAAGCGCCCCGAGGACCCGAATCAAGGGCCGTAGCATATGCTGGTAGGTGGAATACAGATCTGATAGTTCTTGCATGCAGGTCAGGCTACCGTCCCCTTGACCACCAAAGATCGCCATCATCCTGAATTGTTTGCTCTGGACATGGCGCAAGAATGCACTCGGGCCTCCTCCAGTCAGGTTGTCATTATGCGTCGAATAGTTGTCTCCACTGGCCTCAACTGCGTGGTAGTATACGCGCAGCCATCGATGTCGGTCCTCGCGAGAGGGCGTTAATTGCACAATGAGACTATGTATGTCGATTTTCCCGAGCAAGAAGTGGCGATCAAACGACTGCACCACTGCTGCAAGGATGGACGGCGAAATCTGCTGCTGGCGGATGAGGTATTCGATGTAGGCCAAAGCCAATTCGACTGGGCTCTGCAGATCGATCGTTTCCGGCGCTGACGATATGGACATCAAAAACGTGTCCTTGAGCGGCTCCAGCACCGACGAGAAGTCGCTCGGTACTGCTAGCCCCAGTCGGATTTGCCGATAGTGGAATACCAAGTCGACGACACATAGCGAAGTAGACGAACAGTTGTTGGCGTTGTTGAACCCATTGACAGCAGCAGGCACAGCCACTCCAGGTGACCCAGACCAACTGCTTTCCTCTGCTCCTTTCATTTTGTTGATGGTC
This sequence comes from Aspergillus terreus NIH2624, assembly GCF_000149615.1. Classification (NCBI taxonomy): domain Eukaryota; kingdom Fungi; phylum Ascomycota; class Eurotiomycetes; order Eurotiales; family Aspergillaceae; genus Aspergillus; species Aspergillus terreus. The sequence continues at coordinate 493,446 of NT_165936.1, forward strand.
TCACCTCTCTACTGTCCTCTGTTGTTGAAATGCGGGAGGAAATGAAATAAGTTAACGGTTTGCAGTGGTCCTCAGTGGTTCATGTTGCGTATACGAACGTATGTATACGGTGAGGCAAGCCGGAGTTGCGAAGAAGACCGAATGCCAAGTGGGAGATCAGGGTCAAATTGTAATCCATTCAATCTACCATATGGCACCTGCGCGTACTTTTTGATCTGAATGCCGCCTGATCCACATATATAACAGGCGCATGGTCTTTTCCCTGACTCCTCCAAGCAGATTACCCGCGACTTAAGGCAGCCGCCCATGTTAGACCTTCAGGAATGGGTCTAGTCCGTTCTTTTTACCCGAATTCGGCGCCTGTTTGTCCCATCCAATGGTCATATTTGCGCCAGCTGCAGTGAAACAGTCTGACAACTCCAACCCTGCGGCAACCGGAGTTTTGCGGGCGGACTTACACCGAATCCTTTGTCCAACATGGGTCCAGGAGTCTTGATATGGGCATAGAGATATTTTGCTCGCGCAAGTGGGTAGATGAATCCCTATTGCAGTTGTTATATGTCTCCCAGTATCGAGGCTAAACATATCATATGTGGGTGATCACTCAGCCGCGCTGATCAAGTGGTATAAACAGAAGCACCACAGTAACTGAGTACCAGTACCTATCGAATCGTCTGCGCGGATGATCATATCACAAATCCAGCAGCTTTCGAATACTCAACTCGATTGTCCTTTTCACGATAGGAGCACCAACCATGACATGTGCAGTGGTGCCAGAGACACCTGGAGCTGCTGCTACTGCTTCAAGCCGTGAGAGAACAGCCTATAAGCTCTTTGTCGAGTTACTTGCGTGAGTTATCTCCATCATCCCCCATTTCTAGCACTGATTGGTAAGTTATCAACTAGCATCCCCGGTTAGATGGTAAGTGCTCGAGGGCATACGTCGTGGGTGGAACAACAAAAGTATAACCTGTCTAGGATCGAGACTCAAAACCAGCTATTCCATCGGGATCCGCGTATTCGTCGATTCATCGAGATAGGACCAAGGACGACGCTCTCTACCATAGCCAAAAAATCCGCTGCAAAATATCATGCCTCTCATGCTCCATCGCAGTGGTCAGACCTGCAGTTCTTGTCCTATCAAGAACACAAGGACGAGATCATCTACCGGTATTCAGATCCTTCTCAGGATGAAATGCCCTTTAGCAACAAAAAGTCGGAATCCCCGGGACCAGCTCTTCCTGACCCCAACGTGCTACTGCCCGTGACCAGAGCAGCGGAGAAAGACACCAACCGTGGAAAACCAGCGGTGGCAAGAGTAAAGACCGAAAGGGCCCTGATGGCGCGGCATGTTGTTCTTGCGATGACTGCCCAGAAGCTACGACGTCCTTTCTACCAGCTATCCATGAACAAGACAGTCCGTGAGCTGTCTGCAGGTTAGTCGGTGCCCCAATGGTATTGACCTCGAACTAATGGGCCAGGAAAATCCACACTCCAGAATGAACTGACGGGGGATTTGATGACTGAGTTTGGGAAGATCCCGGAGGGCGTCGAAGATATCCCTTTGGCTGTGTTGGCAGATAAGCTCCAGGGGACTTTTGGCGGGCGAGCAGGCGCCCTGATGAATTCCCTGGTATCTCGCCTGATATCTAGCAAGATGCCCGCGGGATTTAACCAGATTGCGATTGAGCGGTACCTGCAGGGTCGCTGGGGTCTTACAAAGTCCCATTCGGTGATCCCCCTTTGCCTGGCGATCACGCTGGAGCCAGCTTCTCGAATCCCCGATCTCGACTCTGCTCAGCGATTCTGGGACGATACGGTGTCCCGATACCTAGAGTTTGACGGAATCTCCCTCGAGGCGGCATCCGACTCCCGTGGCGCTCAAGATACACCTGCCTCCGTTACCGTGGATGCTGCTTCCCTAGAAGTATTGAACAAAGAACAAAAGAGGTTGTATCGTCAGATACGCGACTTGCTTTCCTCTCATCTTCAAGATTCTGAACAGTCATCAACAGAAGGGGAAAAATGCACAGAAGATGCTCTTCATACTCAGCACGTATCAGACATACTTCTTACTGAATTCGATGACCAGTTCGTGCGTTCCATACGGTCTATTTTCAACACTGCCCAAGCCCGTCATTACGACTCATGGTGGAATTGGGAACGGGAGACCCTCGTTTGCTGGGTGGAGGAACTGCTCCAGGGCATGTCAGATGGGACGCCTGTGCGTATGGATGGCCGTCTACGCATGGTTCTCAATCGGTGGAATAGCACCTGCACAGACATTATTACCGCAGCCCTGGACCGACAAATTTGCAATTCATCCGCAATGTTAGAAACGGACATTTGCGCCGCCCTGAATTCAATCCTGGAGCTCGGCTCTTTTGCATTGCAGAGCGATCCGGTCTACGTTTACTCCCACGCCCCGTTACAACCAACAGTCAATGTGTCCAGTTCTGGGGAATTTGAATACCTCGAAAGCCCGCGAGAAGCCCATACTTATGCAGAGGTTGTGCGACAGATACGTAAGACTTCCACAAGAAGGGACGCGGCGCCTTTTACCCATATCAGGACACGACCGATGGGTGGGGACTGGGAATACGACCCGAGAGCGACAGTGTTGCTTCACTCCATACTGGACACCGGCATCTCGAAAGGGCTCAGCTTCGCAGGGAAAACGGCTCTGGTAACCGGTGCTGGCCCTGATTCAATAGGTGCGCAGGTCGTGGAAGGCCTGCTTACTGGCGGTGCGCGTGTGATTGTTACGACGAGCCGCCCGATTTCAGAAAGCTCTGCTTTCTTCCAGCAGATCTACCGTGCCCATGGAGCAAAAGGGTCGTCTCTGACCGTCCTACCCATGAATCAAGCTAGCAAACGAGACTGTCAAGCTTTGGTCGAGTACATATACACCAATCCGTCAGTGACTGGTGGTGACTTGGATTACATCCTACCATTTGCGGCTATCCCACAGACAGGTGAGCTGGAAAGCCTTAACGGCCGCCACGAAGTCGCGCTTAGAGCTATGCTGGTCAATATTTTGCGACTTGTCGGATGCGTCCGGCGCGAAAAGGAAAAACGGCGCATTGACACAAGGCCAACCATGTTTGTGCTCCCCATGTCGTGTAATGAGGGCACATTTGGTGGAGATGGACTGTACGCCGAGTCAAAAATCGCTTTGAAGACACTGTTCAACAGATTTTTCTCTGAAAGCTGGTCCACGTACATCGTTGTCTGTGGTGCGGTGATCGGCTGGACTAGAGGAACAGGTTTAATGCGGTCGACGAATATGATCGCGGAGGAAATGGAAAAGCTGGGCCTACTTACCTTCACACAACAGGAGATGGCGTTTAACATTCTTGCCCTCATGACACCTGCAATCATGGAGCTTGCCGAAACAACACCAGTGTACGCGGACCTCACTGGCGGGTTTGATCACCTGTGGAGAATAAAGGATGAGATAACAAAGGCACGAAAAAGGGTCGCCGACAGACTCCAACTACACAAAGTGCTGGCTGAAGAGGAAGCTCGTCATCATCAAGTACTCTTTGGCGAGAAGAAGGGACAGCAGGAACAAGATCAAGTCAAGCAATGTCGTGCGAGGATGTCCCTCAATATTCCATCTCTCCCCAGACAAAGTGACCTCGTATCAGGGCTTGCGAATATCGAGGGAATGATCGATCTATCAACTACAGTTGTAGTAGTTGGCTTCTCCGAACTTGGTCCCTGGGGTAACGCTCGAACCCGATGGGATATGGAATACCGAGGAGATTTCACCCTCGAGGGGTATATCGAGATGGCCTGGATGATGGGACTGATCAAGCATGTCGATGGGGCTTTTAACGGAGAGCCCTATGTAGGATGGACGGACACAGAAACTCAAACACCCATTCGTGACGACGAGATCCCTAACAAATACCGTGACCGTATCATGGCCAATGCCGGTGTTAGGATTATCCCGCCCGAGGGACTTGATGGTTATCATCCCTCCAGGAAGGAATTCCTCCAGGAAGTGGCCGTGGAGGAGGATTTACCACCTTTTGAAAGCTCCAAGTCGAATGCCGAGGCATTCAAACTGAGGCACGGTCACAATGTCACCATCGAGCAAATTCCTGGTTCGGACAACTACCGTGTATATCTCCGGAAGGGCGCCATTTTGATGATCCCCAAGACGATACCGTTCTCCCAGATCGCAGCTGGGACAATCCCCACTGGATGGGACCCATTGCGATATGGCATCCCAGAGGAAATCGTCCAGCAGGTGGATGTGACTACTTTGTATGCTCTCTGCTGCGTATCGGAGGCATTCTTGTCAGCGGGGATCAAGGATCCATACGAGATCTACGAGCATATCCACGTGTCGGAGCTCGCAAATTGCTTAGGCACAGGTGGTGGCCCGATAAAAGTCATCCAGAGTATGTACCGGGATCGATATCTCGATAGGCAGGTGAGGGGAGACATTATCCTCGAGCACTTTCTCAATACCATGGGCGCGTGGGTGAACATGCTGCTGCTATCAGGCTCGGGGCCACTGAAAACTCCTGTCGGTGCATGTGCCACGGCACTGGAGTCACTGGACATTGGATGCGAAGCCATCCAGACGCGCAAATGTCAGGTCGCTGTTGTCGGCGGGTGTGATGATTATAGGGAAGAACTGGCCTATGAGTTTGCCAATATCAAGGCGACTGCAAACTCCAGCGAGGAACTCGCCACGGGTCGCCTGCCCAAGGAGATCTCTCGACCAACTGCGGCTTCACGAAGTGGCTTTGCTGAATCTTCTGGTTGTGGAGTGCAGATTCTGATGAGTGCGGAATTGGCGTTGAAGATGGGCGTTCCTATATACGGTGTTGTTGCATACAGTCAGATGGCGAGTGACCAAATCGGCCGATCTATCCCTGCCCCAGGAAAGGGAATTCTGACAGCAGCACGGGAGAGCCAGGAAGGAAAGGATTCCCCGCTATTGGATCTGGATTTCAGGCGCAGATGCTTCGATCAGGAAATGGCCCACATAAGAGAACAATGTGTCCAGGAGGGAACTCATGATACACAGTTCTTGGGTCCTTTCACGCACGACCAAGTGCAAACACTACGTGTCAGAGAGACTCAGCAGCGGTGGGCTAATAATATCCGCTCACTGCTCCCCGGTATCGCGCCTATGAAGGCAGCTCTGGCCACATGGGGACTATCCATTGACGATATCGGGGTGGTTTCTATGCATGGTACATCAACCAAGGCCAATGAGGTGAACGAAGGCGATGTCATCAACACCCAGATGGAACATCTTGGGCGACGCCAGGGCAATCCACTGCTCTGTGTATGCCAGAAGTCGCTAACTGGTCACCCCAAGGCGGCGGCTGGTGCATGGCAACTGAATGGGTGCATGCAGATGCTACAAGAAGGCATTGTACCCGGTAATCGGAATGCGGATAACATTGATGGAGAACTTCGACGATATGAACATCTGGTGTATCCGATGGAGTCGATTCGGATACGGAGACTGAAGGCAGCGATGGTGACGTCCTTTGGTTTCGGGCAAAAGGGCGCAGTCTGTATTGTGGTGGCACCTCGCTATCTCTTTGCCGCTATTGCTTCCGGCCAGTATGAAGATTATCGTACTAGGGCGAGGAGTAGACAACGTACCATCAACGCTACGTTTGCTTCTCGCATCCTCAAAGGTTCGATGGTCCAGGTGAAGGATCAATCGCCGTGGAAAGATCCGGCTGCGATGAAAAGGGTTCTGCTTGATCCTGACAGTCGTGTTCTCTCCAAGGGCACTTCGATCACCACGGGGACATCAGTCAAGTCCCTGTCGAGTGCACCTGTGGAGATCAAGTCTACAACCCCAGTGAAGCAACCCGAGAGCATTGGCGCGAGCAAGCTGTCCAACACAGTTCAGGTGATGATTGAAGCGGCTTCGCAGAAAACAGCGGGTGCCTCTTCCACGAGCGTTGGTGTCGATGTGGAGGAGATTGCCAGCGTCAATATCAACAATAAGGTTTTCCTTGAGCGCAACTTCACCCGCGCCGAGAGGGACTATTGTCAGAATGCTGCCAACCCCCACGCTTCCTACGCTGGACGTTGGTGTGCCAAGGAAGCGGTCTTCAAAAGTCTCCAGACAGCATCTGCAGGAGCAGGGGCAGCCATGCACGATATCGAGATTGTGAGCGATGATGGGATTCCGCGAGTGATTGTGAGCATTCTCTTCTTCACTGTAGGGACTCGGCTAATGTTCTAGCTGCATGGCAACGCGAAAGCTGTCGCTGTATCGAAAGGCGTCAGTAAGGTCGAAGTGACTATCACTCACTCTGCAGAGACAGCAATCGCCGTGGCTATGGCCATTGGCGGTGCTCTACCGGGTTCGGGCGCTTGACGAGACAAGATGCTCCTATCATTTGTATCCATGTCCTATTTCTTGTCTTTTATCTGTCTTGCGTACCCTTTCAGTCCTGTTGGCGGGAGCTGCCATTATCCATAGAATTCAAATGGTCGATTTGCGTTACCAATGACGATGAACTTGCTGCTTATATGACCTATAAGCGGTTCTGATAGATGGAGAATACTGGATCCGTCCGTTCTCAGTCATGCTTCCGCATCGGGAAATGCTTGGCTTATGGCATCATCCCGACAGCGAGTTCTTTGATACCAACACCATCTACATTATTGTTGACAGTGTTCTACTATCATGTCTTTACTATGACTAGACCACACCCAATGCGTTGGGCAAGTCATCCAAGGAACCCCTTCAACTGGCCGAGAAGCCGAAAATGGATTCCCATGGCGACCTCGTGCTGGGTGACGTTCATCGTCGGGCTGAATGCCACGTCCATAACGACCGCAGCTGAATTTATCTCGTCAGAATTCCATCTTGCCAATGAAAGATTCGAGTATAATTTTTTTGCGGTGACGGCATGGAATGCCGCCGCTGCCTTTGTGCCTCTAGCGACTCTCCCACTGTTGGAGACATATGGAATGCGCATCGGCTATGTAGTATGTTCAACGGAGGCGTCCATCCAATGCCTATGTATTGACAACAAAGTAGGCAGCTTATATTCTCTTCACAATCTTCCTCATTCCACAAGCCCTGGCCCAGAACTTCGCCACCCTGATTGTATGTCGTGCGATTGCCGGTGCCTTGGGCGGTACTTTGCAAAACTGCGCGGACGGTCTGGCATCAAACTTGTTTCTACATCATCGGGAGCGAGTGCTTCCATTGACGTTATACACATTTACGTTGTTATTTGGGGTGACTATGGGCCCCGTATTGGGCGCCGCGGTGGAACCGTTAGGGTGGCGATGGTGAGTGTTCACTAAGGTCTATTCTTTGCACACGCTGAGAGGCAGGGTATTCTGGATTGAACTGATTATCTACGGGACATGCATCCCCATCGTTGTCTTCTGCATGAAGGAAACTCGGGGTCCCATTCTTCGTGCCAAATACATGCCTGAGAAAGACGCCCAGGGTTCAGGCAACGTCGACGGTTGGAAAACGTTCCAAGAGACAATCGCGCGCGCTGCAATACTTCTCACAACAGAGCCTACTGTCACCTCCTTTACCGTGTGGTCTGCTTTTGCGTTCGGTCTCGTCTTCGTCTCCACGCAGTCAATTCCCATCGTCTTCAGCGGGACATATGGCTGGCCGTCGTACACGGATGGGCTTGTCCAGGCTGCCATTGGCATCGGTCAGATAATTGGCCTCCTTGCCTGTGTTCTTCAAAACAGAATATACATCCGCAGTGCCGCAACCAACCCAGATCACCCAGGGGTCCCAATCCCCGAGTCCATCCTCCATCTGTCTATCCCCAGCACCGCCATTGCCCTCGCCGGGGGCCTGTTCATGTACGGCTGGAGCACCTACCAGACCCATTGGATCGTACCTGCAATCGCGCTAGGGTTGATTGGATACGCGATCATGGTCATCGTCACGGCCGTCAGCATATACGTGACCGATTCGTATGCGGGCTTCGCAGCGAGCGCGATTGCGGCCGTGGCATTTGGTGAGAACTTCTTCGCTGCGTTTTTGCCTTTGGCCGCGAAGCCGATGTATGTCCGGCTGGGGTATCAGTGGGCTAGTAGTCTCCTGGCTTTTATTGCTCTTGCGTTGACGCTGGCGCCGATCATACTCCTATGGAAGGGCCGGACTATACGAGCTAGGAGTAAGGCGATCAAGAAAATGGGTCATTCATAACGCTCCATACAATGAAGACACATATGTAGATACACCAATACACCAACGTCATCTCCCTCGCTATCTACTTTGTATATATAGATACATCCCCGAAATACTCATGCGGATCGTGGATCAAAGCCTGCGCATAATTCATGACCATCCGCCGCACTCTCCTAGAATCAGGATCTGTAGTGAAGGGACTGTACCCATATCAGAGCTGTATCAAAGAAGCTTAGAAGCCACGTACCTGATCCAAGTCTCATCCCCATTCTTCGCGACCTGCTTTGCCCACTGGTTACAGTCGGTCTCCGGCGGCGTGACGGTATTCCAAATCATCGCCGCGGGCCATTGCACATCCACCACAATCTGCTTCACGGGGACATTCGGGCTGACCGAAAAGACCAGCGTATGCTCATCGATCTCCAGAAACCCCTTCGGATCATCGAGCGGCGTGACGCCAATGCGTGCGAGAAGCTCCAAATCCACCGCGTCATAGGCCGGGTCCTGCGCGTAGCACGCGACCCCCGTTCCGCCGTCAGCACCGCGCGCAGCCAGCACAGCGGCTATCGTCTCGATCGCTGCGTGTTGCATATGGGCTCGGGTGCAGTGGAAAAAGCCCAGGTGGCCCATGGTGCCTAGGCCGAAGCAGACGATCTTCTTGATCGGCGTCGAGATCGGCATGGTTGAAAGATGGTGGACCAGGTCCTGGCAGGTCTCGCTGTCCACCCATTGCCGGCGTTTCTGGAGAAACGTCTTGTGCACTTCGTCGATGGTGGCGCCGCTGGCGGGCGATGTGCGCGTGTACCCGATCGACACGGGACAGTGGTCACTGCGCAGGACGATCTCCGGACATACCGGTGTCGGGTAGCAGAGGTCGTGGATGCTGCGGTAGTTGATGCGGTAGGTGTTTCTGTGTCATGAGCGATTGCAGGGAATATAGATGGAATGGGCCTTACGCGAAATCGGCGCACCAGCCTGGCACTTTGAGACTGTACTTGCGAGGGATGTCATCGAAGTCGTTGATCTGCACCGCGTGCGCGTCTTGCTCGATTTGGGTATTGAGGTCTGCTAGCAGTTCGCGCGGGAAGAGTCGCTTTCCGGCCTTGTAGAGGCCGGTCAGATGGAGGATTTTGGTCTGGATCTGGGTGATGGTTTCGCTGTCTAGTGGTACATCGATATAGCTCGCGAGGTCTGTCATGCTGCGGATGTTTTTATAGGAGGAGAAGATGTAAATTGTCAGGACTACACAGGGAAGTGAATTGAAACGGCAATATGATCCATCCCGTCTGACATATATATTCCCCAGCAATCCATCTAGACTCTCAGACCCGATCGGCGTCCTCATCACTCGTATATCCCGTCCTAGACTTCTGCAAACCCTCGCGCATTGGCACTGTTACGATCACAACTACATGTGACGCTCTATGCTCAGCCGAGGGCTGTGCTCCTGGAAACCAACCGGTTGGGAACATCACAGGGCGATGATTGGGTACCAGCCAAACGGCAAGCACTCTGATTACGGTGAGAATGATGCTTTGGGCGCTGATGATCACTGGCGGTCGAGCACTACAAGTGTTGGTATGGCTAACCTAGGGCTGATCGGGCATGTTAGCGTCGCTGATGTCAGTGCATGACCATCCGCCAAGTACGAGCGTTGGTTGGATCTGGGAAAAATCAACCGAAGGATTCAGCCGCTTATTGTTTAGTGAGAGTGCTAGAAATAGTCGAAGTAGCGTGTTCCTGGAGTGAAGCGAACGGCGTGTCAATTGAGGCGTCGAAACCAACATCCAACCTGTCAACACGATGGTCTGGTTCCAGGAATGTTGGCGTGTCATCAATGCGGGGCAGCCATGAAGCAAAACGCAGAACAAGGTCTATGTTTAGGCTCCTGGCGCGCCACCTATGCTTGACAAACAGTGTGATGAGTTGGCAGCCGCTGGCACGGCGCCTATTCCCTCATCCTGCGACAGGTGGGATACTTGGACGTATAACTCCCAAGTGCAGGCACAATCGCATCTTGTTGAACCGGCCCGATTGTAGGGCTACTGGGTGGACATGCTTATGCTAGACGTCAACTTGCGTCTTCCGAGAACGTAACAATGGCCAAGGCCTGGAATCCCCTGAAGACATCAGCTTACATGCATACAGCATGTACGTGACATGGGCTATTCTGCTCCAGACTCCAGGCAACATGTGGCTGGAAGCCAGACCCGGGGAATTGCCTAGTGCATATCACTGCTGCAAAGCATCTCGAGCAGAGAGCCAGCGCCAAAGTACGCACCCATCAACTCCCGACATCTGGCCACCCCCTGCAGGTCTTCCTGCAAACAAGACACCAATTGATCGGGTAGTCGTGTTGTTTCCTGCAGCGCTGCCCTAGGACGGGCACTGGCAGCTGCAGGCACACACGGAGATTGGAAACATACTCTCCGACAGGAGCAGTCGGCCTTGTGTAGGGTTGGATGTGTGATGTAGGTACGACAGTCCGGATGATTGCGGGTGGTGTAGTGTCTTGTATCACTTTCCCTGATTTACCTAGAGACAGGGTCAGACCATATTGTGAACCAGACTGCGTTGTGTTCGAAAGAGCTGGAATAGATTGACGGAATAGAGATCGCATTATCCCTACCAAGATCCGTCGCTAGACCGCAATCTCATACCTCGGCGGATGATGGATAGGTTACAGTAGATATAGCACTTTGAGTTAATACATAATTCATCGCCATAGTCGTCATGCAGTATCTATATCCCAGATCAAGAATACCAGTAACATGAGAAAGACGTTTAATCAGAAATACCAGCCTTCGTCCACCAGAAATCACACTCCCTCCGACTCCATTCATCCTCCACCATCTGCGCCGGGACACCCACATGTCCTCCTCCAGCGCGCTCATCATTCCCCTCCCCGAAAACCATGATCCTCTTTCCTGCCTGCACAGATGCATCGTAGTTCTCCCACAAAGGCCGATGCGGATACCTCCCCCGAACCGCATTCGGATCCCCGGCAACAATAAACGAAGTAAAGTATGCATGCAACGTCCCCGCAATCTCCTCCTGCGTCAGCGAGATCTCACGAACCTCCGGATTAAATGTCTCATACGGCATCTGGTCCCCGTGGTTTGCGCCTGTAAGCACGGTCTTATTCACCGCCCATCTATAGAGAAAGACCGGCGCCTCCTGGCCCTGCGACGCAAACGTCGCGGTCTGTCGCACGGGACACGCATACGCGTAGTGGCCGTACGCCGCCTCGACGCGCTTATACTGCGCTCCGACGGGAATACCGCGTGTCTCGACGTACGGCGATGATGGGTCCGTCGCAGGGTCCGGGTACAGCGCGTCAATGGTGCGGATGTCGCTCTCGGAGTATGCGGGCAGCAGCGTGCGGAAGAAGTCCGTAAACTCCGCTGAGCGGGACATCGCGCGGGGCACGTAGTATGTGCCCTCGTTGGTGTTGAAACCTGTCAGGATGGGGACCTGGTTCCATCGGCCGGACTTCCAGGCGTCGATGGGGCGTTGTTTGATGAGCTCGCCGTCGATGACGGGCTGGAAGGCCCACCGGACGGACGGATTGTACCGGTCAAACACGGTGAAGGAGGCGTTGATGACGGCGTCGGATGGCTGGCTGCGCAGGCAGCGCATCACCTCCGTAGAGGGGCTATCTTTACAGCCGGCGGCTTCGACGAACTCGCGGAATTGGTCCTCGTGGAGACGGCCGTTGTACGGGTGGACGGCACGGGAGGTGGCCGCACCGGATTCGATGATGGCTCGGTGGAAATATGTGTGTCCAAGGTCATTGTTCATGATATGATGGGCGATCTACGCCGTTAGCCATGAAGCAGGATGATAGCTGAGTGACATACAGAATGAGCCCCTGCCGACAGCCCGAATAGGGTCACCTGGGTGGGATCGCCCCCAAACGCTTCAATATTGTCCTGTACCCATTTGAACAGGAGGATCTGGTCGTGGAGGCCCAGGTTGAGGATGTCTTCTTCGGCGGTGATGGTGGACGGCAAAAAGCCGAGCGCGCCAATGCTGTAGATCTCTATCAGCGATGACCCTCCGATAAGACAAAGGATGAAGCCCACCGGTAATTAAAAGTAGCTCCGATGAAGGGCTTGTCGGACCATCCGACCATCGAGGCCGTGTTGTGCATCGCAGCTATGTCCATCAGCCGGATTCTTCTCCACAAGCTAGCGTCGCCTACCTGTGCCGCGATTGTAGGCGCCGCCATGAACATAGATAGCCACGGGGAGTTTTCCTTTGACTCCCTGAGGCCGGAAGACATTGACCGTCAGACAGTCCTCACTGCTGCCGGTGTCGCCCTTGATAGGGATCAGCTGCTTCCCAGGGCATCTACATCATTAGTCATGTCACTCGATAAAGGAATTGTATCCATACCGTGGCCCGAACTGACTCGCATCGATCGTATTTCTGAATCTGGAATAGGCTGCGCGCGCCGAAACCGCCTATCTCCAACCGGTGGTAGCGCATAGGGAATGCCACGAAAGACCTCGACCGGCTGGGGGAGACCATCGCGGAATGTTGTCCCGACCACCGTTCCTTGGCGGACCTTGACTCGCGGGCGATTAAGAAGGACGACATCCTGCAACGATGGGGGCAGCCAGGAGGAGAGAAGGGTTTGGGCCTGGAGGGCATGCCCCAACGGACGATAACCGATCTGCGCGCCAAGTAGCAGGATCACTGGCAGCAGAGCCAGGACCAGCAACCGCGGGACAAACGCCATCTTGATAGAGTGATATATCGATGATGCCCAGCTACCGTCTATCACGTCTAGTCCTGGCTTATGAGGCGTGACGGGTGTCTACTTCTGCTCGCCGACGGAAAACACGAGCACCAGCCGTTCTCCACTTCTCCGCTTTGCTGAGGGGAAAGCATTGTTATCTCGGATGCTGTCCGGCGCCAAGCAGAGTCTAAAGTCGACATGAACCGACAATGGGCGAGGGCTGTTTGCCGCCATTGGGTTGAGATACCGGGGGGTTGATGGTGCTGGATGTCGACTGGTGGACAACTGGGAGCTCTGGCCGTAGATATTGCCGTTATTGGTACTGATATGTCACGGGGTATCGATACGAAGCATGGACGTCTAGAAGAGAGTGGTAGACCGTTATCAATTGACTTTCATGGAGTATAAATTGCCTGTTTGCTGCCCACTGGGGTGATAGGGGAGAGATAGCAACTCCCAGGAGACATCATGTTCGACAAGCTCAAGCTATCCATCTCGGAGAAAGCCAAAGAGGCACCGCCAGAAGCAGTGTCGAAAGACGATGTCGAGACCGGTCAGATCGAATCGCTCGACGAGGCGGAGCTCTTCCTGCAGGAGCATGGCATAACCAACACGCAGCTACAGGAGATGTTGAACGATCCGGAGAAATCAAAAAAGCTGAGACGTCGTGTCGACCGGATCCTGCTTCCTCTTTTATGTGGAACATATTGTTTGCAATATATCGACAAGCAGGTAGTTACTCCAGAGGTGATCGTCGTGGTCAAGCTAATCAAGACAGGCTCTTTCGTATAGCGCAGTCTTCGATCTCTTTTCCGATGCCAACATCAGCAGTGATCAGTACAGCTGGCTCGCTAGTCTGTTCTACTTCGGTATGTCTCCTTGCCGATAGCACGTGTCTGGTCTGATTGTATAGGCTATCTATTCTGGGAATACCCGGCGAGCCATCTCGCACAGCGGCTACCTATAGGAACGGTGATCTCCTGCTTTGTGTATGTTGTTTTCATACTCTGGGTACCATCGAAAATCATGTGCTAATTTTGAAGGATATCATGGGGATCGATCCTGATGATCACCGCCGCATGCAAAGGGTTCGCCGGCCTAGCAACAACAAGATTCTTCCTAGGATGCTTTGAATGTAAGACTTCCAGCGTCGCACCAGAATCCTGCTAACAGTGCAGCTCCAATCACGCCCTGCTTCATGATGATCGTCGGCATGTGGTATTTGCGTCAGGAGCAGCCATTCCGCGCTGGATGTTTCTACGCCTGTAACGGTGTTGGGTCAATGGTAGGCTCCCGCCAGGAATCTATGATACCAGCCGCTAATGATCCAGCTTGGCGGTCTCATCACCTATGGAATCGGCCAAATGGACAGCTTCCCTGTCTGGCGGGGAGTGTTCCTCATCTGCGGTGGTATCACTGTTGTCTGGGGTGTCATCCTGCTCGTCTTCCTGCCCAACAGCATCCTCACAGCAAAGCGCTTCACCGTCGAGGAGAAGATTCTCCTCATCGGGCGAGGAAAGCAGAACCAAACGGTGAGTGTGCCGACCTTGAGTCAAACACCCTCTAACAGCAATAGGGCATTCTCAACCGCAAGATCAAATGGTACCAGATCCGCGAGGCGCTCATCGACCCGCAAATCTGGCTCCTGTTCCTGTTCACCCTGCTGAATGAGACCATCAACGGCGGAGTTGCAAATGTAGGCATTCTCCTACGTCCACGCTATACTCTCCACTGACAACTTAGTTCGGCAAACTCATCATCAAAGGCCTCGTCTCCAGCCCCCTCCTAACCACAGCCCTGGGCATCCCTCAAGGCGCATTCCAGGTCTTCTTCGTCCTGTCCGGCGGCTACCTCTCGTCGCGCTTCAAGAACGCCCGAACCATCATCATGGTGATGTACCTGTGTCCGACGATCATCGGGATATGTCTGCTCTGGCAGCTCCCGCGAAGCAACCGCTACGGCGTGCTGTTCGGCTACTACATTGTAAGCCCACCAAGTTACCTTGCCGTGACGTCGATCTAACAGAACGTAGCTCGGCGCATATGTCTCCTCGCTGGTAATGGCTTTGCAGATGCCTTCGACCAACACAGCCGGCTATACCAAGCGGGTGACATCGACAGCGTTTGTCTTCCTGGCCTACTGCATCGGCAATATCATCGGCCCGCACGCGTTTCTGGCGGAAGAAGCGCCCATCTATCAGACGGGGTGCAAGCTTATCCTGGCGTGCGCGTTGTGTCAGATCGCGTGTACTGTTGCCTTGCGGGTGCTCCTGGTTAGTCGCAACCGTCGCAGGGATAAGATGGGACTGCCGGCTGGGGAGCAGCAGGAAGAGGTGATGGAGGATTTGACGGATTTTGAGGTATGTGTCTGTTCCTGTATGAGGTGTACCTTGCTGACAGTTGTAGAATCCGCGATTCCGATATGTTTTGTAAGGGCTAGCTTAGGGTGCCGTCTGTTCACTTCCACAGATGGATGTACAGCAATTTTCTTCAGTTGTGATCATCACGATAGTAGATGCTGCTGTAGTACGTAGATCAGATTAAAGCTGTAGTCTGGCATAGTGCGTGGCGCAGGTAATATATAATCACAATGTCTACCCTCGACCAAACCACACCTGGAACATGCACGGCCATACAGTGAAAGCGGTATAGGCTCTAGGCCGTGAATATTGATTCGGTGTATGTTATATATCATGAAAGCGAAAACACAAAGAACAGAAGAACATCTATATACAATCATGACTTCTTGTAATGGACCGTGAGCTGCGCATCTCCCTCGACATTCACATCCGTCAACACCTTCCCATTCTGCTTCAGCTTGATGATCGTCGCATCGCTCACACCGAAATGCTCGTTACCGCCGTCCGCGCCCGCCCCAGTGAACGTGACACTGCTAAAATCCGCCAGCGGCACCATGGACGCGCCGGAGGTAAAATCTTCGACGATCCAGTCGGCGTTCTGGCCGGCGAGGGTGGCTGACGCCCGCGGGGCGTTGAGCGTCTTCGTAGCGCTCTGGCCGTTGCTTTTGTTTTCGATGATGGCGACGCCCTGGCTGGGACTCAACGCGTGCACCTTGACGGCGATCGTGTCGCCCGTGGCCACCTCGATGTTTTCAAAGTTGTGCGCCGCCTCCGGGTACCACTCGAACCAGGGCTGGTTGTAAGCCTGGCCGTCGCGCGCGTAGAAGTCGACGCCGGCCTGGAGGATGGCGTTGGAGTATGTGTCGCCGTCGATGCCGACCCACGCAGACCCGGCCTCCTGGTCGCCGGACACGGACGTCGGCTTGGGCACGGTGAAGGTCGCCGACACGGCGGTGTAGATGCCGTTGGGTGGCGGCTGTTCGCGCACGACTCCCGCCCAGTTGTTGCTGTAGGCGACATTGCTGGCGACGCGGGCGTTCGAGTCGCCCCCATCTCCTCCGAGGTTCTCGAGTGGGTTGGTTTGGTGGGTGTGCTCGGAGGACCGGGCAAAGACCCGGTCTGCCAGGCCGAGGCGCGGGGCGGCGAAGGCGCCGGTGACGGCGGCCGAGGTGGCGAACAGGCCGGCGACGTACTTCATACTGCAAGGTCGGGGTAAGGAGGTGTAGAGGAGGGGAGGGCAACGACGTGGTTGACAGGTGTGGCCTCTGAGCCTGTGACAGCGGTCTTATATGCTCTCGGGACACTCCGAATAGGGAAGCGCGGTAGCAGAATCTTCTGATCGAGTTTTGCACGTGTGGATCTCACGTAGGCTCCGGTGGAGAAGACGAGCCTAATATTGCGCTCATCCGGATCATTGGTAACAAGTCTCATGCCCAGGGTGTCTGATAGAGTGGCATGGACCCGCCGCACGCGCACCTAGGTCGAAGTTTAAGACCCGGGAAGTGCACGCTGTCGTTTGGATGTAACGGCCATGGCGGGAGGAGACAAGTCTTTTGTCCGGAATTGAGCAAGATCGACGCTGACGCCGCTACTGGAGCTGAAGCGCGCGCATATAACGAAGGTAGAACCGGGTTGTAGGGTCGGTACTTGGGCTTGGGGGCTGCACGCTGCGCATTCCACAGCTGACAGCTGACTCACGTTGTTGCAGACAAGCGATCGATCCGCTCACTCTGCACCCAGCTAACAATAGCACAGTGTTCCTGTTGTGTTATTGGCGGCAACGACTGACAAGCCGAGGATTGGGGATAGCGTGCATTCCGCAGCGACGCAACATTCCAGCCAACACCCCTGGCCCACACTCTGCAACGAACCGTTGGACGGCTTGTAGGGCCGCGTGGCCGCCGAAAACATCGAAAATATTCTGTCTGTCTGAGAATCGTCGCTACAGTCTCGGCAGTTAGTTTTGAGGGTTGCGGTTGCACCCGTCATTGTGGATAAAGATCACCCTATGCCGAGTAGAGATTAGGCTGTAGGCTGTTTGGGCACGCTGGTCACTTGTACAGAGCTCACGACTGACCTCATAGGACTTTGTACCTGATCAAGTCACGGTGGTGATCTGCGAACGGATGATATTTATGACGTCCGGGGCGACGGAAGGGGTTTGCAGAATCAGGGAAAAGAAATACAAAAGAATGAATAACCAGAGATGGATTGCACACAACAGGGTATATCTAAAACCGACAAAATGAAACCCGATGACGACTGAAGGTCCTGCCGCGCTCTGACGACGTCACATAGGAAGAGTGGGCATCTCCTTCAGAGACCAGTATTTGCGCATGTTCTCTGCCTCCAGAGCACGGACCTCGTCGTCAAGATGCGCCCACAGCACCTCTCCGAACGCATCCATGAGGCGTTTCATTTCTGGGCGTTCTAGATCGACCTCGCCGGAGCGGCATTTAGTCAGGTAGTCCTCGAGCTGGACAAGTCCCTTATGGATCTTGCGATGCTGGCCCAAAAGGGAAAGCTCCCGACGAAACTCCGGCATGCGTTTGGCCAAGACGGGAAAAATGTGCTCCTCCTCGATGGAATGGTGAAAGTCCAACTGGGAGCAGAATCCAAGGCCCATCATAATCAATTGACGCGGAGACAGTCCGCCGGGGCGCTTTCCTGAGGCTTCACAGGCATCCTGCAGCTGATTCCAAGTCAAGCGGAAATGATTGTGCTGGGACGGCAATTAGTCTAGAACGAGTCGGGACGGCACAGGCGTGGATGGGTGCACCCCAGCTTACATACAAACTGTTGCATCTGTTCCGCCATCCGATTGTACACTCGGAAGTCCTTCGGAGAGAGCGGTGGCTGAGGCCCACTGGCAGTCTCATCGTTCTTGTTCAGAGGCATGGTGGTGAAGAGCGGCCGCGATGGGATACGGATCGAAGGGTAGCGGTAGACAACCCGGGGGACCGTGAAGGGTCGTTTCATCAACAGTGAACAGTATGTACAGAGGCAGGCATAGAGAGAGAGATTGTACAAACACGCCGACAGTCGTCAAGAGATTTCACGATGGTGGTGAGCAACCGGCTAATCAGAGACGGTGTATTTCTACGCGGGCTAGTCGGATTAGTCATCTCGCTATAATGCACATAAAACATCTTATGGGGGAATCAATGCATTGACAGTCTACATTCTTGGTGAGATAGGGACGAGATAGTATCATGTTCCAGGTCTTCAATGGATGTTTGCCATCTCAACTCCAACAGAGCCAAAGTTGCAAGACACACATCTAGTACGTCGCTGGGGAGAAATCTCCATTCGATATCAGCACTTCTTCGGCACAACCACAGCCATGAAAAGGCTGGATTGCAATTTGACATCCGTGCTAGGCACTACGAGCTGAACAGACCACAGCATCCAAGGCAAAATCAAAGTGGGAACGGTATTAGATAAGACGTAGCCGCAGACATGGCTCAGAAGAAGGCAGATATACATACACGAGCCATCTGCAAGATTATCTGGTAATACATGGTCAAGTCATAACTCCATCAAGATAGAAGAGGCAATCACAGCTCGTGATCCGCGATGTTCTTGGGCGGCCGGAAATTACCCGACTTGATCTCTTGCCAAGCAAGGTCAAAACGTGCTCCCAAGAACCAAGCCGTACCAATCTACCAAAGTTAGGATATGTGTGGTCCAGTAAATGGGGAAAAAGGGACGTACCATAATGATCGAAACGATGAGAACAATGACTCCCATCAATGCCATCATGAAGAACACATCCTGGCGAGCCTCAGCCTCCTGCTGTGCCTTTTCGCGCTCCTCCTGGGACTGCTCCCCGACGACCTTGCGCTTGGCGTCCTCGGCATTTTGGGATGGGAAGATGGTCTCAATGAATTTTTCAATCTACAGTTGTTAGCCAGGACGCCATCCAGGCGCAATCGGAACGACATACCTTGCCACAGACAATGCTGATCTTCAGGAAGTTGGGGTCCTTGGGCGTGTTCTTCTGGTGGATACGACGGGCATAGCGGCGGAACGTGTCGCACAGCACGCGCAGATTCTGCGTCGACTCGGTCATCAACTGGCACGCGTCACCCTTGGTGATCTTGATGTTTCTCTGGAAGATGGCCGGGTTGCGGAAGCACAGTTCCAAGGTGGCAATGGCCATGCTCTGGGGGATGGCGCAAAAGTTGAAGATACTCTGTTCCCGCAGACCGGCCAGGTAGAACAGACAATCCTCCACGTGCTCCAGCGCGTTCAGGACCATTTCGGAGCTGCAGTTTAGGGCCGCCTCCCGGTGCTCCGGCTTGAAGAGATCGTTAAAATCGCTGACATGCTTGGACCAAATTTCTCTGGGCCAGAAGCGGCGGTTGTCGTCATTGTCCTCGCGGACATCGCGGATGATGTTCGTCTTCTGGAGGAAGAGACCCATCGACTTGTGCAGCTGAGGCCGCTTGAGCAACGCCGGGTTGCCAAACTCCGCTTCCACAAAGAGACGGGTGAGACCCTCTCCGACCAGACCCGCGACGTAGTAGCAGTACAGGTCGTACTCCACAGTGGTCTTGACGCTGGCATCCTCGGTGGCGGCCTTGTGGCAGTAGTCGGCCATACCGTTACCCATCTTGTCGGTGATGTCCTTGACAATGGCGCGGTAGGCGGGCTTCATGTTCTTGTACTCGGTGATGACGTTGTGGAACTGAACCAGCAGTTCACGGTCCTTCTCCTCTGGGCGATTCCCATTGAACGTCCAGCCGTCCTGCTCCATGATATCTTTGAAGCCACGCAGCAAGGGCTCCTTGGTCTCGAGAGGGATGGAGGTGTCATCCTCGATGGTGTCCAGACCGCGGAGGGTCAGGTAGAAGACACAGACAGGCAAGAGCAGTTCGGGGTGGAGCTCTTTGATGACGGCGCTGAAACTCCGGCTGGTCTGATCGAGAAACTTGAAGCAGATCTTCTGTGTTTCGGTCTCATCCTTCTCATTCCGCTCATGGACGGGGTTATGCCAGATCTTCCTATCGGCGAAAGCGAGAACTCCGTAAGCGTTGGCACGTACCATCAATGCAAGGAAGCTGGCGGTGGGGTAGGTACTTACCATTGCACGATACTCCTCAATTGAGAGGGATGAAAGGAGTAGTAGAGAACATTTCCCACCAGACCCATGGTGACTGACAGAGAACCAACTGAATTAGGGGAATTGGATTTGGGGAACTGGAAGGTCTGAAGTTCTATATGTACAGCAGACGGGAAAGGACAGGTAGGGATTAAGGGTATTGAAAGGGTATCGGAGGAGAGTCAGGAGAGAAAGGGGATATGGAGTCGAAAGGTAAAGAGAGAATAGCCGCAGGAGAAGAGCGATAGTAGGGAGGGTGACACAAGGGACGCCGAGAAGGGGTTCGAGAGAGAGATGAAGAGAAGGAAAGAAAAAGGAGAAAAGGATTTTGGGCCGGGGAAATGATCGCGGAGTCGGGGTTTCCCTAATCCGGTAATGAGCTGCCTGGAGGCTGCCTGACCGACGAGGCAGCGACAGACTCCGTACACCGCCTTCCCCGCCATGACGAAAGAGCCGGCAGGCATCACCGGGCAGAAAAAAATACTCCTCCTTTCGATCTCCATCAGCAGCGACAACATCAACATCCTCTCCACGATCGATCTTCTCCCTCGATACCACGCCCCACTGAACTGTATCACCTCGGTTTACGGTACCCTATTTCCATCTCTCTACCCCATCACCTGAGCGGCCACCATGGTCACCCCCGACAGCGGCAAAACCGTCGCTGATACGACCTACTACGACGCGTTGGGCGTCCCACCCACTGCGACTGAACTTGAAATCAAAAAGGCTTATCGCAAGCTCGCCATTGTCACTCACCCTGGTGTGTCTCGTTTCATGGCCTCTCATTCGGTCCCTGCGTCGGTCCCGCCGTCCCACCGCTAACCGCATCCCCGATAGACAAGAACCCCGGTGATGAAACCGCACATGAACGCTTCCAGGCGGTAAGCGCACGTCCCGGTCGATCCATTAGTCCCTTACATCGAAGCCTTACATGACCCGCCCATATCTAACTGGCGTCTGCTCTGCGGTAGATCGGCGAAGCCTATCAGGTTCTGAGCGATGAAGAACTGCGAAAGCGTTATGACAAGTTTGGAAAGGAAGATGCCGTCCCCGGTGGCGGTTTTGGTAAGTCCTGAGCCAGTGATTATCATTTTGCCCATTCTAACCCTCCAAAAGAGGACCCCGCGGAGTTCTTCAGCATGATCTTCGGTGGCAGCGCCTTCGTCGACCTTATCGGTGAAATCTCCCTGATGAAGGACCTCACCACAACCATGGATATCACGATGCAGGAGATGGAGGAGGACGAACTGGCCGCCTCCGCCGAAGAAAAGCTGCACATTCACGACGAAAAGGTCAAGGCTGAGGGCGCCGCTGGTGCCACCGCCGAATCGGCCTCGGCCTCTACCCCAGCCCCGGCTCCCGCCGCCGCCGCCGCCGAGAAACCCGCCCCCAGCTCTGGCACGAGCACCCCCCGTCGCCAACTCGGCCAACAGGCCATCATGGACAAGTCGGAGGAAGAAGCCCGCATGGAGGCAGCTGGTCTGTCTCAGGAGGAGAAGGAGTTGCGGAAGAAGGGGAAGAAGAAGGGTGGGTTGACCCCGGAGCAGCAGGAACGTCTGGCTGCGTATGAGATGGAACGGAAGAAGGCCCGCGACGAGCGGGTGGATACGCTCGCTGCCAAACTGATCGACAAGATCAGTGTCTGGACCGAAACTGACAAGGGTGCGGATGTGACTCGCGCTTTCGAGGAAAAGATTCGTCTCGAGGTCGAGAACCTGAAGATGGAGTCTTTTGGTCTGGAGATTCTGCACGCCATTGGTCAGACGTATACTCAGAAGGCGACCTCGTTCCTGAAGTCGCAGAAGTTCCTGGGCATCTCGGGCTTCTTCTCTCGCCTGAAGGACAAGGGCACGTTGGCCAAGGAGACGTGGACGACCATCTCGACCGCCATCGATGCGCAGATGACCATGGAGGAGATGGCTCGATTGGAGGAACGGGGCGGTGAAGACTGGACGGACGAGAAGAAGGCCGAGTACGAAAAGAAGGTGACCGGAAAGATTCTGGCGGCGGCTTGGCGCGGCAGCAAGTTCGAGATTCAGAGTGTGCTACGCGACGTGTGCGACAAGGTGCTTCACGACAAGCGGGTCAAGTTGGACAAGCGGATAGAGCGTGCACACGCCATGGTCATTGCGGGCAATATTTACTCCAAGGTACGCCCTTACTTGAGTTGGTTGACTGCAGGACGTCTCAGCTGACCGCACCCTCTAGGCTGAACGAGATCCCGAGGAAGAAGGTGACTACATGGCCTTTGAGCAGCTGATGGCGGATGCCATGACGAAGAAGGACAAGGAGGAGAAGAAGAAAAAGAAGAAGGAGTCGAAGCATGAACACCATGCGGAGGAGGTCAAGGCGTAACTGTTAATACCTGATGCCGCGTCCTGGATTGTTTCGGTGGATTTGGATATACATTCAGACGGGCCCTACTTGTAGCGAATGATTCTTTATGGACAGTATGATTAGATGCCATAGTTAATACTAGACTGATCCATTCTTGATGCGAGGAGAGGGAGAGAGCCTCCTGTCTCAGGCAAGGAGTAGATGGATGCATTCGTGTCTTCTTCACTACAAATACCAGCCCTCTCACCCACACACTCCCTAGACATCCTCACTCTTCTTCCTTCCTATCCATCACCATGCTCCCTCTCTTCTACCTCGGTCTCGTTCTCCCCGTGATTACATCCTCTGCAGAACCCTCCCCGTTCGACATCACTCGGTCGTGGTCTGTCCACAGCCCATACAAAGATGCTCCTGGCTTTGGGCTCCCCAAAGGCATCCCTCGAGGATGTGAACTGTCACAAGTACACGTCCTCCACCGACACGCCGAGCGATACCCACGACCAGTCGACTACGAAGGACTGGGTATGGAGCAGTTCTTTGAGAAAATTCAACACTACATGACCACCCACAACACAGACACCGTCGGCACAGGACCCTTGTCTTTCCTGAACTCCTGGCGATATCTTCTCGGCGAGGAGGTGCTGATTCCCCCCGGTTCGGCCACGGAGACTACCTCGGGAGCACACTTCTGGGCGCAGTATGGGCGCTTATTGTATCGAGCTCCGCCCGGGACGACCCGCTGGGACCAGTCGTTCAACGTCCATCCGAATGGGACGGAACGGGCAAAGCCAATCTTCCGGAGTACGGATATGGACCGCATTGTGGAGAGTACCCAGGCGTGGGCGAGTACGTGCGTTGGTCCGTAGATTCGAGAACGATCCACTGATGACTCGCAGGTGGCTTCTTCGGTGATATCCACACAGACTCGTCGAAGGCTCAGTACGATCTGGTCATCACACCTGAAGGTCTTGGGTTCAACAACACCCTCGCAACGAACCCCTCCTGTCAGGGAGTCTCTGCGGGGTATGTGTCACATATCAGACCCCATGCACGGTGTCCCTCACTAACGCCCACAGGGACAAGCTGAAGAAGATCTTCACCAATCGGTCCCTCCGCGGCACACGTTCCCGCCTAGCGCAGTTTCTCCCAGCGAACTTCAATCTCACCATCTCCGACGTGTACACCATGCTCGCCCTGTGTCCCATGGAGACCGAAGCGCTGGGCAGCTCCTCGTTCTGCGGTGTCTTCACAACGCAGGAATGGCGCGACTTCGCCTACAGCATCGACATGCAGATGTACACGGGCTTTGGGTTTGGTTCGTCGTCTGGACGCGCACAGGGCATCGGGTACGTGCTCGAGCTGGCGGCGCGATTGTCGGGGCATGTCATCCACACGAGCGACACGAGCATCAATGCCACCGTCACCGGCGACCCAGGAACGTTCCCCCTGCATCAGCCACTGTACCTGGATATGACGCACGACGATCTGATTGTCACGGTGTTGACGGCGCTGGGGTTGACGCATTTCCAGGCGCCGACAGGGCTGCCAGCGGAGGTCGACCACGCCGTGCCGCGTACCTTCCAGTTAGAACAGATCACGCCGTATGGCGCACATCTAGCTACAGAGGTGTGGAAATGTCCGTCGACGACTACGTTCGATGCGCTCGATGAGACGATGTACGAGAACCCTGACCTGTCGGCGCTACACGACGCTACGACCTACATCCGCTTCATGCTGAACGGGGCCCCGGTGCCACTGGAAGGCAACGACGGCTGTTCGACGGCTACAAATGGATTCTGTCCCCTGGAGGGCTTCCTGCGAGGCGTGCCGGCGCTGAAAGAGAAGGCAGCCTTTTACCAGATGTGTTTTGGCGGGGGGGAAAGGCAGCCTGAGTGACGTCTGTATAGCCCTCTCTGACGTCGCGAATAGCGTCACCATGCCGCGATTTGTCATTCTTTGCCACTCTTCCCTCTCTTCCCCCTCTTCCAGCTTCATCCAACTCATCCATCACAACCACAATCCATACCACAATCTTTACATCCACGTTCGTTACACCCACATTCGTTCTCAAATCCATCCTCAGAACATCATCATCAAAATGAGCTGCGCCAACCCCATCTACATGCGGGGGCCTGTGCGAGAGTGGATCATAAGGGAGCCAGAGTTCCGAGAGAGACTGGCAAGGGAGCAATACGAGCGAGACCAAGCCTTTAGAGAAGAACTCAGAAGACAAGAGGCTATGAGACAGGATGCTATGAGAAAAGAGGCTCAGAGACAAGAGGCCATTCGAGAGGAGGCTGTGAGGGAGCAAATCAAGCGACAGATCATGGAAGCTATGAAGCATCCTATTACGAGAGACCGCATCGTGAAACGAGTACGAGCCTACAAAGAATTCCAAGCCAACCTGCATGTACCGGTGCCTCTGATTCAGGCAGCGATACGCCCCATCGATCACAACAACCGGCCGCACATGGCACCTCAGCTTCCCAAGCCGCTGAAACTGAGTCGGGATCAGCATATTCGGATCTGCGGGATCTTTTCTTACTACGATATTGAGCTGGACGGGAAGGTTCTTTGGATGCGGCCTGTGGAGTTCCGGACCAAGAGCCTGCCCTGGGGATTTGCGACGACGGTGATGCAACCAGTCTTGCTGCGGGCAAGAAGGCCTGTGCACAAGGAGATATGGCGACAGGTGGTGATTCGTGCTGGGCGAGTGATTGCAAAGGAGGCCGAAACGAATGTGCAGGTGAAGAGAGTGGTGGTTGCGGGCCAGGATAGGGCCTCTGCAGCCCAAAAGTCTTGGGGTGATCCTGACAGCTGGGTCACTGAGTGTGTGGTATACATCGGAAGTTCACTTGATTGAGGAAGGGCCGGTTGGGATGAGTGTCTGGCATATATCGGGACTCATTTGACTGGGGGAGGACAGGTTGGAACGGAGTCTTTGGCATACATCGGGAGTTCACTTGACTGAAGGAGGGCCGGTTGGAAACACGTTGCAGAACGTTCAGTTCATCATTTGTATAGAGCTTAGAAGATACCCATCACTAGCATGTCCGTCGACTGCCTTTGTTAACGATATCATCAATACTAATTATTAGACACCGTGATCATTGGCTACAAGATACCTTGCGTCGATCTGTGCTACCTAGAAGACGAAGATCGGCAATGCCTTTTCCTCTTGGCGATGCTTATTCTCGATCTCTGTATAGCCAAGCCGCATCCACTTTCTATAGACCTCACTATCCAGTTAAGTACACGAAGCGTGTGACCACTACTGCTTCTTGTTTCTTCAGATTTGCCTCCATTCTTCTGCTCGGCTTCGTATTGTCGCACAGCAAGAGCGTGTATGACCACGATCTACATACTCGCTGCCACGATGGGTTACAGACGTAGCATTCCGACACAACGGAGACTCATCTGTGCCTGTGCAGTCGGAAATAGGCTTCCTCCAGGCCGTTCTCCGTCCGTCTACACAAACGAAGGGAGTATACGCTTAGTAGGCAAGGCATCAACGAAGACAGGACTGTGCACGAATAAGCCTAGTACGTCTCGTACAGCATGACAACCAGGACAACAGGACAACAGGACAGTCAACTGGATACCCTCATCTTGCGAACACGACATACTAGATATGAAATTCTGGACAGACAGGCCAGCGAGGACATCAATAGCCCCAAAATCTCCCTCTTCAGTCCCATCACCAACAACTACAACAGGCACTCCGTCAAGGTCAATTACTCAACCATCACCCAAACACTTCACCATCAATCTTTCACACCTACAACCCACCACAATGCACTTCTCCGAGATCATCACCTCCACCCTCCTCTTCTCCCTGTCCTCCGTGGCTGTCGCGGCACCCAGCCCCACCCCGCTGGAGGGCCGCATCGCCGAGCTGGAACGCCGCACCGAGAAGATGGTTGCGCGCGCAGGCTGGACATGTGCTTTTGGTGGCAATGAGGCCTGTCAGGTCAATGTGCACGTCGAAGATGTGCCTCGTGGGTTTGACATAGCTGACGATGTCTTTAGTGCGTTGCTGAGGGACATGCTGGTGGATACCGTGCCAGTGATGAGTGAGTCTACTTCTGTCTTTTCGAGTCAATGGCTTGCTGACAGGCACTATTCTAGTGTCTGCACCTGCATCTCCTCCTAACGGACTATTATTGTGTTCCGGGATGTCCTAGGTGCTGATGGGTACCAGTGGATATGGGAGTTGGGAGACAGCGCGGTCCGGACGAAGAAATACAAGGGGGTGTGCTTATTGTGATCTTGTCTTTGCTTCTCTTTTGTTCGTAGTTACGCAGACCGGTTGCAGTCAATAAGAGAATGGGGTTTGTTCTACTTCCCTCTAAAGTGCGATCAGAATCCGTCGGTAATGGGTGATTGTGGACGAAAGCCCGAACCCATGTTGGCAATCAGCCGCTAGCATGCCTTGAAAACATCTCCAGAGCAAGACATGACTATTTTCTAAATGGTTTAGCGCCCCAAGGTTTAGGGATCTGGTTCCTACCACTCATGGTCCTCAGTTTCTTTGCCACACGGGAACTCGTGTGATAGATATGTCCAGGCGCCAGGAGAACGAAGTGCCTAGTCTTGAATCACAAGTTCTTCTGTCTTTTGAGGCGGACAGGCTACGATTAGGAGCGAACGAGGAATGAGCCTGGCAGAAACAGGCTTCTTGAGATACTAGCATCACTAGTATGTTCCTCGCTATCCCCACCCCTCTGCCTCTGGCCTCGGGGGGAAACAGTCTAAGGACCGGTCGTCATAGGACAGGCTAGCATGGGCTAGGCAACTTCACAGTCAATAAATGTGCTTTGAGCTGAACATTTTGGTCTTTTGACGTGGCGTGGCTGGATAAAGCCACTCCGAAGTACTAGTATGCCAGCGTTGGTGGCGTGTCGGAAACAGGTATATCGTAATACTCCCCCAGAAAGAGTAAGTCCATGATTTCATCTGTTTTCTGAATGTGGCTTATTTTTCCCTGCTTATAGGATGGATATACATAGCCAGAGTTGACTAGCATCCCGATCATCTTGCTTTTGTCTGCGAGATACCGAAATAGGAAATCATTGTATAGTATCGACTCTCTCACGTGTCCATCAACCAGATATTGGCCAAGATTCCGTTTTACTCTGACGTCTTTCCTAGGATAAAGAGCGGGTTATAAAAGGGTTGCCATCCGGGGCTAATGGGGTTGACAATCATTTCTTCTGATATAGAATTGTGCGAAAGAATTTGGCTCAAGCCACGAAGACTACGATTGACACACAAGCATTCCTTCTCGACTTCTGAGTTTCTTCTTTATATTTGAATCGCCGCTATGGATATGAAGCAGCTCTTCACCAGCATTGCCGCCAAACAGGCGAATAATGTGGCCGTTGAAGACGAGTCTCGTTCGTTGACATACAATGATGTCTTGAAAAGAGCAGAATCGCTGGCTCGTACCATCAAGGAGCATCCCTTAGAGCCTGAAGAGCCGGTTGGCGTGGTGTTTGGGGTTGGGATCGAACTGGTGATTGCCCAGGTTGCTCTTCTTTTGCTGGGCTTGACTTGCATCCCTCTGGATCCCAGTTTGCCCGGTCTTCGCATCCAGGAGATGCTACACGACGTCCAGGCCCGTTATGTCGTCACAGGCACTGACCTGGACGACCCAGACTTGACGGTTATCCCGTTGTCTCTTGAGACTCCTGTCAACCATCAAATTGGTCAGCCCAATGGTGAAGAGCAGGACTTTAAGGCAAGCGACATGCGTCGCAGCCACATCCTTTATACATCCGGGTCCACCGGAAAGCCGAAACCGGTTCAAATCTCGCCAGCAAGTCTTGCTCATCTTGCAACCAAGAGCCCTGTTACGCCGTTCCAAAAGACTGACCGGGTGGCCTTGATCAACAACCCGGGCTTTGATATCTCGCTCTTTGAGGTCTGGGCCACACTCCTGTCCGGAGCAACCATCGTTGTTGTTCCACGAGAAACCGTGCTCGACCCGTTTGCCTTTCGGGATTTTATCCATGACCGACAATTGAGCGTCGTCTTCCTCACCTCGTCCCTCTTTGCCGCCACAGCTTTGGCTTGTCCCACGGCCTTTCGGAATGTTCTCGAGGTCCTCACTGCGGGCGAAGTGGCTAGTCCGTCGGCCATGCGGACAGTGCTGGAATCTGGCGGGCCTCCCGCGCGCCTTTGGAACACCTATGGCCCCACCGAGACAACGACATTCTCCTCCATGCAGCTCGTGACGCCGGAAGAGGCCAAGCGGCATCGAATCGGAATCGGCAAACCGGTCGGTGATACCTCGATCTTTCTTCTTGACGAGCAACTCCATGCCATTACATCCAGCGGCAGCCCGGGTGAAATCTTTATTGGAGGCCCTGGACTGTCACCAGGCTATCTCGGACGGCCAGAAGAGAATTCACGGCATTTCTTGGAGATTCCTGGTCATGACCTAGGTGTCGAGACACCGGATGTCGTCCGTCTTTATCGAACGGGAGATCGGGCATGTTGGCGAGATCACTCAGCTAGGGAGCTGGACTTCCTTGGGCGGGTAGATCGACAGGTTAAACAAGGTGGGTTCCGTATCGAACTGGAGGAGGTCGAGCAGAAGTTGCTGTCTAGTGACTGGTTCACCTCCGTGGTCGTGACCCAGCTAGCAAACCCAGAACAGGCAGACCCGTTTCTGGTTGCTTTTGTCGTCAGCAAGACGTCCGGCCTCCCCAAGCGGCGAGTGCTGGAGTGGGCTTCAGAGCGGATGCCTCAGTATATGATACCTCGGGACATCCTGTTTGTTCCCGAGTTTCCCTTGACAGCCAACAACAAGGTGGACATCAAACACCTAGAACAGCTCTACTGGGAGCGCCACGAATACAGCAAACGAAAGGCCGACGAAACGACCCAAGACTCCGCACTAACCGCCGTCGTTCGAGAGCTCTGGGCATCGGTCCTTGGTGTCCCGAAAATTGACGACGGAGACGACTTTTTCGCCCTCGGAGGGTCCTCGATACAATCAGCGAAATTGATCAGCAGACTGCGCGGCGAGACAGGCAAGACCATGTCAATGAGAGCGTTTCACGAAAACTCTCGGTTCGAGGACTTTGTGACATACTTGAACGAGTTTGCTGAAGGTGCTGTGGCGACGCACCAGTGCGATAAATGGAAAGCAGACTCTCATCTTGCAGACGAGGTTCCAGTTACACCACAATGGGCTTCCGAAGACGAAGGCCGTGTCTTCATGACTGGAGCGACTGGATTCGTCGGTGTGCATTTCCTATCTCGACTTCTTCGACATCCCATGGTAAAGAAAGTCGTCTGCCTCGTGCGCGGAAGAAACAACATGAGTCCTACTCAACGAGTCGAACACGCAATGGAGCGATACAACCTGTTGGAGGAGACGTCGAAGTGTATACATAAGCTCACGGTGCTTGATGGAGACATCGCCGAGGACAATCTCGGGCTTTCAGATGACGACTTCGCTTGGCTTTCCCAGTGGGCCAGCGCGGTATTCCACCTCGCAGCTCGAGTCAACTTCTGCGAGCCATACGAGGCGCATTACGAGCCCAACGTTGTTGGCACACGAAATGCACTCCGGTTAGCAGCCGCGGGAAGACGGAAGTCCTTCCACTTTTCCTCCAGCATTGATGCCTGGGGGCCCACAGGACTCATTCTCGGTACGCGGAAGTGTCTGGAAGACGACCTTCTCGAGCCACATCTGAAAGGTCTCCCATACGACATCGGGTATGCTGCCAGCAAGTGGACGTCCGAGCAAATGGTGCGGCGTGCTCGAGCCCGTGGCCTCCCAACCATCATATACCGGCCGGGCTTCGTCATTGGCGACTCGCGAACTGGCGCAGGAAATCCCGACGACTTTTTCGCTCGACTGATGGTGGGATCCATCAAGATCGGGGCCTTTCCACATCTCCCTAAACAGCGAATGGAGTACGTGACCGTGGACTATGTATGCGACGCAATTCTCCATATTTCTGCAAACAATGCCAATCTGGGAAGATCATTCAGCCTGCTGGCGCCAGATCCCGCAGACTCAGTCAACCTAGAGAAGACAGTCGAGGTCATCAACGACGCTGGTTTCCCCGTCCAGCGTGTTCCATACTGGGACTGGGTGCAGCGGCTTCAGGATCCCAAGAACAAGGACAATCCGCTGATGCCACTGCTGCCCCTTGTACAAGAAAAGGTTTGCGGCAATCTGACGCGTTTTGAAACAAGTCGTGACACGCCTCACTATGATTCCACCCACACGGTCGAAGCTCTCACGGATGCCCCTAATATCAAGTACATTCCGTTTAGTTCAGACCAGCTCAGGCGGTTCCTCGCATTCTGGAGGTCCAAGGGGTTTTATCACGTCTAGAAGAGGAGGCTATGGGAAATGGGTTGAATTTCAGCCTTCCAGCATCTCTCAGAACCATAAGAGAACAGCGGCAGAGGAGGAAGGAGCATTCTGACGCTGACCGAAGAGATCATGGGTACCTAGGGGCTTACTCGAACTATACTTGAGCATTATTACACCAGGTTTCTAGAATAATTAAGGACAATAGATCAGACATACATTGGGGAAGACGGTGGACTACACAGTCAGAAGATCCCATTCCTTAGGAACGTAGCACGCGTATCAGAACAACAGATGGTGATCTCTACTGGCACAGAGAACAATCCCAAACTGCAGACATCTCCACGTCCCATGGAAATACTATTAATAAAGTAGTTATTTTGGGTCTAGTGGTTTGGCCCGTACGGAAAGATTGAAGATTGCAGAAACAGCTAGTTTACATCAAGGTCTAATATAGTACATGGAGTGGATATACATTCAACCCGTTGCCTCGAGCTCCCGGACAACGTCCTCACATCGTCCACACAACGGCTCCTCCGCTCCCTGAGACTCGGGCACAACATACCGCCAGCACCGGGGACACTTGGTATCCTGCGGAGCATACACATACACCGTTCCCTTCTGTCCGTTGGGAAGCTCGTACTCCTGGCTGTACTGCCATTCAACATCAGCAAGCGCAGACGACTCCTCTCCATGAGCCGCCAGGGTGACCGACGAGACCACGAACAGATCAGGGAGTTCGGCAAGATTCCGGTGAAAGACGGATGCCGCTGCAACACCCTCCGGGAGCACAATATGCACGAAGGACTGGAGGGACGATCCCATCTGCTTTTGGCCGCGGGCTTGTTCCTGGAGGGTCTTGATCGCAGAGTGCACAGCGATGAGATCCTGGTAGTCCGTTTCCAGCGACGGGTTCTGCCATTCGGATACGGGTTCCGAAACAATTCGCTGCAGGGGATGCTCGCAGTGGGTCTTGATGGCTTCTGGGGTATGTTCCCAGGTCTCTTCCACCAGCATCGGGGTGATAGGTGCCAACACCTCCTGCAGGTAATGGTAGATGTGGAAGAGAGTCGTCTGGGCGGCGCGTCGGCTCGTGCTGTTCTCGCTGTACGTGTAGAGTCGGTCTTTGATGGTCTCCATATAGAAAGCGGAGAACTCCAGATTAGCCCAGCGGTTGATCGCGTTCACGGCTTTGTAGAATTCAAAGTTTGCGCAGGCTTTCTGGCAGGTGCGAACCATTTCGGCGAGATGCATTAATGCGATCCGGTCTGACTGCTGCAGCTGCTCGTAGGGCACCTGGGACTCGACGCGGAAGTCGGACAGCGCACCGAGCAGGAGCTTGAATGTCACCCGGTACTTGTGCAGGCTGGTGTTGACGGTTTGGAGGACCTGCTTTCCAATCACAACGTCGCGGGTGTAGTCGCTGCTGGCAACCCACATGCGAAGCGCGTCGGGTCCAAGGGCGTCGTAAACGGGGCCTTTATCTGCCTGCTGTTTCTTGCCTTTTTTCGGCTTCAGGGGCGGCAGAAGAGTTCCGTCCATGATCGTCTGCGGATGTACCACGTTTCCGATTGACTTGCTCATCTTACGCCCTTCCTCGTCGAGAGTAAAGCCATGGGTAACCAGGTGCTTGAACGGCGCACGGGGTGTGCTCTGTCCCGCGGCAAGCTGGTGCGCAATGAAGGTCAGCAGCCCCGACTGGAACCAACCACGGTGCTGATCCGTTCCTTCCAGGTAAACATCGGCCGGATAGCCGTCGGCGTAGGGCGTAGGGACCTCCGTCCAGCTAGTACCGCTATCAAACCACACGTCCATGGTGTCCGTCCCGCGACGGTAGCCAGGTCCGGAAGCATCTCGCAATGTTGGCGGGATCCAAGCGAGATCATCGGCATCGTCCGTCCACCAGGCATCCACCCCGCGCTCATCAATGACAGACATGATATGCGAGACTGTGTCCTTTGTCAGAACAGCCTCCCCAGTGCCCTTATGGTAAAGAGCAGGAATAGGTACACCCCACGCGCGCTGGCGGGAAATACACCATTCACTCCGGTTCTTGACAAAGTTCTCCAGTCGCTGTCTTCCAGAAACGGGGACAAAGTTCACATCCTCCAGCGCTTTGACGGCCGCACCGCGGATATCAGCCACATCGGCGAACCATTGCTCAGTAGCTCGGATAATGATGGGAAGCTTGGACCGCCAGTCATACGGATACTTGTGTTCGTACTGATGTTTCGCGAGCAGATAGCCCTGCGATTCCACGTACTCCAAAGCAGCGTCGTTTCCTTCGCCCAGGACACTCTTTCCACTCAGCCGAGCAGGATCGTCAGGCATCGCTAGGTCGGTGAATCTCCCATGGTCATCGACCGGAGCGAGCGCGGGAATCCCACGAGATACACAAGCGTCGTAGTCATCCATTCCATGGCCTGGGGCACAGTGGACAAGACCAGATCCAGAGTCCGCAGTCACAAAATCCGCAGCGATGATCGGCTGGTCCTCTGCCTTGGACCCCTTAAAAATAGGCCGGTAGGTAGTCTGGTCAGCCAGCTCCGAACCCAGAATAGACGGTACGATAACAGACAGGTCCTCCTTTAGCATGCTCTCGAGATACTCCAACCGAGACTGCGCAATAAGCAGGTGACCATGCTCTTCCGACTGGACGACCGTGTACTGCAGATCCGCATGCACCGCAATGACCGCGTTGGCCGGAAGCGTCCAGGGCGTGGTCGTCCAGATCACCGCGCTCAGCTTCTTGCCCTGCAGCAACGGGTTCTGCGCAAGGTGCGTGGGGATGGACACCAGCGGAAACTTCACCAACGCAGCCGTCGACACATGGTCGTCCTTATACTCGAGCTCGGCCTCCGCCAACGCCGTTCCCGTCGACGGCGACCAATACACCGGCTTGAACCGCCGGTAGATCAGCCCCTTCTCAACCATCTCCCGGAACACCCCCAGCTGTCTCTTCTCAAAGTCCTTGTCCATCGTCTTCCAATGGCTCTCCCAGTCCGCCATGACCGCAAACCCGCGGAACCCCTTCATCTGGTCCTTCACCGTGCGCGCGGCCAGCTTCCGCGCCGCCTTCCGAATCACCGCCGCCGTGACGGGTCCGTCCGCTTCCTTCCCCAGGTCCCTCTGCGCGTCGAGCGCCTTTAGCTCAATCGGCAGCCCATGACAGTCCCAGCCAGGCACGTAGCGCACCCGCTTTCCCAACCCCAGCTGCACACGACAAATGATGTCCTTGAGAATCTTGTTGAGAGCATGTCCGACGTGAAGGTCGCCGTTGGCGTATGGGGGGCCGTCGTGCAGAACGAACGGTCTGTCAGCGGGTCGTTCGCGCCGCTGCCAGGCGTACAGGTCGTCGGTGCATCGTCGCAGGTATTTCGTTTGATCGGCCGGCGTCACGCGTGCGGGAAAGGTCGACTTAGGAAGCTTCAGCGTCGACGACCAGGACCGTGTGAGCGTCCGCGGCAGTTCCGGCATACTACCGCTGAAGCATATCCCGCCTCTCTGTGGGGTCAATGGCGTGGGCGGTGGTGGTTGTGATGGAGATGATGATTGTCGGAGATTCCCATAATGCGGCCGAAGAAGCTGTTGCGGGTAATATTACATCTCCGGCCAATGAAGTGCTGTTATTACAGTAATACGCAAACACATAAATTTCATACTGGACCAATGCAAATGGCTTCAACAAATTGATCTATACCTTATGATGCATGATTCAATACTCATTGTTAGATCGTAACGTAAATTTAACCGCCACATCAATACACTGTTAAACAGCTCACCGCGCCGTTCTTCAACACCTCGAAGAGAAGACCAGGAAACCCGAATAGCTCCGTGTTGCCCAATCCCCCATCATGGCTCTCAGGTCCCATACGTTGTCCTTTCCCAGTGCTTTCTTCCCAGCCTCCGAGGAACTCGACGCTACTCTCTGGGCTGTCCCCCCATCCGCGGTTCAGCACCATAGGACGTTGCAGGGCGCGCTCTTCGGCAGGACTGGAATACGACCCCTTCCAGACATCGCGAAGCCGTTCAGAAATCTCGTCATAACGTGTCTCAGAAGAAACAGTATCACCGGACGGACCCAGGTGGATCTTCCAACGGCTGCGGCGGTGGCGGTTGAAGGGGTACGAGCCTGGTACATTCCCATGAAGGATAATCTTGGTTACCACTAGCTGCGATGAAGGTGACGGAGGCGAAGGGTCGGACATGCTGGACCCAGGGAATGCAGGGCCTGGGGTGGTAGGATGAGAGATGAAAGCATCGAAGCCATGATGGAAGTAGTTAAAGAAACATTCAGTTGGGAGAGAGGCCGGATCCAGATTCGGTTGGGATAGTTCTTCATCCGAGTCATCTGAGACGCTGTTATTCGACGATTGGTCAGTATCGGCCACCTCGATCCCTCGACCGGGAGAGGTGCCCATATGGAAATGCGCCTCACCGCTGCCGCCAGCAGCGCGGTGGATCGAGATTCTCCGGTCGTTCTTACGGTAGATCGCGTCTGGGGGCCCAAATTCCGCTACCAGATCCTGCGGGGTGGTCTCTGAGAGCATGATCGTCGTGGGTGGGCTCGATCGTCGGATCACTTCCAACTGGCCGGCGCCCATGACATGAAATTCCTCCACCTCGTCTGCCACTGACTCTCGGTTCTTGCCCGCCACGGCGGGCGATCGGGGGTATTGTGGCTGTTGCGTGAACAGCTTGGCTCGAACCTCTGGCCAAGAGGAGCCCTGGAAGATAGCCATCGACGTCGCGGGCATGGCTGCGGAGGATGAGAGCAACGCTACAAAATCGCATTGGTCTGACCACGCCGAATGTTGAAGAGGGAAAGAAAAGGCCACGCCGGGGTATGATAACACGTAGGTACCATATGGGGACTGATTTGCGGGAGGGATATATTCTCCTGGATAGGATGGTCCAAAGAGGCGGTTGTAAACATGTCGAAAGCTAGGTCCTTGTGACACGTGCAGTTCACTCGGTTTTACCCCTTTCAGCACTTCCTGGCTCTTATACACTAGGGGCGTCTTGGAGAAGTCGAGGACTTCGATAAGTCGGAGTCTCTGGTCGGGACCGTCAAAGCGCAGACGCAGTCCGTTTGCAGGTAGCTGAATAGTCACTGGTTTCTGGATGGGACTGGTGGAGGAGTAGGCAAGGTTGATTGCGGGGTAGGTTTGAGGGTGCGCTTTGAGGCGACTGAGGACATTGTGAAGAGAAGCCCCCAAGGCTATGACACGATTAGCAATTTGCTCAGCGACCAAGATCCCGAATAAACATGCTTATAAACCCCAGCCCTTTTCCGGGAACGATCTGTGTTTGCGCCGCAGGTCTGGAGGAAGCAGTCATAGTGATAGGCGGCAGCTACTCATAGCGAGCATGGGAGGTGGCAAGGGTGATGGACAGACCGCAGGCCGTATGAAGACGCTCGACGTGTAAGTCACTTGGAGACTAGTGGTAAATGGAAGAGATTTCAGCCAGACTGAGGGTTAGAGAGGAGTCAAAGGAGACAGATCCATCATGGTCATGGCGGTGGTGATAAGCAACAGCGATAACGCTGATCCGTCATCCACTATGACCGCATTGCATCATGTGAATCGCCAGCATGACCCCTGGACACGTGCGGTCACGTGAGTGGTACCTGTTTGGGGGTTCTTTTGTTTACTCCAGGTTCCAGTAGAGGTTCAACATGCAGACGGAGAGGGATGCTTTTAGGCGTAGTTTGATCTATGACTTGGCATCTGGCAGGGTTATTCTGGATGCCACCTTTTCTGCATACTGTGAAGTGGGTGCCTTCTCTATGATATATATTCTAGTATGCCAGACTACGCAATTCATCCTACTATTGAATCTTGCAATGGACGAATATATTCAGCAGGTACTATCACGGATGAGTCGGTTCATCCAAATAAGAGGGCGTTTGCTCATGTACATCTCCCTGGTCTTCCTGAGTCGTGGGGTTCCCCGGGGCACTATCTAGACAAGGCTCTTCCGGATGTGCATGCTGATCCGATGGCTCTTCAGAGGGCCCGGCTGGTTCTCCCGCGTCGATCACCTGTCTTAATTCACATAATCGTTTAGAGAACTGATCCATCATGTCTTCCAAGCGCTGTCCGCCTCTCTCCTTGTCCCGATCCTTCCCGGGCATGACAAAGGGCAGCCCAGCTGTACCTTGGATTTTGAGCATCAACCCACCATTCGCGGATTGTTCCCCCGGTGCGTTATTCTCAAACGTTGGCGCTGAAACCAGTTCGGTGTTGAGTACTTGCCAGGCCGGCGTAAGGCTATGGGCAGAAGTCACCCTGAAACGATGCGGCGGTGCAGGTTGAGTCTCCTGTGTCCCCGGAGACCCTGCGATTCCGCCCTCAGGTTGTCGGTCCAAAGGCGCGGCCGGAGCACCAGCGTCGGTCGGGGGCATCATATCCATATCGAGAATGATGTAATTATCCTTCACACCGGGAACAGGAGGCGGAAGAAGGGGCTCTTTCCTCGGACTCTCCAGCTCGTCTTCATACGGGGCGACCTCTCCACCGCCCAGCGGTGAGTGTTGAGGCTCGCGTGTCGACTTCGTTTTACCCTTCCCGCTGCCCGGGAAGTTATCCTGCTCTGTCTCAAGAGATCGCAGGGCTGCCTCAGTCACAATGTCGGTATCATCGTCGGAAAAGATATAGTGGACTGTGGGATGGTAGTACTCGGAGGTGTTGGAGTCCTCGATGAGAGTGAAAAACGGCTGGAAGGGTGGTCGCGGGATCTCGGTCGACTTTTCGTGCCCATCATGTTCGGGAATCACAGACGAAAAGTGTGTCGCATGTTCATAGCTGTGGTGTTCTTCTGGAAGAGAATGTACGGGCTGAGCGGTGGGCGGTCGGTCAATGCTCCGCGGGCGAGACGGTGGGTTCGAATCTGCGGGTCGGCGAACGGAGTGTCTGGAAGGGGAGGATGACAGGGGAGGAGAGGTGGTGTGCTTTGGAAGAGACATGTCCGATGAGGATGGTTACATATTGAGGGAAGACATGGAGAGGAAGAAAGAGAGCAGGAGTAAGGTTGATGGAGTGTTGTTGAAGCTCAGCAGGAGCGGATCACCTGTTCCTTATCGATATGGTCAGGTGACCGCCCGAGGAAATCCAACGATGTACATGATGTACCGGAGCACACGGACACGAAATAACAACAGCAAGACTGTAAAGATAGGTAGATAAACTCCAAATAAACCAGCCTGGGTATCGTTTGACGCCGGAACCATAAAGAGCAAGCAGTTGTCTGTCCACAGCAAATTCACTCGTCATTTTGCTTCCATTCAAATTCTGTATATTGTTAGTACCCCTCCGCGAACACGGACCAAATATGTTGACGTACTCTGTCGACACATCGGACAGAGCCCTTTGGACGTTTCTTGTTGGATCCAAGTCATCAGACAGTGCTATAGAGTCTCTGAGTCAGTGTATTGAGCCCATGAGGGAATCCATCTCCACAATCGCACCATATGGAAGGAATGGCCGCATTTTCCGAGCACTGTAAGAGATTAGGACCCATTCCGATCGAATACCACAGGTTGAAGATGGAGATGCAAATACTTACGTAGCGAGCAATCATCACCAGGGAATTTGCAAGTCGGACAGGTTCCATCAAACTGAACGCGACAGATACCACAAACATCATCCTCGGGCATATCCCACCGCCAGGTAGCGACTGCGTTCCACTCTTTGATGTTAACCTTCATGATTGGTGAGGGGCGACTGATTTGAGGAGAAGAGAACTAGGCTTCGTGTCGAAAAAAAAAAAAAAAAAGGATGAGACGTGGGTGTTGATGGTGTTGGTTTGGTGGTGGTGGAGCGGGTGATAAGCGGATTGTTTACTGCTTTTCACATGGCGGAGAAGCACCGACCGACTCCGCATTGATTAGCGGAGTGACTCCAACCCACTCACTACGTACTCCCTGCGCCGAACGAACTCTTACCTCTATCGCCCTCCAAGTTGGATGACACCATCGGACGATACACGAGTCCGGCATGTAAATATTGATTACCTCCTTCCAACCCCCCCCCTTTACATATAATCCCCTGAATCACCTCCCGCAACGATGGCTTTTGCCGCCTTCCGGTCCTCTATCCCTTCACCGACCCGACTCGTTCGTCCCACCATGTCGACTCCTCCCCAGCTGCGATCGCACAGCCAGAGCCGCCAGGTCTCCTTCTCATCATACCTGGTATCTCCGAAGGAGCTCCATGAGGCCCTCAAGAAGAACCCGTCCACCAAGATCTCGACGTCTCCGCGTGTCGTCCCTCTCTGCTCGGCCTGGTTTATGCCGAATGACCCCGAGGGTCGCAAAGGCATTGATATCTTCCGCAAACATCGTATCCCGCAAGCGCGCTTCTTCGACCTGGATGCCATCAAGGACCCGGAGTCGCCGTATCCGCATATGCTCCCCACCGCCGAGACCTTTGCCGAAGCGATGAGCGAGCTGGGCATCCGCCGCGACGACGAAGTTGTGGTTTATGACACGGAGGAATTAGGAATCTTCAGCGCTCCTCGTGTTGGCTGGACCCTGAGGGTGTTTGGACATCCCAAAGTTCACATTCTGAACAACTACCGCCTGTGGGTTCGGGAAGGATACCCCACGGAGACGGGCGAGCCCCAAGCGGTGGAAAAGACGAGCTACCCTGTCCCGACTTACGACTCGAAATTGGTGATCCCATACCTGGAGTTGAAGGAGATCGCCAAGGAACACCGTAAGGAGGGTGCAAAGGAGGTGGAGATCTTGGACGCCCGATCCTACGGCCGCTGGGCGGGAACGGATCCAGAGCCGCGTCCAGGACTGTCCTCGGGGCATATCCCCGGCTCCAAGAGTCTCCCATTCCAAGAGTTGTTGGACCCGGAGACGAAGACCTTCCGCCCGGCGTCCGAGCTCCGTGCCCTCTTTGAAGCACGGGAGGTGGATGCTTCCAAGTCGATCATCAGCTCCTGTGGCACGGGGGTCACTGCCACTATTATCGAGACGGCATTGGCTGAAGCCGAGTACGGGGATCCCAATCTGCGCAGAGTGTACGACGGTAGCTGGACGTAAGTGTTTCCTCTTTCTGACACTCGAGATTGATCGAGATATGATGCTTATACTACGATGATACTATAGGGAGTGGGCACAAAGAGTGAAGCCGGAGGATGGGCTGATCAAGAAGGCCACCTGAGACGATATGACTCGACTCAACTCAACTCATTGTATGACTTAGTGATCGCATCTGGGTTGACGGTTCTGTGCTAGAGGCTGCAGATCTCTTCGAGCGATAGAGTTATGACTTTCATAGAATGTACCTAGTAGCACCAGCGATATTCTATAGAAAGACTGATTATATACATTTTGCTACCTAGAAAGGCAGGCAGTTATCCGATGACTCAGCAATGCCGCGACTTCATCGCTTCCCCCTCGTTGTCGCTGCATGACTCTCACTCCCTCGCTATTCATGGTTATTGCACACCCCCAAGATGCTTCAGATGTTCTTTCGCTGTGAGCCAGAATTGTCCTGTGAGTTGCGAATCCCCTCCATTCTCCGTGTTACACCACCTGGTCCGGTCGCTGGATGTTCACCTGAAGCGCTGCCCCCACATTATTCCCACCTCCTCCTCCGCCTCCATCGGGCCAAACCTCCTTCGTGGATCAGCCTCCGCTAACGCCGCTGCGGCTCAGTCGCAGTTGCTAAATCCAGTTCTTCGGTATAGGGCCATCGTGTGGTATTACTAGTATTGATCATTCTTATTCCACTCGCCCCCGGTTGTCGGTCGGTCGCTGCAGAGAGCCATGTCGACCGGGCGCAAGGTCTTCCACTGTGCAGTGGATCAAACCGCGTTGACCACCAATATCAGCGAAATCAAAAAATGGACGACCAATGGAGCCATCACCCTTATTGTTCCACTTTACAGTAAGTGCTTGCTGTTCCTCACCCGGCTTTTGTTATTGACGCTCATGTCTTTTCTTGCGCCTCAGCCTTGGAGCGTCTGCATCAATTGAAAAGAGCCGGATCTCAGATCGCCATCAACGCTCGCGAGGCCGTTCGCTTCCTCGACAAGGTCACCTCCGGAAAGGACAACGTCGCCGCCGAACGCGTCATTCTCCAGGGTCCGATGGAGCAGTACGAGGATTGGTCGGAGGCGGAGAAGTTCTTCCTGCCGGAGTTTGAGGAGGAACCTGAGGCGATTAACGGCATCCCTGCCGACGGGGAGGTGTCATCGGAGAAACGAGACGAAAAGGAAAGACACAAGGAGAAGGAAGGAAATATTCCGAAGAGGACTGGAGCCCCCGATGATTTGTCGCAAATGCTTCTCAACAAGCTGAACTTCAAGAAAGATGCCGATGCCACCTCGATCACCTCGACCGGTACTCACAGCGGCCCTGCGTCTCGTCCCTCGTCCCGAAGCTCGCGAACCAGCCCTGAATGCGCGAACTCGCATGTGGTTGAAAATGGGGACTCGAAGGAACCCAAACAAAAACCGGCAAACGGACATCGCCGCTCGGGGTCCAACGCCGTCATCCCGACAGTCCCTCCAGCGCTACGACCCCTTCTCAGTGCGCTCCTCTGGCGACTACATAGCGGACCCGATGCTACGAATGCCGCGAAGGCCTGCATCCTGGTGACCAACGACCGTGACACTCAGATCTGGGCCCAGAAATTCGGCATCGGCGTGAAGAACATCCACCAGCTACGGACATCCATCCAATACGAGGAACGGGAGTACAAAAACCGATGCAAATATGTCGAGAAGACCCAGGCGACCGAACCCAAGTCCCTCCTTGCCTACGAGGACGAAAGCGACGAAGATGAACTGGTCTTCGTTCCCCGCGGACGTGGCAAAAGTTCCTCCAAAGGTTCTCGTGGAGGCAACAACCGCAAGCCTACTGCACCCAAGACCGTGGCGCCACCGGTCGAGAGTACCATGGAGATCCCCACACAACCTATCGATCCCAATTCGTTCAGTCGGTCTTTGAGCGTGCCCTCGAAGCAGCCGCCGACGGTTGATCTCAGCACCCAGTCGGGTGCTGCACGAGGCATCGCGGGTACCTCCCGGCATCCGAATCACAACCGTCGCGGGGGCACTCGGGGTGGTTCCCGCGGTGGAAGCCGTGGCCGGGGCAAGTTGTGGGTTCCTTGATTGCATGGCGAGGGTTCCGTTGAACTTTTGCATCGACGGAATCGATCTATTTTCCACATATTTCCGATAGACCGCTGTGGTTGTTGCTCGAAGCAGAAAGGGCTTTCGAAAATCGGCCGTTCTGGGACTGCCTGCTGGTCCGTGACTACATGATGCGGCACAGAGTCCTGGGATAGCACGGATACGAAACACGGTAGACGAGTGCCATCGGATCCGGCACGGGGATCGGACCAAATGACCATTCAACTGGGTCGGTGCGTCTCAGTGCGGACAGTAGGTACTGCCTGACTGGGTCATGATTGCTCATGCCTTGCTTTTCCGTTTCTTGGAGGAACGAGCTCTTGTGTTGAATTCCCGTGGCCGGTGGAGGCTCCTAGGCAGGGAGACGGTGGTATTGATCCACTGGATTCTGTGCCTATTGCTTCACTGTCCTCTCTCTTTGCTATAACTATCCAACTGCAGGTACTAAATTGCTGTGGCAGGCTTTCGTTCCATGTTGCAACGTTGCTGGGGATGGATGATCCACGGGGATCATTCATGTATGTTTAGTACGAGTACTGGTTTATTTGATTGAATATCACAGCATGCGAGTTCTCGTGATAGTCTAGAAGTCGAGCACGACTGACCGTAAGCGGCGGGTGATGACATGTGTTGCCCCGCCGATGATCGACTGATTGATGGAGGATCGTGGGGCTCTCCGCATCTCCTCTTTGTCCTCAACATACTACCTTACCACACACTTCATCTTCCATCACCCAGCTACCCCAGTACATACAACGCCAACAAGATAAGATCAAGATAAAACATAAGACACCATGGTCACCACCGCCGTCGACGAAACCCCCCTCTCCGTCTCTCCCGTCGAGCGGCGCAACTCCCTGGAGAAGCATCTCCTGAACCGCCCCGACGCCCAGGACCTGAAGGAGAGACACATCCTGCTGGACACAAACGTAGCGCCGTACGTCCCTTCCAACCCTCCCTATGATCTCTAAAATCTTGTAAG
The DNA here is from genome assembly GCF_000149615.1 of Aspergillus terreus NIH2624. NCBI lineage: Eukaryota > Fungi > Ascomycota > Eurotiomycetes > Eurotiales > Aspergillaceae > Aspergillus > Aspergillus terreus. The sequence goes on from NT_165936.1 coordinate 536,628, forward strand.
TAACGCGGGAGCAGGTCCCTCCAAGCCGCGAGACAGGAGCTCGCACGACAGCGCACAACCGACAGCCTCAAGAAACACCTCGAGCAGCGTCCTGATCGTGATGCGCTTGTGGAGCGTATGTTATCCTCTTTCATTTCCCTCCGATGCGTTTATATATGTTATATACCGGGAGAACGGTATCGGTGGGTGTAGGCTAAGTTTGATACCTAGGAAACATCCTCCCCGCGAGCACCGCGGCGCCGGCGCTGCAGGCCAACGCCCGCGAGCTTGAGAAGCACATGCGCGCGGACCATCTCGACCAGAAGATCCAGAATCGGCCGTCGCCGGAGGATCTGATTTCGCAGGGGATTCTTAGCGAGGAGGAGGATCCGCGTAACCCGGCTGTTTAGCGAGCGGCAGTGTCGATGGATGAATCGAATGACTAGGAATGGGATTTGTGGCTTTTGTGATTTCTGGCGTTCTGGATTTACGATGATGGTACATGATCAGATGGGACATATGACGAAACAGACGGGACATATGACGAAACAAACTGGACATAAGACAACATAACATACGCTCACGCGCAGGGTAGGTAGGTAGTTGATGCAATGAATCGATTGTCATTTACTCATTTACTCCGGACGCCTTCCTCCCTCTCCCATCTATGTCGATAAAGAGATTAACATGCAAGATCAATACTCGGTCTCAACCACCGACAAATCCGGCCTCCACCCAGCCGGCCGCTCACTTCCGCGCACCAGAATCCCATACGCCGCGCGCTCCACCTTCTCAACACTACTCTGCATGACATCGACCTTCTTCCCCATGTCGCGCAGCATGTTATGTCGGCGCGGCACGCTCAGCGCCTCAAACAGCGACCGCATCTCGCGCAGGTCAACCACAAGGCCCGCCTGACTATCCTGTAGTCGCGGGCCATGCGACAAACTCCCATCCACATGCGCATCTCCCCCAGTCTCCTTATCCTTGTCGGTGTCACCTTTCTGCCCCCCGCCCGACAACGCCGTCACAGCGAACCGCATCATCTCACCAGTCAGATCAAACAGACCCAAAAGGTAGTCCTCCTCGGTAACAAGGATCTCCTCGGGGAGATGGGCAGCGACTTCGGCGCGGGTAATCAGACGCTGGTGCTCGAGGTAGTGGTGGAAGGAGAGGGCCTCGATGAACTCCTGGATGGCGCCGCTGAGCTGGCGCTGGTAGCGCCAGCGGTTGACGCCGGTGACGTCTGGGATGACGGCGCGGAAGAGGTCGGTGATTTGGGCGAAGCGGGAGGAGGTTTCTTTGGCGATGGAGGGCGGGATCGGGGCGTGGATGGTTCGGACTCTGCGTGCGGGTTAGGGGTGTGCTTCGCTTGTGGGTTGTCGGAGGGTTACCGTTGGAGGGAGAAGATACTGCGGCGTGTGTTAGCTGGATACGAGCGAGACCACGGGGGCAGGATTACATCTTCTTGCTGAGGGCGGTGATGTCCCGCGACGTCTTGATGACTCGCTCGCGCCGGTCGTGGTGCTGGTCCAGCTCGTCGCGGAAGGTCGAGAAAATCGACTGGATTTGCGTCGCGGAGTCGGTCGTGGAGGCCATGGCGGACTGTGCGGGGGAGTCGGAGATGCGGAGTTCTCTGCCTTCCCAGGAGCGTTTGGTACCCGCCATGCGGTGGTTACAGAGGAATTGAGAGGGAATTGGAGAGCGGGAGGAAGTTGGTGGTGTTTGCGGTGACAGAAGATGAGTTGCGGCTGGCGGGGCTTAACCTCTTTGGGGTGATGGAGTTATCTGATAAGATGATGTCATTGGCATTCGTGCTATATAGTATGTACTGTCATGGCCTCCTAACATAACAATCCAGGGCAGGTCTACTGTCCAAGATACTTGTACTTCAGGGGAGGCGCATCCGCCTTCAGACCCGTGATCGTGACAGTCTGCTCGTCTCCAGGAACAATGTCCATCGCGCTGTCGCTCACCCGGACCCCGTCTCTCTCCTCAAACACGAGGCATTTCACCGGCTTCTGCGCGCTGATCAGCAAGGTCTGTTGATCATCCGACGTCGATACCGTCTTGACCTCCAGGCCGCGCCCGGACAGATCCAGGTACTTGAACGGCTGAGGCCAGTCCACGTCGCGCGCCACGATCTTGCCGTCAACCCACAGCCGCGCCGCCAGGACGTGCGGCTCCGCATACTCCTGGTGGTCGATGACTCCATCGACAATGATATCCGTCGTGCCGTTGGGGACGATGATCACATCCTCGCGAACGATGCGTTCGCGGATCTCGCGGCCGGTGTCCACAGACAAGAACTTCAGTTCCACCATGCCGCGTGTCTCCTTTTGCAGGTTACTGGCGACCCAGAGCTCGAACTTGCTCTTCTTGGGGGGCTGTGCGTGGGTCACACTCCAGTCATGGTGTTCACGGCGCACACCCACCGCAATGGGGTTGAGCACACGGGCGACCGCGTAGAATGCAGGCTTGGGCCGGAGGAAATAGTCCACGATGGCCCACGAGATGGTTGGCCAGCAGTCGTTCAGTTGCCAAAGCAGAGCACCACCGCAGTGTCTTTCGTCGCCCCACTGGCGACGCCATCCGCGGTATCCAAACATCATGGTCTCTGCTTGGACCACTTGAGTGAGGTAGATGTATGTCTATCTGGGTTAGGGCAGATGGCGAAAAGTCAAGGAGAGTTACATACCTCTAGATCCGTCGCGGTTCTCAGGTTCTCAACAAGGTACGTGGCGATCCTGCGCTCATGGCCGTCGGCCTTGTTGTGGAAGTCCAGAACGTGCGACTGAGGGTACTTGTCTTTCTCGTTTTCGACAAAGTACTCAATGGTGGACATATGGGGGAATGCCTCCATACCGAATTCACTGTTGAACCGACCACCCAGGGTGTCGAAGATCTGGTATTTCTCCTGTGTACCGTGCCAGACTGAGATAAGTTAGCCAGGTCATCAGGCGACAGGGACTGGCTTACCGTTCCACTGGTGCATATCTCCAACCGTGGGATCGGAAGTGATCTTGCCATCACCCCAGGGACTACCGGGATGGTAGAAGGTGCTGGGAGAGTATCTCTGGACCACCTCGGGAAGGATCTTCTCGTAGATATAACGAGCAGGGAAGTCGGATTTCAGCCAGTTTTGCGGATCCTTGTCTTCAAAGTTATAGGTCAGGCCTTGCTGCTCCTGTACCTGGTAATCTTCATTGTTTCCGACATAGACGACAATCGAGGGATGGTGGCGCAGACGGCGGACATTATAGATGGCCTCCTTCTCCACAGATTCGAGCATCTCCGGCCAGGTCGGGTAGTTTCCACAGCCGAACATGAAGTCCTGCCACACCATGACACCCAGTTCATCGCATGCTTGATAGAAACTATCATCTTCGTAGCAGCCTCCTCCCCACACACTGGTCTTGTCAGCAATTTCCCCAGAAACGATACTACGGGAGAACATACCGGATCATCACCTGCCGGCCATGGACCATCAACTCGATCCACTTGCGGTAGCGTTCAGCACTAATGCTTGGAAGGAGGTTATCCGCAGGAATCCAGCAGGAGCCACCACAGAAAATGTCCACGCCGTTGATGCGGAAGAAGAAAGACTTTCCATGCTTGTCAGGTCGCTGCACGACCTCTGCTGTCCGGATACCGATCTTCTTGGAGATCTGGTGGACAGTGGCACCGTCTTGGTCCAAGGTAGCTGAGATCTCATACAGGGTAGGATCTCCGTACCCATTGGGCCACCACAGGGAGGGTTGTTGCACGTCAAACGCCACTTTTGCAACCTGGTCCTGGGGCTCTGCCACGGCACGAGCGACTTCCTGACCATGAAGGCTTAGAATAAAGTTGACCTTGGACGAGGAAATAGCACCTTCGACCTGTGCGAAGGCAGAGATTTGCGCGGCATGATGGTCTACAGCCAAGTCCGTCTCCGTCCAGAGGTCCGCCACTCTCGCGGTGTACACCTCCAGCCGCACATCGCGCCAGATGCCTGCGGTCATTAGGACCGGACCCCAGTCCCAGCCCCAGTGATATTGAGCCTTCCGCACTCCCATGCGGGCGGGGTCACCGTTGAACCCTACCCACTTGTGCTGAGGGTCTTTGGCGCGCAGCTCCCGTGCGCGCAGCATGGCACAGTCAAAATCGATTTCCAATACATGGTCCCCGTCCGCCCCGAGGGCTTTGGTCACATCAATGCGATGAGCTAGGAACATGTTGTTGCTCTCCAGGATGACATTTCCGTTCAGTTTGACTTTGGCGAAAGTATCCAGACCGTCAAACGCGAGAATCACGGACGACCCCGCGGGAACGGCGGGCTTCTGAAAGACGGTGCGGTAGGTCCATGATTTCTCATTCACCCATCTCGCATCCAGCTCGCGAAACCCAACGTAGGGATCCTGTAGCCTGTAAGAGCGAAGCGTGGTAGTTAGTTACTGACTCTAGACCGTGGCGGACTCGGAGGGCGCAAAATTCGGGGGTTGTACTTGTTATTGGCTATCAGATCTTGATGCACCACGGAGGGGACTTGTGCGACCGGCATCCAGGCCTCCGCAGAGTTATCCTCGGCGTCCTTGAAGCTCCATCCCGTCGCCAATGACTGCTGGAAGAAGCTTGCCATGGTGAAGACTTGCGATGAATTCGGGGTTGACAGGGAAATCGATGTATGCCACGAATTCACCGGACCAGTAACTCTACGTTGAGGGTAGAGTCCAGAGGAAGTTTAATCGTCAAACTACCATCGTGGGAGGACATGGCAGGAATTTAGATGTCGCAGTGACGGTCACAACAACGACGATATCCAATGTTACAGCGATAGCTTCACGGAGCTCCCTCCGTCCTCCACGTGGGGGGACCTTCCTGTTTGGGATAAACCCCTTCGGAATGCGGGCCGTTCCCAATACAGTTAGCCTACATGTGACCGTCTTCTTTGGTCTCGCTTTACGCCGGAGTACACCATGGTACACTCCTCCCTCCTCTTCTCAAGTTGTCTAGTCCTCCGATGATCGCTGCAGTCGAGGCCCTCCTGAGCATCTTCCAATCCAGCAATTCGTCCGACCCCATGAAACGCCCCTCGTGCACCGGTGAAACTAGCCTCCGCTGGTTTCCCCGCACTTACTCTCGCTTCGGAGACGGAGATGGCTCCGCCCAGCTGTACACCATTATTATTGGTGGGACCGACGTCCTTTGGCCGCGGTGCCTGCATCCTGGAACGCTTTTCGACGGCTTCCATGGTTTCCAACACGTCGCTAGGCTCTCTACAAATGCCCCGTGGTCGTCCGACGCGACCCTCCAAGCGACCTGACTACAGCCTTCCCTACGCTGGTGGGATGTTTAACCTTTGGCCGACGACCAAATAGTGATGGTGGCCCTCGTATTGGGTTCGGATTGACAGTCGAGGAGCTAAGGTTTGCCTCGTTGGTCTTTGCTTTTGCTTTTCTGGCAATGTCCGGCACAATGGGCCATAGTCTGGGACCTTGGTGGCCGCCGTCCTGATCAACTCCTTGGGAAGTCCATGGAATTGTACTAACAAGGACAAGTGGTCTGAATCCTTCCACTGACTCACCTCCCTGATGGGCCTTCTTCTGGGACCCACGACTGCCGAAAAGAGGGGCCCTTTTGTCACTCCCTCAACCCCTCTACCAGGGTTCTTTGCCACTAATGTCCCTTGTCGCTCCTCTTTCACACTGTCGCCTATGGAGTACACGCACTCTCTTGTCTGCAGCCAGTAGAGATGGTCTGACAGCCTAAATCTCATGCGTGAATAGCCGATGAGCCCCTCATCATGCCACTGTTATTACCCCACGGTATTTGCCAGATTGCACATGGGCAGCCTTTTGCCTCTTGCAAAGCCTGAAAAAACTGATCTAGGCTGAAATGAGAATGTAGGTGAACGTGCGAAAAATGGCTCATCTCTTGGCGGCGGTGCCTCTCTGTCTAATTAACGCTTACTTCTTGTAAGGTGGAACATGGAGAATGATTGACTTGAGGGATCGACATAACTGGACAAAATTTCTTAACCTGTCGGATCCGTCGGGACGATTTGCCTGTCCGTCTTGAGCTCCGTGTTTAGCGAGGGGCTCGGATCATCCCGAATCGTTTGACAACGGAGGACCCAAAGGATCGTATCCTGCCGTATTACTATGCGACGGGCTTCATGTCCAGGAAGACGCCTCCCGCTGATCCAAAACAGCCACCCAAGGGCTCTTTTCCTGTGTACCTGCTGTGATGCCTGCAGTAAAATCCCATACAGCAGAGTCCGCCTCCTCATCATCCCTGATGTAGACTGGGGCATTCTTTCTCATTCATTGGTCATCTCCCCGGTTTTGACGCCGAGTTGTCTCGCGTAGCGACATGGGTACCTGGTGAGATTGGAAGGACAATCGTTCGTCTGGGTCAATCGACCCCTCGACTACGCGGCCGTGGCCTAATCCCATCCCAGACCCTGGTCGATCATGTAGTGCGATTCAACTGCGACACTCGCGTGGTTTGCACGCGCTAGGGGCCAGTCAATATTCGGGCAAAAGGACGCCACCGCATAAAGTTGGCCACTTGCCGACGAGTCCGGCAAACTGTATCGATCGCTAGAACGGAGGCCTCGTTGTTTGCTATCTCGCTTATACTGGCTGAAGGACTGCCTCTCGTCTCCGCTCACGTAGGACGTGGTAACTTGGCTCCAGGCGATGTGACCACTGAAGAAAATGAATAGGTTGATACGGCCTCTGCGGGGACATCTTCTGCAACGAGAAGTAGGACCGTTTTTGCCACCCCCAGGTTCCTGAACCAGGTGATTCAAGTCATTCGATTGCCCCCAGGTTTCCTGCATAGCACAGGTGCATGTGCACAGTGGGTCCTGAAGATAATTCATGCAAGGAGAGAGCACGAAGCCGTGCTGGACGACCACGATGATGCACGTCGTAATCTACTGGCTTCGAGTGCCGACGTCCTACCACCAACCATCGTTGACGCCTCGAATCCGTCCCCTGTCCGTTGCAGACGCAAGACATGCAATGTAGAAGATGGAAGCGGCCTCAGCGCCTCGGATCGTTTGGGGTACATAGACTAATCCTTGTAGACGCATCCCGGATGAATATGAAGAGACCGGCAATGAGCGGAGACGGGATCCCACTGCGTCTGTCGACATGACCCCCGGGAATTGGACGTCGACGGCAGCCTTCCATGAAATTAGGGTCCGACCAGGGGCCATCAGCACCAACATGAGGGAATATGGAGCGGTCAACAGAATCCGGTCAAGCGGGCGTGAGACTAACACATGCCGGCAGGACCGAAGAGGATGTCAGGGCCGACTAACCTTTCGCACCAGTCGGCGCACATGCACCAGGCCTGATTGGCCTGACCCCGGGGGGGATTGGTTGACTGATGCTGGCGTTTGATTACTTTTCGACACTACTGCCTCCAAGAACTAGATATTGCTAGTCTGGAGTCATGAACCCCAGGAATGCGGGGGCACAGCACTCAACGGACCGGCCAGTCTCATCTATCGTCTGGCGACGATCTCTCAGGGCATGCTCGCTCGTTGGGCATGACCTCGGAGCAGGGTGAATCCATTCCCAGGGCATATATGGCTGCTGGGGGGACTAGCCGGGGGTCGTGCTACTTCTGTGGTGCACATCTCCCGGGTGGGCTGGCTTCTAAAACACGAGATTTTCTCCTTCGGTCCATATCCACATCCTTCTGTGTCAAAGGTCCGCATTAGGATTTGGGTTATTTCTTAGGCTGCCCCATCCATCGGATCTGATATTTCTCTTTCTCATCACCCAACTCGCTCGAAGTTCTGCTTTCCTCTCGACGTCTGTCCTGACCGTGGTTCCCTCAAACTGGTGGACTGACGCTACATCGTTGTGCCGCGGCTATTCGCCCCCCCTGCGTTTTTATAATACGTTTAATCTACTGGGGATCCTTTCTGGTTCATTATTACTCCGGGGCATTACCTGTATTACTGCTATTTTTTCCGCCATCGAGACACCCCCCGATCACGGCATTTGTACCTCCCTGGCCATCTGCGACCCTGCGCAAATGGCTGTCTTTTCCTGAACAAATCCTAGAATGTCCTGCAGCTGTTTGCTGTTTCCTCGATTCCACATCTAGGGAAAATCTGTCGGACGCAAACATTTCCTATCTTGTCCCTGGTCATGTTCCATACATTCGAAGGGTTCGAAAATCCGGCGGGCTCGACCGTCTCTCGGGGCCGTAATGAACGCCAGCAGTCAGTCGGTCGGCGAGTCACCACCTTGAGAGCCTGCACTTCTTGCCGACATCGCAAGATCAAGTGCGATGGTGAGAAACCATGTGAAGCATGCAGATGGTACAAGAAGGCAGAACTCTGTCATTACTCGGACCCTCGTCCTTCTCGCCGGTATGTCTTCCATCGCTCTCCCCTGGTCAAGAGTGCAGAGGAATAACACACTCTGTCGAGAATAGACATGTAGAAAAATTGTCCACCACGTTGGACGAATATCGAGGCGTGCTGGAGAAGCTCTTCCCGAACATGTCGCCCGAGGCGCTATTCAACCTACCCCGTGAGAAGTTGCTGGAGATGACCACCACAGGCGCAACAGCCCATGGCCAAGTCCAGGGAGCGCATCCAGCTTCGCCTGCCACCTCCGCCTCGGTAGAGGCTCATGTCTCGCCCATGTCCAACGAGGATACGAATCTCGAGTCTCTTCAAACCATGCCGGATGAGTCCAGTGAGGCCAGGAACTCAGCCAACAGCGAAGCCACCAATGGCATCTCCGATGATGTCAACGGACTGTCGCTGTCGGCACGGCAGCCCTCCTCCTATCTCGGAGTGTCCTCCATCAACGCAGTCCTCAAGGTTATCGTCTGGCTGGACCCGGGCTCAGTAACCTATTTCTCCCGCACTCCTGCCATGGGCGCTCGACGAGGGTCTATCGTGGACCTTTCAGCCCCGGAAGCACAGAACTGGCCGGTCCAGGCCGGGCAGCAGCAACAGCCGGTTACTCCCCCGCAACAGGTACCAGTCACGGACGTGCAGATGCTGGATGCGTACTTTACATATATTCAACCATTCATTCCTATGTTGGACGAACAGTCCTTCCGGGAAACCTACATGTCTGGCCAGCGGAAAGATGATCAATGGCTTGCCTTGTTGAACGTCGTATTTGCCATGGGCAGCATCGCGGCCTGTCCCTCGGATGATACGACCCACCAAACGTACTACCAACGCGCTAAGGGCTATTTGAATCTGGAGTGTCTTGGCTCGTCGCATCTGGAGACGATTCAGGCGTTGGGTCTCCTGGGCGGATATTATCTGCACTACGTCAGCCAGCCCAATTTGGCGTATTCGCTCATGGGCGCAGCTCTCCGCATGGCGGCGGCCCTGGGCCTGCACAAGGAGTTCACCGAAGGCCAGGATGCAAATAACAAGCAGAAAGTGTCGTCCATGGACCTCAAACGCCGCATCTGGTGGTCTTTGTTTTGTCTCGATACTTGGGGTGGCATGACGCTGGGCCGACCCAGCATGGGACGCTTCGGGCCCACCATCACCGTGAAACTGCCCCATCATCGGGAGAATGTATGTGGATCCTCTTTCTGTCACAAAGTACGCACTAACGTGCCTCAGGGGAATGTATTGGACATCCTTCCCCTCTTGGAGAATGTCCGGTTCTGCAAGATTGCGACCCAGATCCAAGAGGTCCTAGCGGTCACTCCTCTCACCAGATATCAGGACATTACCCACTTCGACAACCAGCTCTTGGACTGGTATGAAAACCTTCCATACATCCTCAAAGACCATCAACCATGCTCGGAGTCGATTACGATCGCGCGGACGGTAATGAAGTGGCGATACGCCAATCAACGCATGCTTCTCTACCGCCCAACGCTGCTGAGCTACGCTCTCCGGCGCGTACCATACATCGCCCTCCGCTCCGAAGAGCGAACTGCGATCGAGCGATGCAGAGAGATTGCAGAGGAGGCCATTCAGGACATCTCGTCCACGGCACAGTCCCACCAGATGTCAGGCTGGAACGCCGTGTGGCTGATTTTCCAGGCGGTGATGGTCCCTCTGCTGGGGCTGTACCTTAACGACAGCACCAACAACGACCCGCGCGCAACCGTCGAGTCGTGTCAGGCGCAGGTCGAAACGGCGATGCTCGTGCTGGCGCGACTTCAGCCGTGGAGCCCCACGGCGAGACGCACCCTCGACGCCGTTTCCCGCATCCTCGAGGCCAGTAAACGCGGCCCCGACCCCATGATCAACGACGCCGGCAATATGCCCAATGGCAATCCATGTCCCACCTCGGTGCCTGGGGCGGCACCCAGCATCCTCCTCTCCCAGCATGAGCTTCCTCGCGGAATGAACCTGGACAGCGGGTTCGCAGATTCCATGGCGCCGGCCTTTATGGACGATTCTGCTGGCCAGCATCTGTGGGACTTCCTCAGCTGGAGCGACAACAGCCTGTGGCCTGGAGTGACGGAGCTGGACGGCACCGTGGAGGATATTTTGATGATGCCCGACGACAAGGGCGCGAAATTTGGCAACGGGCCCTCGGCGTTCTTCGGCAACCCGATGGGCGAGCCAACCTACTATGCCAACACGGCGCTGCCGTTTTATTAGTGGGAAGGTGGAGGGCCTGGTCTCTTCTCTCTTTGCCTTGCGCTCTTCTCTTTCTGTCCTCTGTTCGATATTGGTGGAATCCGCCGGATTCATTGTTCACTTCTTTATACATACTTACTACCATCTTTTTATTTTGTACTTCGACAGGTTCTTGTGTATTGAGCGATATACGACTGATGAATATATTTGCCTTGAATATCCATGGATAGAGCTTTTATTATATACGGCGGATGTAGAAAGAAGGCTTGTGTAGAGCAGCTGATGATCAACCCCCTGTCCCTTTCTGTTCATTTTTCTTTTTCTCAGGATCCGACCGCTCCGTCCTATATCTGGTTACTCTTGTCCAATATCTCCATACAAGCGACTCACTTCTTCCGCTCATCCACCTCGCGCGGCGGCGAGCCTTCGTCGGAGGTAGAATCGTCCACGGCGTGTTCCGGAAGTCCATCGCACAGCCGTTGGCATTCCTGGGAGATTCTGGCCGTGTGGGGCATGCTAGACAAGCCATGTTAGCAGGTGATGACGGTGGTGACACAGGTGGCTGCGCTACATACATATGGTAGCCGCACATGGAATTCGCCCGGTGTCGAATGCACTGAGCGATGTGGTCTTCGTCGGTGGGATAGATGGAATTCATGATTGTAGTTGTTATGGTTATTGTCTTTGATTCGTAACGATCCTCGACAGGCACAGTTTATTATATGGTTCTCTCGTAGCATATCGTGGCGACGATCTGCCCACCAGGACAACCATATTCGGACGAGACCCGGACTCAACCCCGGACGGATTCGCTCTCCTGCCAGTAGTCTGCTCGACCGTGGCTGACTGGTGGCACTCAACTCCGGTTCATCTTTGAAACTCCCGGAGCCGAATGGTCCAGCCCGCTCTTCCCCAGGTCTCGGACGGTGGCGATATATATTGTGGTGCTGGATGATTCGTGATGCTATGGTGATGCTTGTTCCGCATTGGTCGCAACCTAATTTAGGTTATGGCCATCATCTGACCTACACTGTAGTCGGTATCTTTTCCCATTGAATAACATAGAGGTCGAGACGAGAATGTCATTATTTGTTGCTGCGATGGATGGGAACACGTGATGAGATGCCAGATGCGATGACTCAGCATCTCCAAATTGATAGACAACAGCACGACAACAAATATCAACATCTACAGCATCCGAAGACCCCGCGTCCATGGCAGCCAACCTGACGAGGAATTGACGCATGGAGTCTTCGCCAGTAGCATATCATCCGTGCATGACATGACCCGTCTCCGCTCCATGCACCAAACCTAAGATCCAGACAAATAAAATGTCTTTCTTTGAAAGACCCTCCGTGGTCTACACCAGCGCCATCGCGCTGCGCGCCCTCCTCCTCATCTACGGCGCCTGGCAAGACGCCCACTCCGCCGTCAAATACACCGACATCGACTACCTGGTCTTCACCGACGCGGCGCGGTACGTCGCGCACGGCGCAACCCCCTACGCCCGCGACACGTACCGCTACACGCCGCTGCTCGCCTGGCTGCTCCTCCCAACCACCTGGAACTTGCCGGGCTGCTTCGCGTTCGGAAAAGCGCTCTTCGCGCTGGCCGACGTGCTGGCCGGCTGCCTGATCGCCAAGTCGCTCGAGTCGGCGTACGGGATGCCGCCCGCGACGGCGCGCAAGTACGCCAGCGTGTGGCTGCTCAACCCGATGGTCGCGAACATCAGCACGCGCGGCAGCTCCGAGGGACTGCTGTGCGTGCTGGTCGTGGCGCTGGTGTGGGCGGCGCTGCGGCGGCGGGTGACCCTCGCGGGCGTGCTGCTGGGGCTGGCGGTGCATTTCAAGATCTACCCGTTTATCTACGGGGTGTCGATGCTGTGCTGGCTGCGTCCCGACGCCCCGAACGAGGAGGGGACAGCCGGCAGGAAGAAGGAAAGTCTACTGGGGCAGGCGATGGCGCAGGTCACGCCGGCCCGCGTGCATCTCACGCTGACCGCGCTGGCGACCTTCTCCGCCCTCAACATCTCCATGTACATGCACTACGGCGTGCCGTTCGTCCAGCACACGTATCTGCACCATCTGACCCGCATCGACCACCGGCACAACTTCTCGCCCTACGGCACGCTGCTGTATCTCTCTGCAGCGGGCGACGCCGCCGGCCGCTTCGAAGCGCTGGCCTTCATCCCGCAGCTGCTGCTGGCTGTCGTGGCGATCCCGCTGGTCCTTGCGCGGAAGAGTCTGCCTGGGGCGATGATGGCGCAGACGTTTGCGTTTGTGACCTTCAATAAGGTCTGCACGAGTCAGGTATGTATCTCGGTTTCTGGGGGTTTGGTGGCGAGGCTGACGAGGGAAGTATTTCCTGTGGTACCTGGTGTTTTTGCCGTTCTATCTGCCGCAGTCGTCCTTGCGGAGTCGGCTTGGTGTGGTGGTTTTGGCGCTGTGGGTTGGCGCGCAGGTATGTCTTCCAATGCTTGTTGGTGTGGTCTGGGTTAACGGTCTGTAGGCCCTCTGGCTCCAGCAAGGGTATAACCTGGAGTTTCTAGGAATATCCACCTTCGTACCAGGTTTGTTCTTGGCTGGACTGGGATTCTTTGCGGTTAATGTGTGGATTCTGGGGATTGTAGTCGCTGATTTGGGGGCTTTGCCTTGTAACTAGACGTCCTACAGTCATATACCTATGACGGTAAATAATATGTTCATTCATTATTCATACGATGTATCGCTCAACAATACACATAACATAGACAGAGATTTCACCAGCCGACCAATATACTCCTACAAATGCGATAGTATCCGGACTATCTTCCCAGCGGTTCGACACTGAGGTTCACTGCTTGCAGGAACTCGCATGATGTAGGCCTTGCTGGCTAATTCGGCTTGGATACGTCAGCGATGATCTGGTACGTTGACGCGTGGATACTAAGTGGTCGGCTGCGGGGATACACCGCGCCGATGATCTGGTGGTTCGGCCCGTATTGCGGATAGATGCCGTCGTTCAATTCCACGAACTGCGCCTGCGGTCTGGTCTCGTGCAGCGTCTCAAGAATGTCTTCGCTCCACAATCCTGTGCATTGGTTGTTGTGCAGCTGGAAGTAGGGGTTCAGCAGAGGACAGGCAGAATCCAGGTCGATGAACCGGATGCGCATAAAGTTAAGTGCCGCATGGAGGCGCAGCGAGTAAACCGCCCCTTGTATCAGCGTTTCAAACGATCGTATGAACGCGAGATTAGTGATCCCGGAGAAATCATCCAGGAACGGGGGGAGACCGGACGGGCTCATCGTGAGCGGTTTCTCGCGACAGCAGGTTTTTACAACAATGTCCAGAGATTTGAGTCGCGATTTGGTCGGCCACGCCGTGTTCATGTAGGACCGTGTGGCATGGAAGAGACTGACGCAGACTTTGCCCGTGAAGGTGAGCGATTCCAGACGCGGGGCTACGTCGCCCAAGAGATGGCAGAGATGAGGCGGCTGCGCGCCGTCACCCAGCCAGCCCAGCTGCAGGTTGTCTTTGTTGTAGAAGCCTTCCACGCTGAGGTTGACATGCACCAGGGAGGGAGGGATCTGGCGTAGGATCTGCGCGACAGTCTCGTAGCCCTCGATCTTGGGTTTGGCATAGGAACAATGCCATTCACGCACGTTGGGAAGGGCGTCGGAGAGGGTAGACCAATGACGGTAGTCGCGCATGATGTTCCAGGCACCGCGCATGACAAAGGTCTGGATATCGGGCAGCTCAGGCAGACGCCGGCCGGAATGTCCGTAGGGGTCGTCGCGGAAATGACGAATCATCGGCGGTTTCTTGCAGTGGCCCCCTTCCAGGGTGAGGATGCGCGCCTCGGGGAAGCAGGTCTTCACATGGAGGAAAATCTCTTCCAAGGTGGCATTGTGACTGGCGTAGTAATACTTGTAGTCGCTCCCGTGATTATGCTCGGAATCATCCCAGGCCATGGTGCCCGTCTGCAACGCCCCTCCATCCGCCATCCCCGCATCCTCCTCGTTGGGGCGCCGAATGGGTACATGGTGGTGGGCGATGATCTTGGTGACGCGTTTTCCCCAGACAGGAATCCAAATTTCGACTTGACGGACATAAGAAGTCAGATGAGGATGCGATTCGAACCATTTAGCACATTCTTCGAGCTGGTCGGTTGTGCCCTTGATTTTGACTGGGTGGGTCGATTAGACTTGATTAAAGGACAGCTCGCAGCAGGACTCACGATAACGATAAATGCGGTCTTGCACTAATGATCGCCAGACCGGTGAAATTAGCGCCAAATTAGAGAGGGCCTTCCGGCGTGGGTGTCTCAACGATTTGTTCCAGTTCCGAGCGGATGACTTTCCGGGACCCGTAGTTGTAAAGGCGGAGGTCCGCTCTCCGAAGAGATGGTCAAGAATGGCTTCATGGATCTCAATGGGGAGGTTCTCGAATCTCAATTCGGGACGAGTGGAGGGAGGGGTGTCTGACGGAAGGAAGGCATCGGTAAGAAGAGACTCCACTGGGACATGGCAAACCGGTTGACTAGACCCAGCGGGAGCGGAGACGGGATCATCGTGCACGGGGAAGTCGGCACTGGTGCTCCGAGGAGACTTGGTATAAGGAAGAGTGGTGGAGAGGGAGGATCGAGCCAGCGAATTGACAGAGACAGGACGTGGAGGAGGAATGGCCGATATCATGAGGGGCGATGAAGCCGTGGACGACAATTCCGGCATGAGGATGAGGAGAGCGAGAGCGGGATCTAGGAGAGAGACGTCAGATTTAAGGCAGAAATTGGACTTGGGAGTCCAACATACGGGAGAATGAGGCAGCTGATGAATCGTCACGATGGAGAAACGCACTGGAGATCAGCGCGAGTCAGAGCGAGCCAGCAGAGTCATGGCGGATCCCGAAGGGGATCGTGGAGGGAGGTGGTTGGATGATATGGATGGAGGTAAAGATGGGTATAAGAAGAGAAAGGACGAGGAGTAGGGGTTAGAACCGAAGAACGAAAGAAGGGAAGATGTAAAGAAGAGACGAGAAGAGAAGAGAGGAGAGGAGAGTGAGGAAGAAAGAGTGAAGAGTGAAGTGAAGAAAGAAATGAAGCAGAAAAAGAAAATTGCGGTGCTCAGGTGATTGTCAGCCCATCATCACCGCCAGCGTTTGGATTACACACGCTCAGTGCACCACATTTGCGCCAGATAGAGAGATATCAAATACTGATTTACTCGGTAATTTCCATGGCCTATTTTTATCCCCCAGAATTCACTGATCATGGCGCCCCTTCCTGGATCCCTGGAACCGATCCATCACGATGGAGCTGATCCACCCGCTAAACTTCAATAGTCGCAACAATCGAGAACTACTCCGTGGATCACAGAAGACTATCGCCGCCGTCGGAATCGGAATCGCAGCTCATCGTCACTGTCGGATTCTCGCTCGTCGCGCCCTCGCTTTTGCCGCACAGACGCCGTGCGAGACACGCTGCGGGACACTTGCGACTGGGATTGCGACTGCGACGGCGCTTGCGATTCCACCCGAGATCCGGACCGAGATAAAGACACTCGCGAGGGCGATCGAGCTCCCCCAGGATCTCGTTCATCGGACGGTTCCTCTCTTGAACTACCACTCCAACGCTGGTCGCTCATCCCCTGTCCCTTTCGCGTCACCTCTTCCAGAGGCACAATCACTGTCTGAATGCGATGGCGTGGACGGTTCGCATCGTCCCGCCGGCGGAACTTTTTGAAATTCTTGCGTCCATTCCATCGCTCGTCCCATCGACTCTCCTCGACGTCGTGATGTCGAGGTTTGATCTCCATCTCCTCCACAATCGCCAGGCCCTTAAGCTTCTCCACCTCTCGCAGCGAACTTTGTAACTCCGCTTCCTCCTCTTCTCGTCGCTGTCGTTCGGCATCCTCTTCTGCTTCCCGATGTTGTCGCGCCGCCTCCAGCACCCCGAGCTTCGGTCGCTTCAGCGGACGCGTCTCATCCTTCGGTCGGGACGGCGCAGAGTCTACGTCTCGGGAAGCCGTCTCAGCGCGTCGTCGCTTCATTGCCGTCGCTCCCGGCAAGAGGCTCGAGACCACATCCTCTTCTTCCTGTTCAAGGGTGGTTGGGGATCTGCGACGGCAGTTCCCGGTGCATCAACTTCCATCGGTGGTGGCGACGCGGCATTCCCTCCATCCTCGGCGGGCTCAAAAGCTTGGGATGGCATTGATGTCCAACTCATCATCAAACGTCTTCATTTTGCTGAACAAGCTGCGCACCCGCGGATCTTTAGCTTTGGCTCGGGATGCTGCGTCATTTCCTGCGACGGCTGCAAATCAGCCACCATCTCCCCATCAGCACTGGGCGCCGGCGTCACCGACTCGGTTAACCGTGATGGTTGTCCCGCATCCGCCTCCTGCGGCGATTCCTCTTCAGGAAGAGAGCGACACAATGGAGACGCATCGCATCCCAAGATCGCATCAAGGAATTCGCTCTGCTCGATCACCCGCTGATTCGTCTCGCGCGCAATCTGTGTGCTCAACTCGATTGACCAATCCTCGTATCGCCCTTTCGCGCGATACCGCACGTAAACTACTCCTCCCGGTCCCTCACGTTGGCTGCCCAGACCTTTGTCCCCCGCCGCGTTTCGCATGAACTGTACAATCTCATCCGCCGTAGTGACCCCGTTTTCGATCTGATAGAGTAACACCTTTCCATGGCCATTGGTGATGGGCTCCCGTAAATTATCACACTGCGCAGCATCTCCAAAGACAAAAGTATATCCTTCAAAGACAGTGATTCGGTCCGGATTCGGGGCGAACGCTTCGGCCGGTCGCTGCACAACTTCCTTTCCCGGTGGTGGGAGATGCTCTCGGGGGTCAGGCCATGCAGCCTCGAAATCCTCCTCGAGTGGGGATAGGGACTCTAGGTTTTCCAGATCACTCGGCGTCGCAGCGTATACCAATGCATCGAGATACGACTCGTGGACGATATGTTTACCATTCACCAGCGCCTGTAGCCCTTTGGCAGTGTTGCGCTTGTTCTGGACAACGTGGGTCGTATGTCCGATGACGTACGGGACAATCGTCTTGATATCCAAGTCTTCGAGGCGGGAGCGGACGCTTGCGAGGGGATCTTTCGCTTTGAGTTCTTTCGATGAGAAGGAGAAGGTTAATACAGTCGGTTCCCATTTGATCCTGTCTCACCCGATCTCAAATTAGCTTCACCATTTAAGGAATATTTCATAGAGGTCGGAGTGAGATATGTGGAATTTCACTCACCTCAGCGCAGACTTGCAATTTCCCAGCTTGATCGTGTGCTCATCCTCCGTCAAGCGCACGCTATCGCCCTTGACAACCTCCCCGTCAACATTTGTTCCGTATTTGGAGCCTTGATCGCTCAAGATGAGCTCGGATTTGGTGTAGATGTGTGACTAGACAGCCAGTCAGCAAGACACCAAAAGGAAGATCCGTCCGTCTTACGCCATCACCTGGTTTCACAGGCGACACTTCAATCACCATGTGTTTGCGCGAAATAGAGTTATGGTTGATTGCATGTTGCGCTACCCATATGTTAGTGATCTGTAGCAATTGGAGAGAGCAGACATCGTACCGCCATGCTGCCGAGTTCGACCAAACAGATACTTCTTCCCCGGTCGAAGCCACACACGCTTTCCTGCAATCGTAAGCAAGAAACACACCAGTGTGCGCCTGGAACAGTTACATACCTCCCAAGAAATTGCCCTCCGAATCGAGAATCCACATGGTGCGTGGCTGGCAGTGCGAGGAAGACATCATCAGCGGGCAACCACGTGAATCAGAGTGACGCGTGGCACGTGACCTGCGTTCATGCTGCCCA